>NC_068930.1:24471629-24782829 GCF_023091745.1 Budorcas taxicolor | reverse complement strand
TGCTGGAAGGAACCTAGCAATCCACGGGTCTATCATGATGAGGCAACAAGGAGCAGGCAAGGGCTTTGCCTCGGCCTGAGTTGCTGTGTGTGGCTTCCTGGGAGCCCATCCTGGCCAGGCAGGGGTCCTTCCTGAAGGTTCTTTCATGCAGCCATTTTCTTTTGCTTTTTAGTTTCTCCCTAATAACACAGACTCCCTAATATCTTCCCTGATGGCTCAGAGGTTAAAGCGTCTGTCTCCAATGTGGGAGACCCAGGTTCAATCCCTGGGTCGGGAAGGTCCCCTGGAGAAGGAAATGGTAACCCACTCCAGTATTCTTGCCTGGAGAATCTCATGGACGGAGAAGCCTGGTAGGCTAGAGTCCACGGGGTTGCAGAGTCGGACACGACTGAGCAACTTCACTTAATAACACAGACAATCTTTTATATCCCTAGATTTTATGTTGTTGTTTAGCCACTAGGTTGTGTCCGACTCTTTGCAACCCCATGGACTGCAGCATGCCAGCCTCCCCTATTCTTTACTGTCTCCTGGAGTTTACTCAAACTCATGTCCATCAAGTAGGTGATGCCATCCAACCATCTCATCCTCTGTCACCCCCTTCTCCTTTTGCCTCAATCTCTCCCAGCATCAGGGTCTTTTCCAATGAGTTGGCTCTTCGCATGAGGTGGCCAAAGTGTTGGAGCTTCAGCTTCAGTATCAGTCCTTCCAGTGAATCTTCGGTGTTTATTTCCTTTAAGATTTTATAGTATTCAATAATTATGGTTTGGGCTCCAGGATATATTACAGAGAGAAGGAAGAGCACTTTCCAGAACTTAACAAAAACAGTAAAACAAATAAAGACAGATGTTTCCTGTGTAGGCCATGGGGAGTGGTGAGAACCAATAGTCTCTGCCGCCTGATTTTCTAGAGAAGCCATGTGAGTCTAGGTGAGTCAGTGTCTTTCTGAAAAGTGATGGAAACTCCTACTTTTGAAAGATTTTTTAATGGTTTAAAAATTAACTTCAGGAATGGCACCTAAAATAGGCCCCAGTTCTCACCTGTCCTTATCAAGGCTTTTTGCAGAGAGAGGCATGCTTGCATTCCTCCCTCTGAGTGAGAGAATGAGATGGGGCTACTGTCTCATTTCTTTAGAAAGCGAAGAGGAAAAGAGCCTGTCGCTTCCTTGGTTATAGACAGAGCCTTTGAAGGGTTCCCACCAATGGTAGTTTCCAGAACCCTCAGTGTGCTGAGGAGGGAGGTGGCTGTGACCGGTGGGCCTGCAGAAACCACAGCCAGTGGCGTTATCCAGGATGGCGTAGAGCGCCAGGCAGTGTGCAAACAGGGACACATCATCCACAGCGTGGCCCTTGGACCCCTCCTTTACTGCAGCCCCCCCCTACCCAAGCAGAATGTTCTGTGTGGGCTGTCATAGCAGAGAAGGCGTATGACAGCTCCAATGGCTGGTTTTGCTTGGGGGGCACACAGCACGGTCCTTCCCAGGGAAGCAGAGACCGTCCCTCACACAGTGACCTCTGGTGCCTCCAGGTGCCCCTGGTGCAACAAGGTCCCCGAGAACCACAAGACTCCTTTCATTTGAGACCAAACCTGTATTCCAACTGTGGGAATTTCCCAAACACCGTCCTGACAGGTGAGTGTGGGCCACCTCCCAGCTGCTTCTTTCATGTCACTGTTTCTCCAGATACCACTGTAAGGCAGTTTAAACAACATGACACTATATAAAGCCAAAAAATAAAAGCCCTGCAGCTCAGCTTTACCTTGTTGAGATGTGGGAGTCCAGCCCCAGAGACTGTGAGGCAGCAGGGAAGGGCCTGGCGACCCAGGCGTTTTTCCGACCTGCTTAGTTTCCAGTGACTGACAACTATTCAGAGGGAGGAAACCTGCAAAACTGGGACTTGTGGAACTGACTGCAAAGAACACAGATTCCAGAGCAGGACTGTGGGCCTGGGGGTGGTTGGGACATGGGTGATGACTGTCCTGGTGGGCGAGATGGCAGGGGGTTGTCACCAGTCGTGTCCTGAGAGACCTGACCCCCATGCCTTCTAATCTGCACTGTTCTCCCTTCTCACTGCTCTTTCCAGAAGACTCAAGCACCAGCCTATTCAAAGACCTCAGCAGTGCACTGGCAGGCATGCCCGAGGTCAACCTAAGCATGGACACTCCGTTCCCACTGGAGGAAGAGCTCCAGATTGAACCGCTGAGCCTGGACGGACTCAACATGTTAAGCGATTCCAGCATGGGCCTGCTTGACCCTTCTGTAGAAGAGACATTTCGAGCTGACCGACTGTGAGGTGATCAGAATGGGACAGGAGGACATATTTCTGAAACAGCTAAAACAGAACGGAATAGAACCAGCTCCACCCCTGGGCGTTACTTATCTCGGGCTTCTGACCTGGAAGGAGCCCAATTCCTCGGCTTCCAGCTCTCAGATGAGGTCCCATCTCAGTCGCCGTGACCTTCTCTCAACCACAGGGCTGGGCGCCACCCCTCAGGCCGGCAGCACAGGCCCTGTCGCTGCAAGCCTGCTGCTTTGGCGCTTCTGGTAACTCGGTCGTCCTCACACCCATGACATCTTTTATTGACCGTCTAGCCGGTCGATGAGGAAGAGAAAATGTGTGCCGAGAGGCCTCAGTAGCCGTGTGTAATGCTTAGAACCACTGATCTCAGTCGACACTGAAGAAAAGAGCCGGAGCCGGGGGCAGTCAGGGGCTGCAGGCCTCTAGGAGCTGACTCACCTCCAGCGACGGTACCAAGCCCCACAAGGCCTGCCGTGGTCCCGCTGTCTCACCTCGGCACCCCAGGCAGCCATGGGATGTCCAGGGCAGCGTGGAGGGCCAGGACTCCCTGAGAGGCCTCCATTCGAACACAAGGATTTCTGCCGCACGTCCAAGAAGAGACTTGAGTTGAGCAAACTGAATTCTAATTGGTTTTCTCCCAGTTTGTAATCTCTTCTCTGCTGCTGCAGTACCCCTTTTCCTTTGGATGAGAGGAAAAGGAAAACTATTTTATTTTATTCTGTCACTGAAAAAAAAAATCAAAATCCCCTGGTAATGGATGAGCCTGAAGAGAACAGGGCTGCGAGAACAGTAGAACTCGGTGGCTGTGGAAGACAGAGAAGGGAGCTGTGTGTAGGTGTCTTACAGGCACACAATGTCCTCTAGACAAGCTACAAACCATCTAGGCCTCCCTGTCTACAGACTGGCCAGGAGGAGCAGCTGGGGGTCTGGACCAGCACCACCCCCCAACCCAGCAATTGTGCAGCAGCAGAGGGAAGCTGGTTCTCTGTGGAAAGGGCATGTTCCTGTCACCCCACTAGACTGTAAGCTCCTTGAGGGCAGAGACTGTGCCTTACCTATCACCAAACCCCTAGCACCCAACAAGTGCCTGGCACTGAACAGGTGCCGCCGACCTGTGCGTCGAATGCACACATGCGTGAATGAGCAGATGAATGCATGAATGAATGACTCTGCCTCGCTAGGAGGCAGCCTAATCTTTCACTGACCCTCTTCCTCACCAAAGCTCAGAGCTTCCGCTTTTCTAACACTTGTGCCTGTGGTTAAGTGAAGCATACACTTTAAGATGCTTTTAACACTAGGTGACCAAGTCCACGCTTAGGCCACATGCCCTGTCCTCCTCAAGGCTACGGACGTGGGTGGACACTGTCTTGTGAGTGCACCTAGGGTGGCTCAGCAAGCTGGGCCCTCCCCCATACTGGGACCTCGGGGGTCCCGGCCATCACAAACATCTTCCCTCTCAGACCCGTGTTTTGCTCTCGATTGCATTAAGAGATTCACCCTCTGAGGCTGAAGAAATAGTGTATGGTAAAACAAAGGCCTAATTTACAGAACTATCATTAGGCATCAGTACTTTAGCACAAAATGGTATTACTGTATTTCCACCTGCCTCCTCTGATTCAGTCTGTGCCAGCCCCTGACCAGAAACCCAATGGGTGGGCTTAAAAGCCATCAGGGGAGGAGTCTGGGCAAAGGGGCCTCATGTGGGCCTGGGAAGACAGCCTAAAGTGAACAGACACGCTGAAGGAGGGATAAAGATGCTAGAGCCAGACAGACAGCTTCTTTCCAGGGAACACCAGGCACGTTGCTGAAGGGTCCAGATTGCTCCCACCTAAAGAAGCAAGGCGGCATCGTGTGGGTCTGAACCTGACACATGTCCCTGGTGGCAGGAAGGGTCTGTCATGGGGTCCTTGGGCTGTTGACCTCTCCAGACCTTCTCCTATTTCCTTCTGTCTTCAGGGGGCTCCCCTCCCTCCAATCTTTCAAGTAACCCCAATGGTGCACTGATCCATCTCCACTGTGGAGCCCAGGTCTTGGTCTTCCCGCGTCACATTCACTCTGAACACCCCCGCTCTTGAATTAGAAAGACCAGAGCCCTCCCTGCCTGAGCTCTGGCTCAGGAAGAGGCTGTGGGCCTCCCCTGCAAAGCCTTATTCACAGGTAGACTTCCAGATCTCAGTGACTTTTTGTGAAAGAAAATGGCCTTTCATTGTACACAGCACCCCAGCGTGCTGAAAGAGCCAGATGCTGCCTGCCTCTCGTGTGTCAGAGACTCCCTGAGATCTGAACTAGCCTTTCAGACAAGGGGGAGTGCTGATGTCATGAGAGGGTTTTTTTTTTTTTTAATGGAGATTTTAGGATAGTCTGCTCTCTACACAGTGCCTTACCCGTGGTGATCACTGTTATCAGGGTCCCAACTCTCTCTGGCTGCACAGCAGCCCAGCCGTACAGGCAGAGATCCCGAGACCTGCAGGACCAAGTGTGCTCCCCTTGGGCATTCACCAAGGACTTGTAGAAATGGAGGCTCCTGGGAAAAGTGACTTATTTGGGGGGAGGGTAACGATGACAGTAAGGTTTAGCACTGAATCCAGTTTGTCCTTAGGTCCATCCATCCCCCCTCTTCCTGTGAAAAGGTTTTGGACATTATACAACCCACCTTGCTTACCCAGTGAGGACACCCATGGACAGGGCTCGCCCTGACCTCCTCACCGCTGCCTTTGGTCCTCAGCATCTGAAATGGCTGCAGAATTCAGAGTAGACTATTTTTCAATATTTAGTTTTTCACAAGAAATCGATGGTTGTACTACTCTCATTTACTAGCAGTTAAACAGCATAGAACTAAAAACCTATCTGTGTTTCTGTTTTTCTCGCCCTTCTCTACGGTTGTGGTTTTTAGGACATAAGGTGTCAGGAGAACCTTGGTTATGTCTAGATCAACATGAATTCTCCACTGTCCTGTCTCATTTCTCCTAAGTCTGCTGTATATTACCTGAGCTGAAATGTATATCCCAGTGCATTTGCATAGTTGAAGACACTTCCTACTCTGACCCTCGTCTCTTCTGATTCACGCACGGACGGTCTGGTCCCAAGCGTGTTTCTTCCACTGCTTTGTGATGGAAACATCACAGCAAAACTAATCAGACCTCCCACCAGTATCCTAGTCCACATGCCCCTCGTCAAACAATATTTAAAGATTGGAAATTTGTATAAGGTAGCTTCCAAGTTTTATAATGCATTGTTTTACATCTTTCGTAATTAAAAGCAGCACAATAAGGTTGTATGTGCGTCTGGTGTCTTCCTTGGCCTCCAGTGAGATAAACCGGTGGCGAGCCCTTCTCACTCAGTGCAGCCCAAAGTCAGAGATTTCCAGTCCATGGCTGAGCAGAGCCTGCACTGGCCCGCTTCTCTTAATATGTGCTGTGGCGCCCTGTCCTGGGAGAAGCCCAGAAGGAAGTAGCGGCACATGTGCACCCAGGACAGAGGCATCATTGTAGGGGCTCAGCATTCTGCTCCGTCTTCTGAGGTTCAAGCCACTGATGTACCTCCCCCAGCCTCTCTGCTGCAAGTACTGGTCTTTCACTCTTTCAGTCCTAAAGGAAGTCAATCCTGAATATTCATTAGAAGGACGGATGCTGAAGCTGAAACTCCAATACTTTGGCAACCTGATGCAAAGAGCCGACTCATTGGAAAAGACCCTGATGTTGGGAAAGATTGAGGGGAGGGGGAGAAAAGGGGTGACAGAGGATGAGATGGTTGGATGTCATCACTGGCTCGATGGACATGAGTTTGAGCAGACTCCGGGAGATGGTGAAGGACAGGGAAGGCTGGCGTGCTGCAGTCCATGGGGTTGCGAAAAGTTGGACACAACTGAGTGACTCAACAACAACAACCCATTTCACCAAGGACTTGGGTTCCGCTTTCTACCCTCAACCCTCTCCCCCTGTCCCAGCAGGGTTCAGAGCGTTGACCTCTCGAAGCAAACAGCCTCAGCTGCCCCCAGAGACCCAGAGGCTCGTCAGAAAGATGACTCTTCTGAAATCTTACTCAGAAATCCCACCTCTGACCCTGACTTCCTGAGCCACCATTTCTACCCCAGTCCCCACAGAGCCTGTCATCTGACCCCACTGGGACTTCTGTCCCATGTCCCTCCTCTCAGTCTGCCTGTCCCCTCTTCATTCCCCGGCTGAGCCCACCAACTCAGAGGCCTTCAGGACACCCTCGCCAGCCCTCCTCCTGCTCTGACCCTGGCGTTTCTCAGTAGCTGCACACTGCCCCTAAACTCCCTCCCTCTTCTGCCTCCAGACCTCTGCTCTCATCAGGGCCCTTCTCTCCTCAAAAGCGGAAATTCCAGGTTTCCTTCAGAGGGCAGCTCCCTCGGCATCCCAGCTGCCCCCACACCATCCTTTCTCCTGGAAAACTTGCCTAAATCAGTACCCATCCGTACCTCCCTCCCCGCTGCCTTACCTAGTTCTCAATTTTCACGTGTGATTTATCTGTGCTTCCTCCAAGGATTCCTGGTCCTCCCCAGGCCTCATCCTCTCCAGCAGCTTTTCCCCCTCAGCCTGAAGACGGTCTATGTGTGTTTAGTTCCTCAGTTGTGTCTGACAACACCACGGACTGTAGTCCACCAGGCTCCTCCATCCATGGGGTTCTCCAGGCAAGAATGCCCGAGTGGGTTGCCATTCCCTTCTCCAGGGGATCTTCCCGACCCAGGGCTTGAACCTGGGTCTCCTGCATTGCAGGCAGATTCCTAAATATCTGCGGCACAGTCTCCTCCTTGCTAAAGGCCAACAGTGAAACAAGGCTCTCAACTCTGACTTCTCCTCCAACCACGACCTCTCTCTGGAAGAGCTGCTCACGCTCAGCTCTGGTCTCAACTCCTCTGGCCAGTCCAGTCCCTGTCCTCCGTGGCCCTTCCCTGACATTTGAGCCCTGTGGCTGCTCCTGTTCCCTCCCCTAGGTACTCTCTCTGGCTCCCGTAAATCCTTCTCTTGTTCTCTCAGGGCACATCCTCCACTACCATCTCTTTTTTCAGAACCACTGTCCCCAGGCCATCACCTCCAAGCTGATGGCCCCTGACATCCAGCCTCCCATCCCCCTTCCTGTTAGCTCAGGCTCACCTGCGCTCCATCCCATGTGCCTGCCGCACAGCCCTTCATAGCTCTGTATACACTGGCGAGCATTCCTCATCACACTCGACACTGGCCGTCCCCATACAACTCTCAGCTCTGTGAGGACAGGGACCTTGCCTTCTACTTGAATTCTGTATCGCTGGTGCCTGGCATGTAGGAGGTGCTCAATAAATATTTTCGAACTGCTGACTTTTGCCCGCCCTCTCAGATTACAGACCATAAATCCCTTCTCCTCCTCCCCTCAAATCCAGCCTGAGTCCGGAAGGGCCGCCTCAGCCCCCATTCTCTCTCTCCTTAGCCTGACACCATCTTCTCATCCAGCTCCCTCCTCATCTCCGGCCCATGAAGCAGCCTTTACCTCCCCTTAGAAATTAACAGAGTAGGGACTTCCCAGGTGGTCCAGGAGTGAGGACTCTGAACTCCCAGTGCAGGATGCCCGGGTTCGATCCCTGGTCAGGGAACTACATGATGCGGTCAAAATAAAGAGATTTTTTTAAAAGAAAAAAAAAATTAGTGACAGATTTTACTCTTATGTTTTTGTGCCCCAGGGTTCTTAAACAATAAGTACCTCCCTCCCCAGTTTTATAGCATTGTAGGGGTTCATTGTGTAATGAATTCATATGAGAGCACTTAAAATCATGCCCTGCACATCATAAACACTCAATAAATGTCAATTATTACATTATTTGTTGCACGGATACACTGTCATTAAAAAAAAAAAAAAAGGATTCACAAATCTTTAGAAGTACTGAATCTGTATAGGGCTTGCTTTGAAACACCAAATCTTACGGTCTTAAGTTGGTCCTATTTAGGTCCTGTTTGCCAAATGAGCGCTTTACTATTTGCAAGTATGGAAAAGCCAGTTATATATATGGGACTGTGTCCCCCTGTGGACACTAGATGGAGCCGAGACACAAGAGTAGCTGTTAGGACCCAGAAACAGCCCCTAGCGCCCCCTGACCCTCTCCTCCAATTTCACCTTTAGACGGGTAGACGGCAGTGTGCTTAGCAGGTAATCCTGCGACGGCGGCGTGTAAGTCTCTCGAGTGACCGACCGCTCAGACCCTGCACGTCACACGCCCCCGAAGCAGGCCAAGGGTGGCTTCTTGGGTTTATGGGTGAGGAAGGAGGCCCAGATGGCGCTGAGTCACCTTGGCGACACCGGGAGCCCAGACCTTGCGCACGGCCGGGCTTCCCCACCGGCGCATCGCGGATCCCCAAAGCTCAAATGTGCGGGCGGAGCCCGGCAAGCGGCCCGACCCCGTCGGACCCCCAGGGCCTGAACCGCGCCCCTCACCCACCCGGGGGCCCGGGGGACCCAGCCCCGAGCGGAGGGTCCTGGAGCGCGGGGAGGGAGCACGAGCCCAAAGGGAGGGCGGGATTTTCTCTTTCCAGCAGTGTTTTTACATTTTTTAAATAAAAGGCTTTGCTTTTATAATAATAGTACACGCACATTATAAGAAATTCAGGTTAACAGTGAAGAGCACAAAAAAGAACATTGTCAGGTGGTCCGGAAAGCAGCACCCGCAGAAACGTCGATGGAGACATCTGCCGACGCACCTATTCAGAGAAAAGACCAGATAGGTGCCTGGAAATTTCAACCAAGAAGTGTTCACAGAATACATGCTTCTTTTGGAAAAAGTCTTTCACAGAAAGGAAAAAAAAAAGAAGAAGGAAAAGAAGAAGCCTAAATGTAACTAAAGAAGTAGCCGAGCTGCAAATAATTAAAAGAGAAGAAAAATACCCAGAAGCTGAATTCATCCTTTAAATTTGTTTCAACTGTAGATGGCATCTCTTGACAGCGCTGGAGTGGGGAGGAAATGAGCTCACCCACTTCCCCTCTCCTCCCCCCTCCCAAAGGTTGTGAGTTCTTATTTTCACATTGTCAAGGTTTGTGCTACTTATATCCGGTCCTATAACCATCCTTCCCACCATTGTTTGGCCCCATTCTGTGTGTGCCTGGGTCCCCTGCTCACCGCCAGGCCTTTCAGAGTGGGTTTCCCAGCCCTCCCTCCTGAGTTCTTTCTTTCATTTATTTATTTTAGCTACACTATGTAGCATGTGGGATCTTAGTTCCCCAACCAGATATTGAACCTGCGCCCCCTGCAGTGGACACCCAGAGTCTTAACCCCTTGACTGCCAGGGAAATCCCGTTAGTTCTTTGATTCCCCTCATGTCTGACTTGACTTGTCCCTAAGAAATCTGTTTAGGAAGGGCTTTGGGCAGTGGTCACAGACAAGGGGGTGGTTGGCTGCTGGGAGCAAAGGTTGGAAACCTCAGTTCTGAAAAGGGGTGGGTGGGCTCTAAAATTGGCTGAATTATCCCCAGTGAAACTGACATAAATCCCCAATGTAGGGACAAGCACTCATACTCTCCAGTATGATTCCTGGCTGAAAACTGAGTCTTCAGCTTGTATTTGGTGGCACATAGTCCCCAGGCGGCTCAGTGGTAATGAATCCTCCTGCAGGTGATGCAGGAAACTCGGGTTCGATCCCTGGGTTGGGAAAATCCCCTGGAGAAGGAAATGGCAACCAGAACACTGACACTTGTCTGGGAAATCCCTTGGACAGAGGAGCCTGGAGGGCTACCGTTCATGGGGGTCGCAAAAGAGTTAGACACGACTGACGACACAAGTTGAATTCTTAGAATTTGGACATAGAGGAACTGACGGGAGTAGGGATCCCAGAGGGATCGTTCGTTCTCTCTCTCTCTCTTTTTTTTTTTTGCCACATCACGCAGCAGGTAGGATCTAAGTTCCTGGACCAGGGATCAAACTTATGCCCTCTACCTTGGGAGCACAGAGTTTTAACCCCTGAACTACTGGGAAGTCTCTTATTTTTTAAAGAAAGAACATGCCAGATTTCTGGTTCAGGGGGCCTCTGTCTCGAGGCCATCACCACTACCTTAACAACCCCCCTCACACACACATACACACACACACAATATATACACATTTCATCCCTTTGACAGCAGTGCCCTGTCTCATATTCACCTGGAAAAATCCAACTTCTCCTTTAAGGCTTAGGTCAAATGACACTGCCTCTGTGAAGCCTCTGTGAAATCTATGTTACGGCTTGGCAAACAGGGATGTGTGGTCAGCTTGTGCATAGGGATAGGGCCTAGGGACTTCCCTGGTGGCCCAGTGGTTAGGGCTCCATGGTTCCACTGCAGGGAGCCAGGGTTCGATCCCTGGTCCAGGAACTAAAATTCTGAATGCTCTGTGGCATGGCACCAAAAAAAAAAGACCATCTAGACACAGTCCTGCTTGGGGGCCAAGGGTGCGGGCTCTGGAGTTGTAGAGACCTGGGTTCAAATCTGCCTCCACTCTTCCTGGCTCTGAAGTCAGGGCACGCAAGTGGCCTCTGTGTGGTTCAGTTTCCTTATTTATAAAACAGGGATGGAAAGGTTGTGCCAGCCCCTGGTACACACTTCCTAAATCTTAGGTATTGTTTTCACTGTTGAATATTTTCCCTAAATGGGTCCTTTATTGCTAGACCTCAGAAACACAACAAAAGGATTCGTTGAGAAGATCAAGTACTCTGAAAGGAGCACTGAACAGTTTTCTCCGCGCACAGAGGGCTCCTGTGGAGCCGCCTCTCTCCCGTCTAAGGAGCTGGTGTGACTGGCATTGACCAGGCTGACCAGGGCAACAGCAGCCAAACTCACATCTCCTGGTTGCACCAGCTTTTTCTTTATTCCAAAGGACCTTCAGGACCAACCGCTTGTGCTGGTGCTCTTTCACTCAGCGTGTCTGACTCCTTGCGACCCCGTGGATGTGGCCCCCCAGGCTCCTCTGACCATGGGATTTCCCAGGCAAGAATACTGGAGTGGGTTGCCATGCCCTCCTCTAGGAAATTTTCCTGAGATTAAACTCACTTTCCAGGGATTAAACTCACTTCTCTTGTGTCTCCTGCATGGGCAGGCAGATTCTTTTTTTTTTTTTAAATTTATTTTTAATGAAAGGATAATTGCTTTACAATATTGCGTTGGTTTATGCCATACATCAACATGATTGAACCATAGGTATACATGTGTCCCCTCCCTCTTGAACCTCCCTGCCCCCTCCCACCCCATCCCACCCCTCTAGGTTGTCACAGAGCGCTGGTTTGAGTTCCCTGAGTCGTACAGCAGGCAGGCGGATTCTTCACTACTGCGCCACCTGGACTAACCTCAGATAATGCTTCTTCTTCACCTGCTCAAAACTTGGCCTTGTAAGTATCGGATCTCCCTTAACTGCTTTCTGCAGGGCTCTGGTTTCACTCCAACAAGCCCAGCACACTGCCAGGGGACTGCTTTGTTGGTTGCAAGATGAGCCATGCAGACTGGAGGCTGCTGGGCTCTCCCCTCCCAGAAGCTAGGCCTGCGCACACAGGGTCCCCTGGCATGTTGGCTGGACCCACTTGGCCAATCGGATGCTCCCTCCAGGACTTTGAAGCCTGAGTGGGAGAGTGAGTGAAGCAGGAGTGAGTAAGCAAGGAGTTACTGACACTGAGCCACATTAATGGCAGTGCCTTGGAAAGAAGTTTCCCCAGGCCCCTGTAAGGCCATTATTCTGCATTGGGAAGCTTGGCCATTCAGCAGTTCTCCCAGGCTGGGTGCTGCCCCACTGACTTTCTCATCTGTCCTCTGGAGCAGAGAACTGCTTCACTTCACAGTTTGTGAGGCTGAACTCCCCAAAGAGAAGCCTGGGGATCTTGTAGCGCGGTGTCTTCCCCGGCCCCGGGGGCTGCTCTGCCATCTGGGCTCCTGTTGCTGACTCTGCCTTCTCCTTCAGATGCACGGGTAGCAGTGGGAGCTGGTGAAATGTGTCATTTCTGGCTCCAGGTTCTTTTGGAAGAAAGAATTCTGTGGGCCAGCTCTGGGGAACGTCCACGGTTACACTAGCACACAGCTCTAGCTGCTGCAGACAGCCTTCACCCAGGGGGCCTGAGAACTAGTGCTCCCCACAGCAAAGCCTGGCAAACCCTAGTTCCCCAGAATGTTGACAAAGAGATGCACAGGTGGGGCTTCCCTGGTGGTCCAGTGGCTAAGACTCTGCGCTCTCAATGCTGGGGGCACGGGTTCCATCCCCGGTCAGGGAACTAGATCCCACATGCCACAACTAAAGTTCCTGCATGCCTCAACTAAGACCCGGTGCAAAGAAATAAATTCACATTTTTAAAAAGGTGGGGGGAGATGCACAGAGCCGTGCTCCTCTGGGCTGGGGTGTTGGCTGCCTAAACACAGTGGAAAGACGTCTTCACTAAGGGCATTCTCAGGGGCTCTCAAGGGCCAACCCACTTCCAAGAGGTTGACCTGGTGGTTAGCATTGCTCAGACTTGTGAACTGGACTTTGAAAGGAGCAAAGGAGAAGGGAAAGGATGGAGCAAAATGCAAAAGAACACATGGAAAGGAGAGGGCATCCAGAGGTTTTCGAGGGGGTTGTTTGTTTCACAAGGCTTGGGAGATCTTGGTTCCCTAACTAGAGATTGAACCCACGTCCCCTGCAGGGGAAGTGCAGAGTCTCAATCACTGGATCAGCAGGGAAGTCCCTCCTGGAGGTTTCACAGAAGGCCTGGTGAGTCCAGGCTCAGGGAAGCCCATGAGATGCCTCTGAACCATCCATGAAAACTATTAATTCACCTACGGATGGCTAGAAGTCTTTTTTTTTTTTCCAATTCAAAAATGTCTCCATGGTCATCTAGTTTGTGTGAATGAATGTGGCTTACCAATGCAGGTTTGTTAAAATATTTGTGGTAAAATAGTCATTTTACCAAATAAATCTTGACTTGAAATCTTGGAGAAAATAAAATTGGAAGCCAGAACAAAGTTATGTGATTAGGTGAGAATTAATGGTGAAGAGATTGAATCAATATGGCAGCTTGAACACATGTTCCAACCTAAGTGGAAAAAAATATATACATTAAAGAAAAATCTATCATAGGGCTAGAAATTACAAAGAGATATCCTCATTATCAGAATTTGTGAGGAGGGACTTCCCTGGCAGTCCAATGGTTAAGACTCCATGCTTCCAATGAAAGGGGCATGGGTTTGATCCCTGGTGGAGGGGCTAAGATCCCACATGTTGCTTGGCACAGCCAAAAAAATAAAAATAAATAAAATAATAGAAAAAAATAATGAGGAGTAAAGGATGCCGCAGAGCAAAAGGCAAAGAGATGGGATTGAGTTGAAGGTGAAAGTCTAGCCGTACGTGTTCAGAAGAGGATGCTGTGAAAGGAAGGGCTGGCCTTTGCGGGGAGGCAAGTGCAGGGTAGGTGGGCGCAAGGGGCAGGAGATCCATGCAGCTGATAAGGTGACCAGTGGGTGTGGTTAGGCCTTGCTGTTCCCCACCGCACCAAGCAGCTGGCCCCGATGATGCTAGCAGACAGCAGAGAGACAGCACAAACCCGGGAGGGGCCGGACACAGGGCTCACTTCCTTCAGAAACAATGAGCCCTTTATCAGTAAGATAAAGACTGACAGCCAACAGAAACTCCAGGGTGAAGACACCACCAGGCAGTTCACAGAGAAAGAAATACAAATAGCTCATACGCACATGAAAAGACTCTTGATCTCATGCATAATGAGAGAAGCAGGTTAAAACAATGAGATACAAATTGTTCACTCTTGACACTCACTCTTGACACCTCAGGGCTGGGGAGGGTGTGGGGAAATAGGGCTCTCACATACAGCTGATGGCCTGTAAATTGGTACCACCTTTCTGGAGGACAATTTGATATCAGCCTCTAGACAGAATTATGAAGGCACTGGAAGAAAATATGATAAAAAAAACTTTTTTATATTTCTAGGGTGGGGAAAACTTTCCTAAGCAAGATGAATATACCAAAGATAAAAGACAGGTGACAGCCATTAGGGGCAACATACATAATAACTTAAAATATGCAGAGTCTCTTCATATCACAGGATAAAGTTTTATTTTCCAACATACAAATGGTCAAAAGACAAGAATAGGCAATTCACAGAAGAAACGCAAGTGGCCACTTGTTGAGAAATGACATTTATGCTCACTAAGGATCAGAGAAATGCAAATTTTAAAAGTGATAATATCTAGCATTGGCAAGAAGAAAGGCTTGCTCCTGGACACAGTGGGCTTTATGTGCTGGTAGAGTCTTTTGAGAAGGCAATGGCAACCCACTTCAATATTCTTGCCTGGAGAATCCCGGGGACGGAGGAGCCTAGTGGGCTGCCGTCTATGGGGTCGCACAGAGTCGGACAGGACGGAAGCGACTTAACAGCAGCAGCAGCAGCAGCAGCAGCAGCAGCAGCAGCAGAGTCTTTTGAAGGACCATGGAGAGAAAGCATCAGCATGAAAAATATCTACTTCTAGGAACCTATCCTTTAGGAATACTTGCTCAATGGTAGGTGAGTATGTGAAGAAGTATGCATGTGATAGAACTCTTTGTTTTAGAGAAAAACTGAAGATAATCTAAAGATAATCTAAATAATCAGAATGTGGGGAGAGTAAGGGGAGTTCACGTTCTGTATTTTTGTATTGTTTGAACTTCTATTTAGGATATTTAAAATTAATGCCAAATGTTTGATTTTCAGGAAGTTATTTAGGACTTCCCTCATGGGCCAGTGGTTGAGAATCTGCCTGCCAATGCAGGGGATATGGGTTTGATCCCTGGTCAGGGAAGATTCCACATGCCACAGAGCAACTAAGCCCATGAGCCACAACTACTGAAGGCCTCGCTCTAGAGCCCAGGCTCCATGAATAAGCCACCATGGTGAGAAGCCTGAGCACCGCAGCTAGAGAGGAGCCCCTGCTTGTTGCAACCAGAGAAAGCTCGAGCACAGCCACACAGACCTACTGCAGTCAAAAATAAATTTAAAAAAAAAGAAGAAGAAATTACTTAGAGTGAGCTGAAACTCCAGCATCTCCCATCCCTAAACTTAAATGACCTTGAAATCAACACCCAAAACCTCTCAGGCACAACCAGAACAAAAAAGGAAAAGCATAGCTCAGAATCTGAATCCGTATAATCTAGCCCCTCCCGATGGGAAGAGATGAAGAGGAGTCCTTCACACAGCACCTCCTTTACCTGGCTGGAGAGCCTGATGCACGGCGAGTATGTGGTCATAACTGCACGGAGTAAGCTGGCCAGTTCCCCGCGCCCATATCTGGGCTGAGACCTTTGTCCTCCTCCAAACACTAGTGACCCAGCCTGCCCCCAGGTGCCACTTCCCTCTCTGCCTCCGCCATTTGGTCTCATCTCACCCATGACTCTGCCTGCTGTCTTTGTCATTGCTCCTATTCGGGACTGATTGTCAAGATACATAACAATTGCTACAGCATGGCCATCTGCCAGGCAGAACAGACACCACCTGCACCAGTGGACAGAGGTAGCAAATTACCCCCAAACTCAGTGATCTAGAACAACAAACGTTTATGATCACACACACTCGTGGGTCAAGAATTCTGAGCTGCTGAGCTGGGTGGCTCCGACTCAGGGTGTTTCATGAAGTTATGGTCAAGATGTCGGCTGGCGCTGTAGTCCTTTGAAGGCTTGGCCAGGGCTGGAGGATCTTCTTCCAAGACGTCTCTCTCACAAGGCTGTGGGCGGGAGGCCTCAGTGCATCATGTGTGGGTCCCTCCACAGGGCTGCTTGAGCACCATCACAACGTGGCGGCTCGATTTCCCAGAGGAAATGACTCAAGGGAGCAAGGCAAACTCGTAATATCTATCTATTATGACCTAGCCTTGAGAGTCACATGCTCATTTCTGCAGTATCCTAGTGGTTACACTCATCGGACTTATTTTGTGTGGGAGGAACTGCACAAGCCTGTAAATACCAGGAGGGAGACTCAACGGGGATATTTCGGACACTGGCTGCCACAGCACTGTATCACTCCCTGTTTAAAATCCTCTAGAGACTTCCCGGTTAGTCCAGTGGCTAAGACTCTGTGCTTCCAATGCAGGGGGCCCCAGTTCCACCCGTGGTCAGGGAATAGACGGTACACACCACGACTCTTTAATAAGAGATCCCAAGTACCACAACTAAAAGTTCACATGCAGCAAGTAAAGACCCCACATGCCTCAACAAAGATCAAAAATCCTGGGTGCCGCAACTAAGGCCCAGCCCAGGCAAACAATAAATAAATAATTTTTTAAAAAAGATTAAAAACACAGTAAAATAAAACCCTCTAATGACTTCCCACCACTCTTAGAATCAAAAGCAAATTCTTGGCCATGACCTTACGAAGCCTGGTGTGAACTGGCCTCTACCTACTGTCCAATCTCATCATGTCCTTCTTTACCCACTAAACACACCAAGCTTCCATCTATCCCCCAACATCCCAAGTTCATCCTTTCTGTTTCCTGCTCCCTCTGCCTAGAAGTCTCCTTACCCAGATCTTTGGGTGACTGGTTCCTTCTCATCTTTCAGATTTCTCAGCTCAAACATCATCCCTTCAGACAGGCTTCCCTGACTACCTTATCTAAAATAGCCCCTGCCCTAGCCTATGACTCTCTTTCACATCACCTTGTTTTGGGGGGTTGTTCACTGTTACAAATGTGCGGGTACTACCTCAATGATGACATGTAATTTGCATTTTACAGTCTGGTGGTATGATGTATGTACCCCTGCAGTCACTGCCAACGTCGCGCTACATTTCCTTAGGGGATGCACATTCACATCCCAGGGTGTTAACGTCTTCCTAGCACTGATCTCTACCTGAAATTATCTTGTTTATGGGATCACCACTCTTCTCCCTTCACGTACCAACGAGAGTTCTTGTTTACAGGCAGCAGATCCTTCTCTAGCTGGTTTCAGCGGGAAAGGAATTTAAGGATATTGGATACCCCCTAGAATCTCCAGGAAAGCAGAGAACCAGGCATGGAGGCCATCTGTGTGGATAGCCCCCATCGCACTGACACTGTCATTTGCTCTGGGCGTGCACTTGACGATGGGCGCCGCCACTGGGGTGCCAGCTGCCGCTGCCTCTGGGAGCCAGACGGATCCACTGTCGTCCTCTCTTGGGCCTGCTTCTCAATGACACGTAGCCTCTTGCGAGTGCATCTGATTGGTGGTGTCTTAAGTCACGTGTTCTGCTCCTTCTTCACGTGAGGCTGGGAAGCCACCTGGCTTCTACTGTGGGGAGGTATGTGTTCACTGGGTGGGACATTCTCAAAATGTAGGAAGGGTGTTCCATGATGTAGGGATGTCAGAGTGAGGATGGTGTCTATCTTGCACCGTCTATCCCTTAGTTACCCCTTAACATCCTCATCAACCCTCCTTCCATAAGTAGTGTTACAAACAACAAGAGAACCGAAGAGAGAGCTGGTTCGCAAAAAGAGAATAGTTACTTGCAAAGAGAATTCATGACTTCATTCTAAAATGTGGGACTTTCTGCCAATTTCTGACCATCTTACTCATGTACCTATTTCTTGTTTGCTTACAGCAGCCCTCTAGTAGGAGTTATAAGAGCTGGGGCCTTGTTCATCTCTGTATCCTCACAGAGCAGTGTCCAGCACATCACAGGTACCCATAAATGTTAAGTTAGTGAACTGTGTCCATGAAGTCCCTTCCTACAGTGAGCAGGGCTGACCGGTGCGACCAGTAGGGAACTGTGGACGTGGCAGTGTGTGACTTTCACGCCTCAGTGGCCATGGCTAACAGCCTCCTCCTTTGCCTGTTCCAATTTCAGGTTTCAGAGAAGAGGAATCCAACTGGCTTATGTTGCCTATTTGTACCAAGCCATAGATTGCTAGGAGGCCCTATAAACTGGGGGCTTTGGGGAGAGCTGTTTGCCCACTTGGATCATCAGAAAGGGCTACGACCTCCCAGACACTCTAGTTGACACGTCTAGTACACTGGGATCACATCTTACCTGAGGGCTGGATTCGCAAATCTCCAGGTAAGGCTCTATCCCATAGCCGCTGGTGTTCACGTGTGCCTGAGTGACGTGCTCAGTTGCTCAGTCGTGTCCGACTCTTTGCGACCCCATGGACTGTAGCCCACCAGGCTCCTCTGTCCACGGATTTCTCCAGGCGAGAACACTGGAGTGGGTTGTGATATCCTACTCCAGGTCACCTTCGCGACCCAGGAATGGAACCCCAGTCTCTTATGTCTCCAGTGTTGGCAGGTGGATTTTTTCTTTTTTTTAACCTGGGAAGCCTTAGAGTTACTCATGAACATCTCTTATGTTACCCTTAAAATTCTTCACTGTCTAGTACCACCAATCAAAAATCCAGTTTAGCTAGTTTTTCCCTTTAACTGGGAAGATAACTGTTTCTTTGGTTGTGCACATGAAGTAGCTGGTTTACCTTACGGGTCTTATTGTATGAAAAGAACATCTTTAGACTTTTAGGGTCATGATGAGATGCTCACATATAAGGGGCACATGGGACCCTAGATTCTTGCAGAGAACCACAGTTTCTGGTCACATTGATCTCTGCTTATTATGGGGTACGTGCTGTCTGAGTAGAAAGAGAGGCGGAATCTCCAGTACTATTAAAATCATCCTCTCTTCTCCCCTCCCCTCCTCTCTTTTCTGATTACTTCTCTCTCCTCCCTTTTGAATGAATATATACTATAAGGTTTAGTGATTACCAAAAAAAAAACCAAAAAAACCATCCACTTGCTCTTATTGGATTTACACATGAATTGCAAGGAAGTCTGGATATAAAAGGCATAAAACTAATCTGATCCCAGGGAGAAAAGCCGCAAGCATGGAAGTGAAAGAAGAAAGCAGTGAAATTGTACTGATAATCCTGTTCTCTGAAAGGGATCGCTCATGTGAATTGAAAGAAGGTTTAAAAAAAAAAAAAGAAAGAACGTTTCAGAAAACAGCTATTACCTATTCTCAGGGCAATCAGACAAGGACAGTGCAGGGCAAGTGGGTGCTTGGTCACGTTAGCTTGTCACTGGAACCTGTGATTAATAGGATTAGAGGTGATTGGATTATTAAATGAGGTAGGTGAGAGAAACCTATGTGGCAAGCAGGAGAAATGCATGGAGAGATGGAAAGAAAGCTAGAGGAAAATGCCGGCCATCTAGAATAAAGTGTGAAGATTTAATGTGGTAGAAAGAGTCCCTGAAGGGAATTCCCTGGCGGTCCAGTGGTTCAGTTCAGTTCAGTCGCTCAGTTGTGTTCAACTCTTTGCGACCCCATGAATCGCAGCACGCCAGGCCTCCCTGTCCATCACCATCTCCCGGAGTTCACTCAGACTCACGTCCATCGAGTCAGTGATGCCATCCAGCCATCTCATCCTCTGTCGTCCCCTTCTCCTCCTGCCCCCAATCCCTCCCAGCATCAGAGTCTTTTCCAATGAGTCAACTCTTTGCATGAGGTGACCAAAGTACTGGAGTTTCAGCTTTAGCATCATTCCTTGCAAAGAAATCCCAGGGTTGATCTTCAGAATGGACTGGTTGGATCTCCTTGCAGTCCAAGGGACTCTCAAGAGTCTTCTCCAACACCACAGTTCAAAAGCATCAATTCTTCGGTGCTCAGCCTTCTGCACAGTCCAACTCTCACATCCATACATGACTACTGGAAAAACCATAGCCTTGACTAGACGGACCTTAGTCGGCAAAGTAATGTCTCTGCTTTTGAATATACTATCTAGGTTGGTCATAACTTTCCTTCCGAGGAGTAAGCGTCTTTTAATTTCATGGCTGCAGTCACCATCTGCAGTGATTTTGGAGCCCCCCAAAATAAAGTCTGACACTCTTTCCACTGTTTCCCCATCTATTTCCCATGAAGTGATGGGACAGGATGCCACGATCTTCGTTTTCTGAATGTTGAGCTTTAAGCCAACTTTTTCGCTCCCCACTTTCACTTTCATCAAGAGGCTTTTTAGTTCCTCTTCATTTTCTGCCATAAGGGTGGTGTCATCTGCATATCTGAGGTTATTGGTATTTCTCCCGGCAATCTTGATTCCAGCTTGTGTTTCTTCCAGCCCAGCGTTTCTCATGATGTACTCTGCATATAAGTTAAATAAGCAGGGTGACGATATACAGCCTTGACGTACTCCTTTTCCTATTTGGAACCAGTCTGTTGTTCCATGTCCAGTTCTAGCTGTTGCTTCCTGACATGCATACAGATTTCTCAAGAGGCAGGTTAGGTGGTCTGGTATTCCCATCTCTTTCAGAATTTTCCACAGTTTATTGTGTTAGGACTCTATAATTCCACAATAGGGGATGCAAGTTTGATCCCTGGTCAGGGAACTAAGATCCCGCAAGTCACCCTGCACAGTTAAAAAAAAAAAAGGTCCCTGAAATGTCTAAATACATCAGTGGAACAGAATCAGTATTCAAAACATGTCTGTGTTCTCGATTCCTCTTTCCCTCTCTCTCCCTCCTGGCCTCTCTCTCTCTCTGTGTCTCACTCACTCACACACACACACACACACACACACACACACACACAAGGGCAGAGTTTTTTGTATTTCCTTCACTGCTGTCTCCCCAAAACTTAAAACAATGCCTAACAAGCAGTAGGCCCTTAATATTTGCTAAATAAATGGTTATAGTGAACTGAGATGGGTCATCTTGTACCTATCCAAATGAGAAGTCAACTTGACCCTAAGATACATCCTAGTGAAATTCCTAAACTTGATGGGAAGATAAGGACTTCTTCTAAATTTCAAGCAAAGGAATCAAAGTCAGGTGACTTTCAAAAATGTTGATAATCAGGACGGCTTTGAACTTCACCTGGCAACACGCACTGCCAGAGACGATAGAGCGAAAACCACAGAGTCCTTAGGGGACGAGGGCTCCCCAGGGCTTCCGAAACCAGGAAGACAATCCAAGGAAACCCAGCACCTGGAAACGCAAGGACACGGCCTCACGGGCCGGTGGCAAAACACGGAGACTAAAGGACACCTGGAAAGAGAGAGCCCTTTCTCACTCTGCTGATGCTTACAGAGTACCATTAACACAGCAGTCTTCTCATGACCCTAAAATGTGGGCCACCTGCTCCTTCTCCCCGGCCTTGGCTTCTTGCGAGAGGAGACAGTCAATGAGCAAAGGAAAGAACGATGGAATCAGCACCGGGAGAGCAGGGTTGGACCTGCTGCCTTAACTTGGCCCAGGTGGTGGGGGCAGCCTCAACCCTCCCCGTGGGATGGCTGGGAGGTCACAGCCCAGCCCCACTGGCAACACAGCTCTGTGGCACTGCAGGTGCTTTGACCCTGGGTGGTGACCAGAGGGATAGTCTTCCCAGACCCCACCATCCCTCTGCACCGATGGGAAGGGCTCGGCCTGAACACTCTCCTCACAGTAGAACTGCAGAAATGAGGCAGGGACATAGGAGGCCATGGAGCAGGGAGATGGCCAAGGAGTCACTGGAGCCCAGACTAGCATGCTTGTTGTGATGAGGAAAGGGCAGCCCAGGTCCCTCTCTCAAGTCTCCGGGGCTCCCACTTTTGTGAGCTCTACCCTGGAGCCGCCTTTAGTTCTTTGCCACAAGCCAGACCAGAAGGGAACGAGCTCATGCCCACCTCCTCCTGAGCCTCGGCCATCCGGGAGCAGGCACAACCCAGGACCCTCCCCAGCTCCATCCAGGTGGATGAGTCACGCAGCAGGAAAGGCAAAACCAGGGCCCACTTGGAAATGGGGGAGACCCCTGAAGGTCAGGACCTGTCCCTCTGCTCTCTCTCCTCCTCCCACTCCTGGGGCCCAGTTCTATCCACGGCGCTTGTTTGTGTGTCTCTGTCCTTTCCAGGATTGATTGAGTACCTACTACACACTGCAAGCTGGTGGAGAGAACAGTCTCAAAACCTGTTGGGACTTCCCTGGGAGTCCAGTGGCTGACTCTGTGCTTCCAATGCAGGGGACCCAGGTTCAGACCCTAGCTGGGCAACTAAGATCCCACGAGCCGAAACTAAGAGTTCACGTGATGCAACCAAGACCCTGGCACAGCCAAATAAATAAACAAATTGATAGATAAATAGTTAAACATTAAACAAACAAACAAAAAAGACCCTGCCATTGTGGAGTTTTTACTCCACGGAGATGACAAGGCAGAATCCTTCATAGATCACCTGTTCCCAGGTCTCTGAAGCTCCGGAGCAATCACCTTGGCCATCTCACCCCATCAGGGCACAGTAAGAAAGGAGGTAGGAGCTTTTGCACCTTGGGGACAAAAATAAAAACCAAGTCACTGAAGTGTCACTCTTACAGCAACATTGAATTCATGACTGAAGACAGAGGGAAAAAAAAACATTGTCTCAACAGAGACATATGTAGTCAGTTTTAATTCCCATCCCTTTGGGGGGGAAAAAAAACATACTGAATGCCCCCTCCCCCAAATAGGATAAAAATAAATTTCCAGAACAGACACAAAACAGCAGCTGACTGCCTTCAGTACCAAGCACTGTCTGGTGGCTGAATCACCCGGACTTCAGATTACGCCCAACGGACAGCAGAGGTGGTGACTTACCTCCTGGGCAGGGAAGAGGCAGGTGGAAGTGCAGGGACGTGTGGGGGCCGGAGCGTCCTCTCCCCGTCCCTGTGTCTTTCAGCCTATCCCTCTGTCTCTCTTTCTTCCTGTGTCCCGTGTCTATCCTTCCATCACTCTTACTGGTTGTCGGTGTCCTGGCCTCTGTTGATCTCTGCCTGCTGACCTGTCTCTCTCAGAACATGAGATCTCTCATCTCTGCTTCCCAGTACATCTGCTTTTCCCCTTCTCTCTCTCTCTCTTTGCCTCTGGACTGGCTTTCTCATCTCTGCTGAAACACGGCAGTCTTTTCATGACCCTACACTTTGGTGCCTGTGCTAACTGACCCTGTCTCTAAGTGACCCAATTCTTGATACCCAGGGCAGGGAGGGGATTGGCTCAGCCTCTGATATGCTTCCTCTGGGTGGCCCACCTCTCTGTTCCATGGCTCTGTGAGCGTGTGTGTGTGTGTGTGTGTGTGTGTGTGTGTGTATGTGTGTGTGTGTAGGTGGAGGGCATGGTCCACTCTTGAGAATGGCCATGGGTGTGAAAGTTCTCAGATAAAGAAACAAACCCTGGGGACACAGCTCAAAAAATTCTCTGTTGCAGACAGAGGTGCTCCTGGAAACTCCTGGGACAGACCCCACATGTAGTGTTCCCTTCTGCAGATTTTATACATACATAAATTCCTAACGCTTGAAAAAGTCATATATCTCATACGACTGAGATAAGATAGTGACAATAGATCTCTGTTTTACAGGATTCAGGCTGAAAGGTTTTCTAAATGCAGTAGGTTGCTTTAGCATCTTCATGCAGCCTCTTTCTAATCTGAAGATACTATAATTATATACCATGCATTGACATTGCTAGAAATCTGTGTAAAAACTTGGCCCAGGAAGGACCTAACCAAGATATGCAATTTCCTTGATTTAGACCGGCCGAGATTGTGTCCGAAAAATTCCACACATTGTCAGAGACACTTCTGTGAACAGGGCTTTTCCCTACCTGCTTTATCAAGACCTCCTCACAGCTCTATGAAGGACCAGGAAGGCATATTTTCAGGAGAAAATATCTCAAAAAGACGCAGCCCCTTTTAAAAAAATTTTTAACACCAAAAACATTTTGTATTGGCATATAACTGATGAACAACACTGTGGAGTTTCAGGTGAACAGAGAAGGGACTCAGCCATAAATAAACAGGTGTCCATTCTCTCCCCAACCCCCTCCCATCCAGGCTGCCGCATAACATTGAGCAGAGTTCCACGTGCTATACAATAGGTCTTTGTTGGTTATCCATTTTAAATATAGCAGTGTGTACATGACCTTCCTGTAGTCCCTAACTATCCCTTCCCCCCACCAACCATACATTTGTTTTCTAAGTCTGTGAGTCTCTGTTTTATAAATCTGTCTGTATCGTTTGTTTTTAGATTCCAGACATAAGGGATGTCATATGGCATTTCTCCTTCTGTCCTGCTTCATTCAGTGTGACAGTCTCTATGTCCATCCATGTTGCTACAAATGGCATGATCTCATTCTTTTTGATGGCTGCGTAATATTCCACTGTATAGCCGTGCCACATCTCCTCTGGCCATTCCTCTGTCGATGGACACTTAGGTTGCTTCTGTGTCTTGGCTGTTGTCAACAGTGGTGCAGTGATCATTAGGGTGCATGTATCTTTTCGGGCCACGTTTTTCACTGAATATGAGCCCAGGAGCGGGATTGCAGGGTCATATAGGAGCTTTATTTTTAGTTTTTTAAGGAACCTCCATACTGTTCTCCACAGGGGCTGTACTGATTTACTTTCCCACCAACAGTGTAAGAGGGTTCCCTTCTCTCCACACCCTCTCCAGCCTTTGCTGTTTGTGGATTTTTTTTGAAGATAGCCATTCTGACCGGTGGGAAGTGATTATCTCACTGTAGTTTTAATTTGCATTTCTCAAATAACTAGCGTTGTCGAACATTCAAAAAGATGCTTCTTAAATGGCAGGAGGCCGGGGGTGGAGGGGGCAATGACAGTTCTTAGGTTGCAGGCAATACAGCCTGGGGGGCGAGGGGAGGGAGGGAGGGATTCTAGCTTCTTCAAGACTCTGAGTGCTGAATAAACTACCAGAGGAGATGTCTGCGTTAGCTTCTCTATAGAAACTAAATACAGCAAAATTCTCTCACCCTGAATCACAGAAAGCCTAATTGTTGTTTAAGCGGCTGTTTCTCATCCAAGGCATTTGGCAGTTCTGTCTTGTTTCCCAGGAATTTCTTGAAACCATGGTTTGCCTCGTTTCAAATTATGCTGTGAGTATGCCAGGGATGGGCTGGGGCCAGGGTCTGCCCTCCTAGCCCATGCAGAGAGACTCTGGTTTGATCTGTTATTTATTTTCCTAATTTTTATTTGGTCAGTTGTACAATAAATATTGTTTGAATAGCAACAGTTCCCTCATCCAGCCCTGCAAAGTTCAAACTCTCAAGCCAGTTCTTTTAGTATTTACCTCCCTAATTCTCAGTTAATATGCATCTATGATTATTGACCAATTTTTTTTCCAATGTGAACCATCATCTATCTACTGATTTCCATCCCTCTATTCTTGACGATGAAAGTGAAGCTGGCTTATCACTCACCTCTCCGCCTGTACACTCCTGCACCCACACAACCCACACTTGCCTTTTTCCTTCCTTATCTTCATAAGACCGTTCATCCCAATTTTAACTAAATCAAGAGTGTTTATATTATTATGACTGCAGAAGAGGCTACAAGGCTAATGCTCTGTCCATCAAGGGGAGGGCACCTGACTCCAAGTGAGGGATCAGGAAAAGATTTCTGGAAGGAGTAACAGATCGAAGTGACTTCAGGGGATTTCCCTGGAGGTCAAGTGGTTGAGACTCCATGCTTCCATAGCAGCTGGTGTGTGTTCAATCCCTGGTCGGGGAACTGAGATCCCACAAAATTTTTTAAAATTAAATTAAAGAAAAAAGAGAGAGACTTCAAAACTAAGCCTAAAATAGCAAGGGGAGAAGGGATCCTGGGTAGGAAGTGCTCAGGCCTAGAGATGGAGGGAGAGTGCAGTCCACCAGGAAAGCCGACAGTGGGCTGGATCAAGGCCTGATGGGGGGGAGCAGTGATGGATGAGTTGGGGTATCAGCAGAGGGTGGGAGCCGCTGGGGAATTTGATGCAGAGTAGTGTCAGAATCAGATTCTCATTTTAGGAAGATGCCTCTGGCTGCCCTGGGAGGATGAATGGAAGGGGTGTGCCCAGAAGCAATTTATCTGGGCAAGAGACGGCCCTGGCCTGGAGAAAATTGTCTGGAAAAATACAGACACCTGGTCGGATGGGGATGCCAATCATGAGAGTCAAAAAAAGGAGAAACTGGCTTAAAAGGGAGGGTGATGCTTTCTCTCTCATTTCGGCATGTTGAGTTCAAGATGCCTATGGGCTTCATGGGTCTGGAGCTAGGGGAAAAAAAAGCCAGGGCTGGAGCAAGATGGATAAATACCTTTTTAAATTAATAGTTGGCTCCATAATTTCTGTTATAAATCATGCTAAGGGCTTGTTTTAGAAGGTGACATACCCACTCCCAAGAAGGCCTGGGTATCAGTAGGTCTCAAGATTCAGAGGAGCGGGGAGATGCTTCAGAGGGCAGGGAGGCAAGTTTTGTGGTTGCCATGGTGAAACGAAAGGTAAAGGGGATGGCGAGAAAGCAGGATGGCGGAAGGCTGTGCAAGGCCAACATAGCCCTCCCACCTAAACCTTTGGCGAAGCCCAGTAACCCCACAGTGCGGTGCAAGTAAATGTCGTGAGGGCACCGAAGAAGAGTGCAGGGCTGAATAGATTCCACTGGCTGGAGTGACACGGAAGGTGGTCAGGTCCCAGGGGAGCTGCCTCAGTGGGCGCCGAGACCCGGCGGAACAGAGGAGGAGGGGGTAGGAGACACGGAAGTAGCCCAGAGTGTAGACGGCGCAGGGCGTAGACAGCGCTCTACACTTCCAGGCTCTTGGCTTCGAAGGTGCTTCAGGGGCTCCGTGGTTAAATTCTCCTCCAAAGGCCTAAAAACCCTTTAATACCACCATTAAGCTATATTGTTTTCTTTTCTTTCTAGAAAAAAAGAGAGAAAGGGAGAAGAAAATTGTGACTGTTTTTTAAGATGCAAAGTCTCACCCAAACCTGTGTTCCTCTTTCACACAAAGACATATTTGGACATCAATGGTCCAAAATGAATATGGAGTGTTTTCAAAAAGTTTCTAGTGAAATTCTTGTTCCCAAATTGTGCCAGTTACTGGGCAGAGAGGGGCCTGCCTGGATGAGGAAATGGGGCTTCGATCAGAGTGTGACCCCCCCCTCTCTGAAACAGGTTGATTGGCTCTGGACAGTCTGGGGCAGCTCCCCCAAAAAGCTGGGGATCCAATTCTCCCTGGATTATTGTTTTTCTTTTGCTCTCCTTCATTTTGTTCTTTTAGACTTCACTGTTATTACGAGAGTACAATTGCTTTACAAGGTTGTGTTCGTTTCTGCTAAATAACAAAGTGAGTCAGCTGTATGTATATGTTCCTCTCCCTTTTGGATCTCTTGACCACACCCCCCAACCCTCTAGGTCATCACAGAGCACTGAGCTGAGCTCCCTGCTATACAGCAACTTCCCTCTAGCTGCACACTTTAAATCTGGTAGTGTATATATGTCAGTCTCAGTCTCCCAGTTCACCCCACCCTCCCCGTCCCCTCCTGCGTCCACACATCCATTCTTTACATCAGCATCTCTGTTGCTGCTCTGCAAATATGTGCATCTGTATCATTTTTCTAAACTCCACTTATATGCTTTATTATACGATGTTTGTTTTTCTCTTTCTGACTTCCTTCACTCTGTATCTCCCTGGATTATTTTTAAGTACACCAAAGAGAAGACTGTGGTCACAGCCAAATCTGCATGTTGTTGTTTAGGGAGAAAAGGGAATGTAGCATAAACCCTTTGGACGGCTCTCTAGGTGTCTTAGTGTCTAGATGTTTTCAAGTCATTTCTTATTTTAACAGAACTAAAAATTAGGCTGAGCATAGACAAGGGGGATCCTTCTTGCTTATGTATTGATATAAGGAGAGCAGAGTGATTGGAAGGAGCGAGAGGAGTGGGAGGAGGCAAAGGGGAGATGGATGGGAAAGATCTGAGCTTGTTTAAAGGCTAATGAGAAGCACACAGGGAGTAAAGAGGCTGTGGACAATGAAGGGTACTTCCTGGTTTTAAGGTTGCAGAACCAAGGGGAGGGAATGGGTTGAGAGCTCAGGAGTAGGGTCTGGCCTTAGAAGGAAAAATGTGGGTGTAGGTAGAGAGAGGTTGTTGAAGGATTGGGTTGGGGTTGAGGGGGAGCAGGAGGTTGAAAGAAGTCCTAGCTGAGTTCTCTTTGCTCCTCAAAGCAGAAAGGGAGGCTGTGTGTTCAGAGTGGCACCAGGGAGATGGAGGTGGTGGCGGCAGTGGTGTTGGAGATAGAGTTTGGAAAGCTGACGTGGGCAAAGAGAATAAAGGGTTGACCAGGGAGGCACGTTGGGGTATTCTAATAGGGAGTGGGGGCCCCCCAGCATCCGTTCCCCCTTCTTCCGTGGTGGTCAGCCAAAGGCCAGGGAATCCACCTGCCAATACAGCAGACATGGGTCAAATCCCTGGGTTGGGAAGATCCCCCGGAAAAGGGAATGGCAGCCCACTCCTCTATCCTTGCCTGGGAAATTCCATGGACAGAGGAGTCTGCGCTACAGTCCACGGGGTCGCAAAGAGTCGGATACGACTGAGCAACTAAACAACAACAAGAACCCACGTCCCTGTTGCCCTAAGGAAAGCAGAACAAGCATACTAAGGAGAGATGAAGCCCCTGGAGTGTCCCTCTCTGACTCCATCCCTGAGGCCCCCAGCACCTTGAATTTGGGCTGTATCCCTCGCTCTCCACCATGGCGGCCCAGAGGGGCTGGCCGAGTGTGGTGGGTCACGCTGCAGGTAGATGAAGCAACTGCATCACAGCACTGCCCTGACCATCAGGAAGAGAGATCGTGGGAGCAACAAAACCCTCCTTTAGAGAGAAAAATAGAGGAGTTGCAGGGGCAGAGACCGGAAGCTGTCTGTCATGGATACATCAGCTCTGACACAAGAAGCGACAAGTTTAGTGAGTGGTCATCTTAGGACACAGAAGCCTGCGAGGGGACAACCCACAGGACGATGACACAGTAGGGATCTGACCCCTCCCAGCTACTCCTGGCCAAGGGTTCCCCAGTACCCAGGTGAGAGGAGTGACCATTTAATAGCAGGGTGAAGTGGCAGCCCAGCTTGGCTGAGAGGCTGGTAAATTGCACTAAGTCCATTCCATGCTAAGGGGTTATTAGTAATAGTTTTTCCTAGCAAGTCAAGACTCAGATGGTTCTCCCCACCAGGCTCATGTTTGGATCAGGAAAATAAAATGGATGGTTGGGCCATCTTGGAGCATTTCCTAAGGGACAGATGAGCGAGAGGCTGTTGGTTGACATTTAACTGAAGCTCCAAATTTGTCCACGTCTCCTTGCAATATGTCCACGTCAGCCTGGAACTAGACTGGACTTGAGGCATGAGGAGCTGCCTGTCCTCCCAGCAGTGCGATCAGCACTCTCCCTCATCCCATGCTGTGCACAGGTCACCTGCTTATATGGGGTCAAGTGCCTGAGCTCCTACCAAGGGTGGTTCTCTGTTCAATGCATCTTTCTCCTCTTACTTCTTGGTATGGGTCACACGGTGTCACAGCTTGAGCTGCCGTAACAAAATACCATAGATGGGGTGCCTCAAACAACAGACATTTCTTTTCTCACAGTTCTGGAGGCTAGAAGTCCAAGACCCAGGTGCCGACAGGTAGGTTTCATCCTGCGGCCTCTTTTCTTGGCTTGTAGAGGACGGCCACCACGTCCCAGGTATTCACCTGACTCCTTTCTAAAAAATATTTACTTTCCTCCTGGCTGCGCTGGGTCTTCGTTGCTGAGCCCGGGCTCTCTCTAGTTGTGGTGTCTTTACTCGGTGCACTGGCTCAGCTGCTCCGAGACATGCAGAATCTCCCCAGACCAAGGATCGAACCCATGTTCTTGGCACTGGCAGGCGGACTCCCAGCCACTGTACCACCAGGGAAATCCCTCACGTGACTTCTTATTTGTGTGTGTGAGCAGGAGAGGGCTAGAGAGAGAGCTCTGCTGCAGCTTCTTCTGATAAGGACACTAGTCCTATCAGATTAGGGCTCCATCCTTACAATTTCATTAACCTTAATTACATTTTGCTTGCATGCTAAGTTGCCTTAGTCGTGTCCGACTCTTTGCGACCCCATGGACTGTAGCCTGCCAGGCTCCTCTGTCCATGGGATTCTCCAGGCAAGAGTGCCGGAGTGGGTTGCCGTGCCCTCCTCCAGGGGAGCTTCCCGACCAGGGATTGAACCTATATCTCTTATGTCTCCTGCATTGGCAGACGGGTTCTCTACCACTAGCGCCACCTGGGCCTCCATCTCCAAATATACACATTGGAGGTCAGGACTTCAGTATATGAGTTATGGGAAAACACATTTCAGTTCACCACATGTGAACACCCGACCTGCTCATAATCTGATTTTCAATGCCACAGAGAGTAGAAAGAGTAGATTTTCTATAGGTGCTGGAAATGGTCTGTGTCTGGCTGATAGTTATATAAGGCTGTGTGTGTGTGTAAATTCTTTGACATGTGTACTTAATATTTGTGTACTTTCACTGATTTCTTCTATTCTGTTTTCTATCTGTTGACTTCTTCCTTTTTGGATTTATTTATTTATTTGGCTGTGTCAGGTCTTAGTTGTACCACTTGAGCTTCTCTCGTTGCTGTGCTTGGGCTTAGCTCCCCCCTGGAATGTGGGGTTTTAGTTCCCCCACCAGGGATCGAACTCGAGTTCCCTGCATTGGAAGGTGAATTCTTAACACTGGACCACCAGACAAGTCCCTGATTTCCTCTTTAATCTTTGTTATTGCTTTCTGTTTCCTTACCATAGACTTAACTTACTCATCTTTTTCCAATTTTTTAGAGTAGAAGTTGAGATCAGTGATATGGGATCTTTCTTCTTTTGTAACATAAGCATTTAGTGCTATGAGAACACAGGTCCTTGATGACATTCCTGATCACTGGATCAAGCCTCATTTGAGGCCAGCCTAAATCCAGACTGGGGTTCTCAGGTGGTGCTAGTGGTAAAGAACCCGCTTGCCAGTGTAGGAGACACAAGCAACCCGGTTGGATCCCTGGATCAGGAAGATCTCCTGGAGGAGGGCGTGGCAACCCACTCCAGTATTCTTGCCTGGAGAATCCCCATGGACAGAGGAGTCTGGCAGGCTTCAGTCCATATGGTTGCAAAGAGTCGGACATGACTAAAGTAACAACATACACATACTTATTAAATTCAGACCAACAGTTCTCAACTCTTTCAGCATTAGAACCGCCTGTGCCTAGACCCCACCGTGGGCCAATTAAGTAAAAATCTCTAGGAATGAGCTTCAGTATGACTAGTTGTCAAAACTCCCCAGGTGAATCTAAGGCATAGCCAGGATTTTGAATCACCTCACTAGACCAGTGCTTCTCAAACTGTCTTGATAAAGGCAGTTTTGGTTTCCATTTCCAGTTTTATATATTTATTATTCCATTGACTGATACTTTCATAACATGCAGCAAAAATGAACCATATGGTTTCTAGGTGTTTCCCTTATGAAAAGTGTTTCCTTTGCCTCGTAAACTCAGGTGCTCTCACTATCCTTTATCATTATCATTATTTCATTATCAACAGTGGAGCCAAAGAAGTTTGTAGAAAGATTACGTAAGGGGGCTTCCCCAGTGATCCAGTAGTTGAGGGTCCGCCTTCCAACGCAGGTTCAGTCCCTGGTCAGGGGACTAAGATCCCACATGCCCCAGAGCAACTAAGCTAACACGCTGCAACGCTCGCCGCAACCAAAGACCCCACATGACTCATCGAAGATCCTGAGTACCACAGCTAAGATACAACGTAGCCAAATAAAGAAATTTTTTGAAAAGGTGATGTATGAACTACAGGCTGTTCAAGATGGCTGTTCTCTTGCTGTCTGTGTATCTTCAGTTTGACCAGTCCCTGCTTCATCTACACCCTATTCACATGACCGTCCAATCCTCTTAATCACAGGGCTTAATCAGTAACTGCCTTCATGCTTGCCCCCCAGCCCCAGCTGCTGGTTTCCTCGGTAACTGATGAGCCAACCTGATATCAATTCCCCCTATAACTGGTGACCTCCCCTCTCCCTGCTGAATTTCGAAGACTGCTGCTGTGTCCTGCTCGCCGTCTGCTATACACGGTGGGGTGTTGCTCCAGGACTTTGCTTTGGACGCATAAGATACCCTGTTCAACCCATCACTGAAGTCTCTGTCACTGTCCCTGGGCTCTTTCTGCCGTCTCGCAGCTGGGCAATTGCAAGGCTTGCCAGCCTGCTGGGTGCAGCCGAACAGATGATCGTGCGTGTAGCTGCTTCAGCAGTCTAGTTCTATCCCAGGACTTCACTGGCAGTCCAGCGGTTGACTCTGCACTTCCATTGCAGGGGGCGAGGGTTCAATCCTGGGTCAAGAAACTGAGAATCCCACATGCCATCGCAGTGTGGCCAAAAAACCAAACCAAACCAAAAAAAAAAAAAATGTGGTTCATCATTGTGGACCATTTGAGTCTATGCTTTTAGGGGCACTGTGTAGATCTCTTGGTTATGAGTCAATAATTGCTTTGTATTGTTTAAACTTATGGGAGTTGGGTTTTCAGTTATAAGAGGGAGATTCCAACTGAAGCACCCTACCATAGACACATCCATCCATCCTGCCGTCACTTGCTCACACAGTACTCTCTGTTCCTAACTCTCTTTCCCACACAAAAGATGAAGCCATCCCAGACAATGGCTGTGGTTTCTTTGAAGACAACTGTGTGATCACTCTGCACCCTCACCTTTCTGGAGCAGCTTTCCTACAGGACGTGAAGTGTCAGTCGCTCAGTTATGCCCGACTCTTTGTGACCCCATGGACTGCAGCCCACCAGGCTCCTCTGTCCATGGGATTTTCCAGGCAAGAATACTGGGGTGGGTAGCCATTTCCTTCCCCAGGGGATCTTCCCAACCCAGGGATCGAACTCGGGTCTCCTGTACTGCAGGCAGATTCTTTACTGACTGGGCTGTGAGGGAAGATTACAGGACCTTAGCCAAGGCCATATAAACTTCCTTTCCTCCACTGTTGATAATGCTAAAGAAAAAATGAGAACACCTAGGTTTAATAAGCAATGGAAATATCGTTTTTTTAAATAAAGAAAATCTCTAAAAGCTGCACAATTGCAGATATGAATGTTGGCACATTTGCGTTGTTCCTTTTAATGTTTGAATTATCCCTTATGTGACCCCAGGGAGCCTCTTCAGGTTGGCTCCTGCGTCCTTGTAATCCAGCCTCATGGTCTCTTATACCTTCCCTGCTCATCTGTCCCAGTCTTAGAGTTGCTGTTTCTTGGGATCCCTGGTTCCTTTCAGTGGAGGATGCTATTTAGAGACTAAGATCTAGGCAAGATAGATACAGAAATTTTAAACAGAAATTTTTAAACACAGAAATTACATGAATTTCAAAAGATGTGTTTTTACCATAACCAGTGGTCTTTTCATTGTCAGTTAATGACCCGAAATCATCAGGTCACTTGGGATCTAGGGTGGGTTTGGATTAAAGCAGTGTCTCAACCACAAAGCTGGGAAGTGCTTTACTGTGAACACGGTCCTGAGCCTTGTAGGGTGTTTAGCAGCATCCTTGGCCTCTACACACTAGATGCCAGTAGCACCCTCCCAGTTGTGACAACCAAAAATGTCCCCAGACTTTGCCAAATGCCCCTTAGGGTGACAAAATCATCCTCCATTAAACATACTAGATGCAATTCTAAAGAAAATAAGTCCTGAATATTCATTGGAAAGACTGATGCTGAAGCTGAGGCCCCAGTACTTTGGCCACCTGATGTGAAGCGCCAACTCACTGGAAAGCACCCTGATGCTGGGAGCAGAAGGGGACGGCAGAGGATGAGATGGTTAGATATTATCACCAACTCAACAGACATGAATTTGAGCAAACTCCAGGAGAGAGTGAAGGACAGGCAGCTTGAAGTACTGCAGTTCACGGAGTCTCAAAATCAGACACGACTTAGCAACTGAACAACAGCTATACAAAATTCTAATTACAGTGAATACAGCAATTCTACTTCAGTGTGTATGGAGAACATCAGTCTATGTCTAACATGTAACTCACCCACCTCAAATCAATTGTAAGAAATGTTCTGTCAAAAAAAAAGAAAGAACCACTGAGTGGTGGCTGTGGCCTGTGGCTTCTACGGAAAACATCCCGAAACAAACCAGAGAATCTGGCCCGCAGTGTGACATGCTTGACAGCTTCCTGCCTCTATTTCCCCATCTGTCTTTTGGGACATAGGCTACTGGAATAAAGCAGCACATTGTGGGAAGCAATTTGACTTGCACAGACTCATTGGCGTAAAGGTGAGGAGCAGACATTACATCATAGGCAGCACCACCCCGAAGCCGCATGCCGGGTTTTTGCCAAACCTTGCTGAGACCGTACAGCTTTCTGATTGAACTGCCTCGAGTCCCGAAGATTGCTCAAACTCTTGTGTTCCCACCAGGCCTCTTTTTAATGTCAGCCTTGTTTAAGACCTTTCATTTTACTGTCACCGAGAGAAAGTCCCATTTAATTCATACCAGATGCTGAGTCAGTCGTCATGAATCAATACAACATCATCCAAAACCCACCAAAATGAATCATAAGGACAAACAGGACTTTTCCTCCCCGCAAAACAGTGACTAAAATAGTGTTTTGCCCTTTTAGAAAAAAAAAAAGAAAAAGTAACAAGGTTAAGATGAAGCTTTGGGCCCTGCTTGTGTAACACACGTGTCCGTGGGTGTGCAGTGGTTAAACTGTGTGTCTCCAGCAAGACAGGGTATGGGGCCTCCAGCCCAGCCAGACAGAGGCTGGGGAGAGGGGATGAGACTTGGACATCAGGGGCTCTAGATGGGGTGTCCAGCGATGCCCAGAAACTGTTACATAATCCTGTCTCCATCCAAGTGGCAAGGGTGTCTGAGACTCAGAGTTTAGGAATCTCTATCATGGAGGGGGGCTTGTGGGAACTGTGGAGGGTCTTTCAGGAAATAAGCAACTAGAATCTTCTCCTGGCAGAGCCGACAAGATCCCTAACCCTTGTTTAGTCAGCCCTGCCTGTTCTCCGGATTCTGGGAACAGCAGTTGTATTACCTATGGGAGTCAGAGATTGTCTGTCCTCCCTGGGATAGGAGGGCTGGGCCCACCGAGACACTCTCTCCTGGACTCTGACCCTTGAATGGAGAGAAGCAAAAGCAGAGAAGACGCAGGGGCTGACACACCCCCGTAGTGGCTGGATGAGATTCTCAACTGGGGCCTGCTTCTGTCCCCAAGACCTCCCTGGCTCCTGTCCTTTGCAGACTAGGTTCTTCAAGTTTCCTCTTTATTATGGGTTCTTGTTCAGTAGCTAAGTCACAGCCGACTCTTTGTGACCTCACGGACTGTAGCCTGCCAGGCTCCTCTGTCCTTGAGATTTCCCAGGCAAGAACACTGGAGTGGGTTGCCATTTCCTTCTCCAGGGGATCCTCCTGACCCAGGGATTGAACCCATATCTTGTACACTGGCAGGTGGATTTTTTTTACCACTGAGCCACCTGGGAAGCCCTTTGTTATGGGAGGGACTCCTACCCTTCCAATGGATTTCCTCTGTGACAAGGTCAGTGTCTGTTGCTTAACCAACACAGCACCAAGTCACTGCTGTCAGAGGCACTGAGGGCTTCGTGTCCCACTCGGAATCTTGAAGACTCCTGCAGGAGCCTGAGCACACAGGCTGCAGAGCTCTGCTCGACAGTATTCACAAGCTACAGTCAGGTCTCCCCTCAGTGAAAGCAAAATGAGAGCGACGGAGGCCGAGAGCTCCCTGCAGTTACTGTATCAACACTGATCAAGGAGGTGAATCATCACACGATGTCACATATATGTGGAATCTAAAATACGCCATAAATGAGCCTAAGTGCAGAACAGAAGCAGACTCACAGACACAGAGCAGACCTGTGGTTGCCGAGGGAGAAGTGGGGAGGACGGGGTAGACAGGAGGTTCGGGATTAGCAGGTGCGAACCACCGCATTTAGAATGGATGAACTGCAAGGTTCTCACCGGGAACTGTGTTCGATAACCTGTGATAAACCGTAACAGAAAAGGATGCAAAAAAGAGAAGGTATGTTTGTGTGTGACTGAGCCACTTTGCCGTACAGCAGAGATTGGCACAAATATTGTAAATCAGCTATACTTCAATCAAAATAAATACATAAGTAAAATTATATTTATCAAGATTTTTCTACTTTAAAAAGTAACTGCGTCATTGATGGGGGGGGTGAGGGACTCTGAGGTGGACTAATGGACCGTAAGACCTGTGGCACCAAAAGAAGAGCAGAGAGCCCCTGGGGGCCCTCCAGGTGTCAGCAGTGCTCCGTGGAGGGGGCTGGGCACACAGGCTCTGCCGCAGGACCCCCGAGCCCATGTGCCCTGCAGGGGTCTGTCTGGATTGTGCCTTTGGACCCGTACATTCTCTGGGTGTTTGGCAACCCTACCATGTGTCGCCTAGCTCCCCACTCCTACAAGCACTATTTCCATTCTTCATTCTTTCAAATCTCCATGGCCCTCCCATGCCTCTCACTCCCAGCAGAAGGTGAGTTTCTAATTCCTCAGAAAAAGTTTAGACCATCATATGGAGACTCTTTCAACTTCCCAACAGCAAACCTGCACGGTCCTGCCCTCGACCTTGCCCTGACCTGTGCTTTTTTGGATGCGTAGCAGCATGCCCGGCCTTGCACTAGATGAGCCCTGCTTGCAGCGCCTCCTAGAGGTGTTGCTCAAGCACGTCTCCAGACATTGCCAAATGTCCCAGGGGTATTAAGTCACCCAGGTGAGAACGCTTTTTGTTCGTTTTTAAGTATATATATTTTTTTATTTGACCACGCTGGGTCTTAGTTGTAGCATGTGAACTCTTGGTTGCGGCATGTGGGATCTAGTTCCCTGCCCAGGGATTGAACTCAGGTTCTCTGCATCCAGAGCTCAAAATCTTAACCGCTGGACCCCCAGGGAAATCTCTAGGTGAGAACTCGACCCAGAACAGCCTCTGGCTGCTCTGTCTCGAATTTGTAGCCCACGTCGGCCCCACAGGAAGTGCACACACAGAACCGACCTTCACCTACCTCTCATATAGAGCACTCTGTAAGAGCCAGGCCACTGACAGCCAAGCCCCCGATGTAGGCCTCCTCCCCTGGTTCTAGGGACCACACTTCAAGTTCTTCAGTTGGCCCTCTAGTTGATTTCAGAAAACAAGAAGTACACCCCCCCTCCCACCACCACCACCACCACCCCCGCTTCTCTCCACAGTAAAAGCCTCTCTTCCAGAAATCTCCTTCGGAGGGTCTGGTCCTCTCTGGGGCTTTCCATCCATCCTCTTTATAAGCTGGAAGTGGGCGGTCAATATAGTGACTCAGAGCTAGTTCTCAGACATTTCCCTTTCCAGTCCTGCTGAGGTGGTCTAGCATTCCACGTTGGAACAGCGGGGCGGCTGCCTTCCTTGCGGGGACCTCAGCCAACAGAGTGGCAGAGAGAGCTTGTAATAGGTTTAATATTATTATTAACATCCTTGTGTTCCTTAGAAATGCCTTCTCTCTTCCTCTCAGGATCCTTTCTCACTTCGATTTATTCAATCTCTCCTTCCTGATTGGAACCTTCTCACTGACATTTAAACAGCTTTAAGTCACTGCCACTAAAAAAAAAAATGCTTTGACCACAAAGCTCCTTGCAGCTACCACTCTAATTCTCCTCCCCTTCAAAGCCAAACTAGTGGAAAAGCTGTCTACACCCACCGTCTCCCTTTCCTCACCTCCCACTCTTTCCAGTCTGGCTTCCACTCTCATCAGTCCCCTGAAACAGCTCTCGCCAGCGTGGTCAGCGACTTCTGCAGAGCTGAGCTGAGGCCGGAGTGCAGGAGGCTGACCCGACCCCACTCAGGACACCGGCCATAGGAACAGTGGCAGGGGACGGTTGATGCTTGGCATTACCTGGGGGGAACCACAGCTGATGGAACGGAACTTCTGAGATGTTCCAGAAAGAACATCGGGCCATGAGTCCTGGGAAAGCGCCCCCACCTCCTTGCCCTCTTTCATTCGTTTGGTCTTGACTGAGTACAGCTTGAGTCAGGCCCTGAGGCAGGCACTTCTGTTACACTTTGAAGGATCCAGGTGTGGTCTCTACCTTCACGGAGATACCCATCTATTTAGGGGAGTGGGAATTAGTCAAAGAGTCATGAGAATACACCATGACAACCTAGACATTTTATAGAGGAACAGTACACAGTGTGGAATGATAGGATCTGATCTCACTGGAAGGAAGACGTGAAAAGAGATTTTGAGGCGGAGATCAGATTGACGGGTAGGAATTAGCTAGTCCAGGCAGAAGGAAGAGGGAGACATTAAAAGCATTGGGAGAAACCAAGACAGCATGTAAAGCACTTATCTTCCCATTTGAAAATAATTAATCAATTAAATTTTGAAAAGGTTTGGGAGAAAGGGACTTCCCTTGTGTTCTAGTGGCGAAGACTCTGCACTTTCGAGGCAAGGGGTGTGGGTTTGATCCCTGTGTCAGGGAACTAAAGCCCACATGCCATGAGGGGCATCCAAAACAGTGTTAAAAGAAAAAAAAAGTGTTGGAGGAAAGGAGTAAGAACAATGTTCCCCCCAGAGACCAGGGAATCGCCTCCCCCAACCCAGAAACTGAAAGCAGGTGGGGGAAGGGGGTGAGACACGCTGGAGAGAAATTAGATTTTTGTCTCTGCCTCAGAGTCTTTGTGCCATGACCTTCTCCTGCCTCATTCTAGGGACTTTGGCCCTCTGGGCCCCCTATATGGTTAACCCCTTTTATTCCCTTTTAGCTCCCAAGGCTGTGTGTTCATGGCCTGGCTCCTGCCGGTTCTCCTATAACCTGAAAGAGTTCCACACAGGCCTTACCCTCATCCCTACCGACTTCTTCCTTGACGTTGTCTCCCAGCCTTATAGACTACCACTCCCAACACATCTCCAATCTCAGAAATCTCCCCCAGGGTTTCAGGGGGTGTTTTTGTTTTGTTTGTGGCTGCTTTACTCGGCAGCAGGATTTGGCTCCCTGACCAGGGATCTAACCTGTGCCCTCTGCAGTGGAAGCTCAGAAGCTATAAACACTAGACTGCCAGGGAAGTCCCAGGTTTATAGTCTCCTTTGCCCAATGGTCAACTCCATGCAGACACCCTGCCACCATTTCAAACACAGTGGATTGTAGTTTTAAAATGTAACCTTCACTTTTGTTGAAAGACATATGGACAATAATGTAATGTCACCTTTTTTTTTCCCAGCCGTGATTAATAATGTGGGAGGAAACAGACAGAACAGGCTCCATCTTGAAAGCAGGACTCCATTTTGGGCCGGACTGTGGACTTGAGCTATATGCCCAGTATCTATGGAAACGACATACCAACTGGAAAACTAGACCTCCCGGATGGAAGAACCTCAGGGCTCAAAGCTAGACTCTCCATTGCCTAAAAGAATACCCTAATTATCTGTGTAACCAAATAGAATCATAAATCCTATTATGCTTATTGGGGTATGACCACAGGCCTATTGATAATTTTCCACTGTTAACTACCTAGGCTTAAGGCATATGAATCACGGGTTAACGTTGATTGTATATTTCTCTTCCTTTGTTCAGACTAGTTTCAGGGAATTTGGGGAGGTGGGTTTGGGCACGTACACTTAGGGTATATAAGGTTTTCACAAAAATTGGTTGGGGTCCTTGGCTAAGAGGAGACTCTGCCTTGGGCCCGCCAGTGTAATAAACGGCACTTCACTATCTGCATCGTCCTTCTGAGTGAGTTTGTTTCCCGGAATGCATGGCTACAACAATAAGACAGTCTTGAACAGAACTTGAGAATTTGACCCAGACCTACAGAAACTTGGTGCAGTTGTTGAGTCATGAATAGCCTTTCTTTACCACGATAAAGAAGCTGAAATTAAACAGAGCTTTGATTAGCTGATTAATCAAGTTGGAGCAAGCTCCCAGTAAAGCTAAATTTAACTGTATCCCAAACTGCAGACTTCTTCTTTTATGATTTCTTCCAACTCAGTGTAATTGGATTGCTCATTCTGGGTGCTGGTTACGTGAGGGGGACCATTGTACTTTTCTGTGTATGTTTGAAATTTTTCATGATAAAAATCTGAAAAAGAAATAATATCTCTCTCCTAAAAAAAAAACAAAAACTGGTCTTAACTGGCTGGTTAGCACTTATCTGAACATAATCCTTAAGCTTCTGGTTTGAGAGAATTGCCTGGGCTCTCATGAGCATGCTTTTTGCAGGAAATCATGTGCTATGAAACATAGGGCTGTGCACTGAAGCTGCAAATGACATCATCAATGAATTATTTTTCCTTGTGCTCCTTTTCTTTGTTCTTCTAACCATATGTGTATATAAATGTGTGTGTGTGTGTGCTCCGAGAATTTCTGAGCAGGAGGAAGTGGTTCAATCTGCTTGTCTATGAGCAGCTGTTGGCTTTCAGAATAAAGAAGTGACTCTGCCTCCTTTCTGATTCACATGCAATATGAAATTTGCTTTCATCCACATCTAAATTTAGATGCTTGTCTTCTCCCCCTCTAAAACTTAATCCTGTTCCCCATAACACTGTAGGAAAAAACCTTGGCTTCACCATGGTGTTTAGGTTAAAGGTACAAGAGGAGTTTAAGTGTAGAGTGCAAGAAACATCACGGAGAGAATGCAAACTGGCATGGAAACCTGATGCAGGGAAAACTGCATTTGATAAAGACACTGCACAGCCTCTGCAGGTCTCAGGGTTAGAATGGCAGGGCTCTGAGCCTAGCAGTTACGGGCATCGTTGTGATACATCGAAGAACTCAGCCCTCCCATTTCTTCAACCATAACTTTTATTCTTTCCCACACCTTCCCCACTCCTAGCTTCATTTTCACAGAAAAAGACAATCTCTCTTGACCAAAATCTGAATTTTTAAATATTACCAGTTTGCACATTTCACCCACTTTGTTTACATTTTTATTTTGACACAATATGAAACGTACAGAAAACCTGTGAGAACAGCGTGAAGGAACCATGATATAGCCTTTACCCTAGTCTTACTTTTATTTTCCCTCTATTTTTCTTTATTGCTATGTCTTGCTGATTTTATCGATTTCATTAATCTTTACAAGGAAATAATTTTTGTTTTTCTCTCTTTTTTATTGGCTTTCTCTTTCACTGACTTCTGCTCATTTTTATTAAATTTCCTTTCTTCCTGCTACTTGTTTTTCTTTGAAAATTTTTTTTATTGGAGTATAGTTGATTTACAATGTTGTGTTAGTTTCAGATGTACAGCAAAGCGAATCAGTTATACATACACATATATCCCCTCATTTTTAGATTCTTTACCCACGTAGGCCATTACAGAGAACTGAGTAGAGCTCCCTATGCTTTATAGTAGGTCTTCATTTGTTATTAATTTAATATATAGTAGTGTGTATATGTCAGTTTATTCCTGTTACTTTGGATTTAATTTGTTCTTTTTCTAGCTACTTAAAGTGGAAAGTTAGATTATTGTTCAAAACCTTTCTTCTTCTGTAATGTAAGCATTTAAAGCTATAAATTTCCCTCTAGGCATAGCTTTAGCTATATCCCACATATCATGATATGTTGTACTAGCTTCCGGTTTAAGATATCTTAAAATTTCTCTTATGATTTTTTGATTAGTAGTGTGTTATTTAATTTCCAAATACTTGGGGCCTTTCTAGATTTCTTTTATAACATAGTCCATAAAATATCAGTGCTTTAATATTTATTTATATTATCATGCAGCATATGGTCTATCTCAAGGAACATTCTTGTGTCCTTGAAAAGAAACATCAGTATTCTGCAGTTATCAGGTATAGTGTTCTAGACACAGAAATGGACAGAAGGAAGACGATGTTAAGATACAGGGAAGACAGGCTCCAGAAGGAACTAACACAGCCAGCACCCGGATATCACACCTCCAGCCTCCAGAACAATGAGAAAGTAAATTTTTGTTGTGTAAGCCATACAGTGTGAGATACTTTGTATGGCCCTGCTAGCAAAGTTATATAGCTACTGAGTGCACGTAGTTAGGATTGTTAAATCTTCTTGATGGATTGAATCTTTAATCAATATTAAATTTCTCTTTATATTTAGTAGTATGCCTCATCTTGAAATCTACTTTGTCTAATATGAACATGACTCTACCAGCTTTCTTTTTTTTTAATTAATTTATTTTTTAACTGGAGGATAATTACTTTATAATAGCGTGTTGGTTTCTGCCATATGTCAACATGAATCAGCCAGAGGTATACATATGTCCCCCATCTTCTTGAGTGTTCTTATTTTTGTTTCTATTTCATCTTATTAAGTGTATTACATACATATGATGTATTTTTCCATCCTTTTACTTTGGCTTTATCAGCGTCTGTATGTTTAAAGTATATCTCTTCAGACAGCAGAGATTTGGGTCATTTGTGTCCAATTTGATAATCTCTGCCTTTTAATGGAAGTGTTCAATTCATTTTACAACGAATGTAATTATTGACATGGTTTGGCTTAAATCTACCATCTTGCCATTTATTTTATATTTGTCCTACCTGATTTTTGTTCTCCTGTCTTCAATTAATTAAATATTTTTAGTAGTTTATTTTATTTCCTCTATTTGCTTTTTTAGCTCTACCTTTTTGTACGATATTATCAGTTTAGCTCTAAGGGATTACAATATATGCTCTTAATTCATTACATTCTGCAAAGCCAAAGACTTCTTTTCAGCAGCGTTTCAGTGACATTTTTTGTTGGTAAACTTTGATGTGTATCCCAAGCTTCTGTGGCAACATGGTTTATCAGGGGTGGTTGCTTTCTTAAGTTGGGTTCCTAAAAGCACATGTTGAAACAGGAGGGAGGTACAAATGATTTATTAAGGAAGTGTTGCCGTCCAAAATCTTGGCGTTCTCTGCCCACCGAAGCCGGATGAAAAATACGGAGACAGAGTTTAGAGGAAATAGAAAGGTGGCTTTTATTCTCAGCTGGCGGAGAGGGGAACGCGGTAGGCCCATGCCTGAAGAACTGTGCCCCCCGCCATGAGAGGTTTAGGGGCTTATATAAGGCAAGGGCTCGCAGTCAGGAGAAACAAAGGTGATAGGATCTTGATTTCTTCCTCTCGCATTGTTTCAGCGACAGTCATAAACTGGTGTCAGTTTACTCAATTACAGCAACCCGGGAACTGAGTCTGGCAGTTCAGGGGCCCTGCCGCCTTCCTTCTGATATGCAATTACACAGGGAAGGGTGTTGTAAGGATAAACACCAGAGAGGGGGTGTATTTAGCAAAGAGGCAAGGGAAAAGAGATGTGAAGTGTGGCTCCTGCAGAGTTAGGGGGCAGAAAAGCAAACTTAGTTACAGACATGCAGAGTTAGAAGCGGTTAAAGTTAAAAAAAAACAAAACAAAACTAGGAATGTTCAGGCCTGCTCACTGTTCTCTTATATTCTTCGTTCTCAGGAAAGGGAAAGAGAAAAACTCATTCCTCTTTTTCCCTTTTCACTGCAACAGAAGTGCTCCAGGGAAAACAGGAAAGGAATGGGGAAAAGAGGTACAGAAAGGGAAGAAGCCAGGAAGAGTATGATGTTGGCCAAGCCCCAGCTTCAGCCTGATCCAGGGGCCAGTTCTGAAGGGTAAATTGTACCTCACGTAGTTCATCCTTCTTAAACAAGAGATCTGTACGTTCATACTCCTGAACCAACCAGTAGCATGGACCCAGTAGGGAGAAGAACACAAACTCTCAGGGAATTCCTGTTCTGTTTGTATGATGGTGTTCAAAGTAGCCCCCATAGCCCAAGGGAGGTCCTCTGAATGAAGTCGCAGTTATAAGCCATTAGAAACCCAAGGCACAGAAGCTGGAGGATGACAAAATAGAAAGGGTGAAAGGAATTGATATTGTGGTTTATAATAAGAAATATATATTTGATCTTTGACCCTGTTCCTGGCGTAGGACTCTGAAAATCCTTGGGACTTCCTATGTGATAAAGACATCATAAAGGTGTCTTTTCAAGTTGTGTTAATGAAGTGACTTGGGAAGATGTTGGGTCATCTAAGGATGAACTGGTTGCCAGGGGAACAAACTATGTGATTAGAGGTTTTGAACTTTGAGTTCCACCCCCCTGACCTCCAGAGAGGGGAGAGAGGCTGGAGATTGAGTTCAATCACCAATGGTCAATGATTTAATCAATCATGCCCAGGTAATGAAGGTTCCATAAAAACCCCCAAAGGACAGGATTTGGAGAGTTTCTGGGCTGGTGAACATGTGGAAATTCAGGGACAGGTGCTCAGAGAGGGCATGCAAGCTCTGCACCCTGCCCACACACTTTGCCGTGTGTATCTCTTCTATCTGACTGTTTCTGAGTTATATCCTTTTATAAAATACTGGTAATCTACCAAATAAAATATTTCTCTGGGTTCTAAGCTGCTCTGGCAAATTAATGAAATCCACGAAGGGGGTCATAGAAACCTCTGATCTTGAGTGATTGGTTGGAAACCCAGGTGAAAACCTGGAATTATGATTGGCATCTGGGGTGGGAGAGAGTCTTGTAAGATTTAGGCTTAAACTGTGGTTATCTATTTTTAGGTAGGTAGTATCAGAATTGAGTTGAATTGTAGGACACACAGCTGATGTGGAAGAATTGCTTGATATATGGGGGGAGAAAACACACATCAGAATTAGAATCAGAGGGACCCAAGGGTATGTAGGTGAAGCAACAACAGCATTTGCTACAATAGGACAGTTATGAACAAAAGGCCCTGACAAAATTTCCAAAAAAAAAAAAAAAATGCTTTGCACAACTTCAGTAGAAAGTCAGTTAATACATGATTTATTTTCAGTGTGTGCCTCTGGGAGCATAGTGGGAAGTTTCATGGGCCAACCCATTAATATACCAAGATGAGAAAGTCTTGCCTCTTTGATAACCACTCATGTTATACTCCCAAGAACTAAGAGCAAGATCTAGGCCATCTGACTCAGGTTTCTGTGTATATATTGGCCAACATAGTTTTTAAGATACTATTTTGTCATTTTACCCCCTTGATGAATCTACAGTGAGAGCTGACAGTTAAATTCTTGCTGTTTCTCAAAGACTTCCAGTTTGACCAACGAAGTGTGTGTTCCATTATATTAAATAATAGTAGTATTTAAAATCTGAGTGTGGTAACTTTTCACAGCTCTTTGATGATGGAAGTATATTATATTTTGCCCGTGGTGATATCTCATGAATATGTATTTATGTGATCAGCATTTGTTCATCTGGATGAAACCAAACAGAATGATTCTGTAGTGGATTGTCCCCTCCAATTATATCCTTAAAAGTGGCTGACATGAAAGTACTACCACTCACGAAACATGTTGGAACACACTGATAACGTTTATCAGACTTTTTTTACCATACCCCACCGCTTAATTCACGTGAGCCATCCCCGCCGATCTTGCCACTAAAGTGAAGATTCTTGGGCGCCATCAAGTGGCCATCTGGGGAATGAAGGTGAGCTGGTTGAAGACCATTTGGCCTCAACAGATGTCCCTGTAAACTTAGAGCCTGGTTTCAGAGCAGAGCAACATTCAAGAAAGTTAAAGCTTCAGAGGAGCCAGCTGAAAAGTGAAGGAAATAAAGTCATGGCCCAAGAAGAAAGAAAATGGTTGCAGTAGCCATGGCATTTTGACTTGGAGCACCTCATAAGACTTCTTTAGAAGACAGATAGAAGGCACAGAAAGTCATTAATCTAAAGACACTTGGAGACTTTTCTTCACTTTGTTGCTTTCCAGTTGGCCACAAATATGAGCAAAGTCAGCTGGAACAAATAAAAACATTGGCAGATTTATATGAAGGGTGTGTGATTTGAGGAAAGCAGTCAGTTCATCACCTATGCAGACATCACACATCTAAGGGGAACATCGAAGGGGAATGAGCACTGAAACCAATGAATAGATCCATCTGCGTAAAAGTCGACAGTACGATGTCCTTCCATCTTTCTCCTCTGCCCTCCTCAGCCCAGATCACCGTCACAAGAAGGTGGCTGCAGTTCCAAAAGAAAATGACTCTTTGGGGTCTATAAGGGGGAATGAAGAAACTTTTCTCAGAAGTTTCCCCAGGAGATACCTCCCCATATCTCACTGGCAGAACTGTATCCATATTGGCTCAATCCCCGTTCGGGGGAATGGTACGCAATTAATTAAGATTTGCCCCTGGACTAGGAATAGTGGTAGTTTCTAGGGGAGGAGGGATGTGTATAGAGATATCTGCAAGAAATCAAGATTCTGTTAACAAAAAAGAGGGGAGAAGGGTTGTATAAAGGCAAACAGGTATGTTTTCAAAAACAGTAAGACAAATACGAGGTTTTGAATATGTTGGAGTTGGAAGTGATATTGCTGGATTTAGTTGCTGGGACAATGTGTAAAGGCAAAATGACCAGCCAAGATGAGTGAAATGTAATACTAACATACTTGGACAGTAGATAGGAATTGTATTTTGGTTTTCAGAAGGAGTGCTGTACCTGAAGAGGAGCAGACCTCTCCCCATTTAGAGGTAGTCATGGACAGATGTGAGAGTTGGCTCATAAAGAAGGTGGAACACCGAAGAATTGATGCTTTCAAACTGTGGTGCTGGAGAAGACTCTTGAGAGTCCCTTGGACTGCAAGGAGATCAAACCAGTCAATCTTAAAGGAAATCAATCCTGAATATTCATTGGAAGGACTGATGCTGAAGCTGAAGCTCCAGTACTTTGGCCAACTGATGGAAGGAGTTGACTCATTGGAAAAGATCCTGATGCTGGGAAAGTTTGAAGGCAAAAGAAGAGGGTGGTAAAGAATGAGACGGTTAGATAGCAACCCCAACTCAATGGAAATGAATTTGAGCAAACTCCAGGAGATAGTGGAGGGTTGAGGAAGCTGGTGGGGTACTGTCCCTGGGGTCACAAAGGGTCTGACATGACTTAGTGACTGAACAATGAACAGCAACAAAGACAAAAACAGGAGACTGCAATGAGACATGTGTCCTAGTCAGTGTCTATGGTTCTGGACAGAGCTCAGGCTAGAGGCGCATCTGGTGCCACTGACTGTACAGAGGACTATAGCAGCAATGGGAAATTGTCTCCATTAGTCTTTGTACAACAAATGCAAATATTGCTTTTTAATGGCAGAAAAGAGTGAATTGCTTACTATAGAATCAAGGGTACCTAATGCATAGGCTGAAAGGACTTGTTTAAGGGAAGAAAATCCATTTAGATGTTAAGACCTAGGTAATTATTTAATGTGGTTAGCTTGAGTTATACGCAGTAGAGGTTTTATATTTGAAGTATAATTTAATATTTACTGTCAGCAAAAGCCAGACATGTCCAAGAAGGTATGCATTTGTGAGACTGTGGTGAGCCCGGGTCCCTTGAGGATGGCTACTTCCCTAGAAGGAAATGAACGTCTCTCTTTTTTTACTGATTTGTCATGTCCAATTAATGGGCTTGGGACAGGCATAATTGTAATTTATTTTAGAGTCTTTGTGGCCCTTGACAGCACAAGACAAAAGAGAATAAGAAATCTCATTTGGGCCTTTTAGTGAGGAGGAGGCCAACAGAAGGCTGTTAACATATTGGATGAGAACAGTTTCCAGGAAACGTTACATTATTTAAATCACTTTTAAGAACTAATACAGGAGTTGCAGACTGAAACTGCAGATTAAACATTCACATGTAGATTCATTCCCTCTAAAACTCCTGCTAAAATCATAGCAATTTTTTTAAACTACAATATATCCACGAAGATGAGAGAACGTCTTTGGAGAACTGCTGTCTTCTCTAAGACAGCAGTAACAACATTTTGGAACTTAGACAGCAGAAGAGGAATGGTGACTTTTAGCAGATCCAGGAAAAGACAGGTCCTGGACTAGTAGTGGGCAAAAGTGAAAACCAACCCAGTTAATATGAAATTCTGAAAAGGCACAGCCACTGAGAGAACCAGGTATCTCTGGAATTGGGAGTAAAGAAGTGTATAAATTAATGAGGATTGGGCAAAAGCAGTTTGAAAGATCCCTAGATTCCCCTACCCCACTGCATATATTTGGGCTGGATTCCCCATTACTTCACTCCTTATGACCATATTTTCTTTTAATTCCTTGAACACATTTTGTTTTAGGTTTTTGAACGTATTTATAATGATTTCCTTAAAGTCTTTGCTAAATTCAGCATCTGGGCCAGCTTGCGGTCAGTTTCTATTGACTCTTTTCTGTTGTTTTTTACTATGGTTCACATTTCCTTGTTTTTGTTTTTGGCATATGTAGAAATTTTAGACAATTTAATGGACACTGTGGCTGGTACACTTTAGAGGCTCTAGATTCTGTTATCTGCTTGACTTCTAGTATCTATTTTACCCTTAACTTAGTAGCAGTCTCTCTCTGGAAAGCCTCAGGTCGTCTTCTCCTATACATGTGCATCCCGGGAGCCAAGTATTCACAGGGGACCCCTGCACACACATAGACTTTTGCCTCCCCCACTCCATAGCAACATCTTTGTCAGGGCCATGACCTGTAGACTGTAGCTGTTTCAACAACCCTGAGCTCTGATCTCTGTCTCTTCAACTCAGCAAGGCACTCCTACTTTGCTAGGACTTCAGCTTGCTGTGCTATGGTTGAAAACTGTTTTCCAGCAGAGAACAAAAATGATTTGGGGGCACATCTAATGAGTTTCCCTTCTCTCAAGGATCAGTGGCAGGTACTGGCTGTTGTCCAAGGCAAATGAGAATGGTTGCCCATATTCTTTTGTCCAGTATTATGGTTGTTTATGGGAGGGAGGTTAATCTGGTACTAAAGATTATATCATAGCTGGAACCCTTCCTTACCTGATATACTTTAAAAAATGAATTTCTTTATTTGGCTGCACTGGGTCTTCGTTGTGGCAAGCAACTTTACCTGTGACGTGTGGACACTTAGCTGTGGCATGTGGGATCTAGTTGCTCAACCAGGGATCAAACCCAAGCCCCCTGCATTGGGAACACAGGTTCTTAGTCACCATACCACCAGGAAAGTCCCTTACTTGATACATTTTTATTTCTTTCTTTTATCATCCTTCCCCTCCACTTCATCAATTTAAGCCAGTTCTGTGTTTATTGGCTCAGAGGAAAGATAAAGTGATAATGAAAGTAGAAAACACTAGTCCAAAAATATAGTTCAAAAAAACTAAGCCTATTGAGAAGGTAGGGTTCTCTAAGGAGATCAGACAAAAGCCCCTTAAGCCTTAAGCAGGGAGAAAGAGAAATGAGAGATTGATTTCTAATAGCAATGATGAAGTGCGTTCAAGAAAACAAAGTCCTGGGCTTCCCTGACAGCTCAGTGGTAAAGAATCTGCCTGCCAATGCAGGAGACACAGGTTCAATCCCTGGTCCGGGAAGATCCCACATGCCGTAGAGCAGCTAACCCAGTGTGCCACAACTACTGAGCCTGTGCTCTAGAGCCCTCGTGCCACAACTACTGAAGCCGATGTGCCCAAAGTCCGTGCTGTGCGACAAGAGAAGCCTGAGCACTACACCGAGAGTAGACCCCTCTCGCTGCACCAGGAGAAAGCCCAAGAGCAGCAACGAGCACCCAGCACAGCCAAAAAGGGAGATAAGCAAAAGGTTTGCAAAAATAGTTGAGAGCACCATCGTATCTCTTTATGGAGAGCTTTACATCCCTGATCTCATTTAAGCTCCCTTCATTTAATGAAAGTCCTTTACCTCCTACTCCCTCTGATGCTTCTTCTGACATACAGATGTACCTGCTTGAAGAAAAAATGCTAATAAAAGTGTACATTTACATTTATTATGCTAAGTGCTTTATGTCACTTAATCTTCATGCTAAAGCTATGAGATATATACTATTACCTTCATTTTGCAAATATGAAAACTGTATTTCAGAGTTAGACAATGAATGTGATTTTTAGACTCAAATCCACTAGAAGCTTTACTTTATATTACTTGCAATCTGTGGAGGAAAACTAGGTCCAAGAGTCTAGTAGGAATGTCTGTGATAGGATTCACAAAGTGAGTTTACTTACAATTTAAGTAAACAAATTCCCTTGTATCTGCTACAACAAACATTCAAAGATGAAATGAATAATCTTCTTGGCTAAATATTGTATGCTGGGAAGACATCAAACAAAAACTTTGTAGTTAGCATTGTTCTTTCTATTCCTTTATCTTTCTGTACTTTAGTTTGGATATTTTCAATTGGCCTGTCTTCAAGTTTACTAATCTCTTGCCTCTGCTGCGTCTGGTCTGTTGCTCAGCACATCTGAATGCTTCCTTTCAGATATTGTTAATCCTAGAATGTTCATTTGGTTTTTAGATATTTACATATTCTCTGTTGAAAGTTCATAGCTTGCCACCATTTGTTCTTTGATCCTCTTATTTTCTTTAACATATTTCAATGGTTATTTCATTGTTAAAATTTATTTTATTGAAGTATAGTTGCTTTACAATGTGTTAATTTCTGCCATATGGCAAAATGATTCAGTTTTATGTATATACATTCTTTTTCACATTCTCTTCCATCATGGTTTATCACAGGACATTGAATATAGTTCCCTGTGCTATGCAGTAGGACCTTGCTGTTTATTCATTGTATAAATAATCATTTGCATCTGCTAATCCCAAACTCCCAATCCCTCTCTCTCCTATCCTCCTCTACCCCTTGACAACCACACATCTGTTCTCTATGTCTGTGAGTCTGTTTCTATTTCATAAAAGTTTATTTGTGTCATATTTGAGGTCCAACAAAGGTCCATCTAGTCAAGGCTATGGTTTTTCCAGTGGTCATGTATGGATGTGAGTGTTGGACTGTGAAGAAAGCTGAGCACCGAAGAATTGATGCTTTTGAACTGTGGTGTTGGAGAAGACTCTTGAGAGTCCCTTGGACTGCAAGGAGATCCAACCAGTCCATTCTAAAGGAGGTCAGCCCTGGGTGTTCATTGCAAGTACTGATGCTGAAGCTGAAACTCCAATACTTTGGCCACCTCATGTGAAGAGTTGACTCATTGGAAAAGATTCTGATGCTGGGAGGGATTGGGGGCAGGAGGAGAAGGGGACGACAGAGGATGAGATGGCTGGATGGCATCACTGTCTTGATGGACAAGAGTTTGGGTGAACTCCCGGAGATGGTGATGGACAGGGAGGCCTGGTGTGCTGCGATTCATGGGGTCGCAAAGAGTCGGACAAGACTGACCGACTGAACTCAACTGAACTGAAACATAGGTGATATTATATGGCATTTTCCTTTCTTTCTGACTTCACTCAGTATGATAACTTCCTAGTCTATCCACGTTGTGGCAAATTGCATGATTTCATTCTTCTTTATGGCTGAGCAGTGTTCCAGTGTATATATAGGCCACATCTTTGTTCATCTGTCAATGTGTTTGGTTGCTTCCATGTCCTAGCTATTCTACACAGTGCTGTCATGAACATTGGGGTACATATATGTTTTTGAATTATATTAATAGTTTTTTTCTGAATATGTGCCTAAGACTGTGATTGCAGGACCATATGACAACTCTATTTTCAGTTTTGGGAGGAGCCTCTGTATTTTCTGTAGTGAAAATATGGCTGCACCAGTTTATATTCCCTTAAATGGTTATTTTAAAGTCCTTGATATCCAGATCAGATATGGGTCTACGTCTATTGCCTCATTTTTTCTCTTGATTGTCAGTCACATTGTCCAGTTGTATTAGTTTCCCACTACTAGTTAATAAATTACTACAAATTTTGAAGTCTAAGATAACAGTGATTTATTATCTTATAGTTCTGGGGGTCAGAAATCCAAAATCAGTCTCACTGGGCTAGAGTCAAGGTGTCAGCAGAGTGGGTCCCCTCTGGAAACTGTAGGGAAGAATCCCTTTCTTTGTCTTTTTCAACTCTGATGGCCACCTGCATCCTTAGGCTTGCGGCCCCTTGTCCACATAACTCCAAACTCTCATAGCCATCCTTTCACCTACTACTGACTCTGACCTTGTGATTTTTTAGGGCCCACCTGGATAAGCCACGATACTGTCTCATCTCAAGATCCTGAGTCACATCAACCGAGTCCCTACAGGTTCTAAGAATTAGGACAGACACATCTTTGGGAAGATATTGCTCAGTCTACCATACTGGCTTTTTCTATGACTTGTAATTTTTTTATCATATGCCAAATATTGTATATGAACGAATCACAGGCACTGAAGTTAACCATATTCCCCACTAGTGTGCGCGTGTGTGCTCAGTTGTATCGGACCCTTTGTGACCCCATGGACAGAGGAGCCTGGCAGGGGTTCTTCAGGCAAGAATACTGGAGTGGGTTGCCATTTCCTACGCCAGGGGATCTTTCCAACCCAGGGGTCAAACCCACGTCTTTTGTATCTCCTGCATTGGCAGGCAGATTCTTTACCAACAGGCCCAGCTGAGAAGCCCATTTTCCCCTGGAGGGTTGACTTCTCCTCTGTTAGACAATATATCTTAAAGGGATGGAGGCCTCAGTGAAATCAGGAACTGAGCTGAGCTGGGGTGAGCTGCAGCTTTAGTTGGATTCAGTCCACCTCTGATTTTAGTTATCTTGAGTGTAAGATCTAGCTTGTGTTTTTGCAGGCTCTTCTTCCCAGTGAGACTCCACCCTCCAATTACCAAACGACTGCGGACCTTATGCTACCTTTCCAGCCCAGGCCCCCAGCCAGGCCTTACCCCAGCCCCACCATCATCACCCCTAGTCTACCCTGTCACTCAGCAAATATCCCGTAGGAAAAAGAGCCTCGCATCTAGATTCTAGTCTATAATAGGAGCCTGAGTGGCCTCAATCGTTCAGTGTAAACCAAACCCAACCTTCAGCACGGCAGTGACTCAGGGAAAAAATGACCAACAATCTCAGCTCACCTAGAACGAGATCTTCCTTCTCTGCTCCTACTGCTCTCTGAAGTCTTTTCTGACTTTTTTTTTTTAATGTATTTTGGTTGTGCTGGGTCTTTGCTGCTGCTTGGGCTTTCCTCTAGTTGCGAGGAGCTGGGGCTACTTGCTAGTTGCAGTGCGTGCCTTCTCACTGCAGTGGTTTGTCTTGGTGTGGAGCCCAGGCTCTAGGGCGTGTGGGCTTCAGTAGTTGCCACATGTGGGCTCAACAGTTTCTGCACTTGGGCTCTAGAGCACAGGGTCAGTAGCTGTGGTTCACAGGCTCAGTTACTCTGAGACATGTGGGATCTCCCTGATCGAACCTGTGTCTCCTGCACTGGCAGGTAGATTCTTTATACTGAGTCACCAGAGAAACCTTCTGATGTCTTTTGAATTATGAGTTTTGTAATTTATCCTTTTTTTTTTCTTTGCATTTGTTGCCACACAAATTAAGACATACTGATACTGACTACATCCTACACAGAAGCAGAAGTTCTTTATGGATAACATTGAATATTCTGGGAAGAACTTTGTAGTTACCACTGGGTATCTCAGAAAGCTTCTTGAATCTCCTTAGCAAACATAACAAAAGACAGACTATGCATAGCTTTAAATTTAATTAAGATCTTTTCCCATCATTTGTCTCTTGACTGTGTTCTGTTTACTTTGCTCCCAAGTGGTTAGAACTGTAAATATACTTATCTTACATACTTTGAAATTTTAATGTATTTGGTATAATAGGATTTGTTCTTACTAAGGCTTTTACAATACCATTGCAACCTATAGTTTTTATTTTAAATTATGTAATTAATACTATTAAAAGGTAACAATCCCAAATGTACAAGTGTAAAAAGATATGAAAGGTTATATAGTGAAGTTATGGAAGCTGCTATTTTATGCCTAACATGTGTAGCTGAGGCCACACATGGCCCCTAGCACTGGCTGCTTGAAAAATGCCCCTAGGTGGAGAGGGGTTGCTGTTTTCTTAGACTCTGCATTTGTCTGTTTAATGTCTACTAATCACAAGGCCAAACGAACAGCCAAAGTTGTCTAGCTCTCCTCTGGGATCTAAATCAAGGCCAGGTACCAGACATTTAGGGACAGCTCCAAAGCCGTAAAGTTCAAAAGAATTCTTTAAACTAGCTGATCCTAAACTATTGGGCTGGAAGTTTCTTAGAACTTCTTGGCTAACCCAATATTTTCCCTGATAGACCTGCCCTTTCCTGGAGAAACCCTGGTAAAGGCTTTGACTGGGGCATCCCCTTGTTCCTTTCTGACTCCTGACCAGACCTGGTGCTTCCCCATATGGCCCCATGGGATGTTTCTTGGGAAACATAAGTAATAAATGCTTCTTCGAATGGCATGACTTCTTTCCATGCCATCACTCAGTCACTTCCAAAAATTAAAATTCTGCAGTTATAGTCGAGACAAGAACTGCCATTGCCGAACACCAGCCTTGTGCATATATGTGTGTCTGTGTGTGTGTTAAAGCACATGTGATATAAACTTTACTACTCTGACCATTTCTAAATATACAGTTCCATGGCATCAACTGCATCTGCATTGTTCTGCACCCACCACTACTGTGCAGCTGAAGAACTTATCACCACCCCAAACAGAAACACTGCCTATTAAACTAACTCCTTACGACACCCCCTCACCCCCAAATTCTAGTAACCATTATTCTACTTTCTCTCTCTGAATTCTAAGTACCACATATAAGCGGAAATCAGAATATTTGTCCTTTTGTGACTGACATTTCACTTAGCATAATGGTTTTGAAGTTCATTCATCCGTTCAGTTCAGTCGCTCAGTCGTGTCCGACTCTTTGCGACCCCATGGACTGCAGCATGCTAGGCTTCCCTGTCCATCACCGACTCCCGGAGCTTATTTAAACTCATGTCCATCAAGTCAGTGATGCCATCCAACCATCTCATCTTCTGTCATCCCCTTCTCTGCCTGCATTCAATCTTTCCCAGCATCAGGGTCTTTTCCAATCAGTCACTTCTTCACATCAGGTGGCCGAAGTATTGGAACTTCAGCTTTTAGCATCAGTATTTTCAATAAATATTCAGGACTGATTTCCTTTAGGATTGACTGATTCAATCTCCTTGCAGTCCAAGAGACTCCCGAGAGTCTTCTCCAACGCCATAATTCAAAAGCATCAATTTTTTTGCGCTCAGCTTTCTTTATAGTCCAACTCTCACATCCATAGATGACTACTGGAAAAACCATAGCTTTGACTAGATGGACCTTTGCTGGCAAAGTAATGTCTCTGCTTTTTTTTTTTTTTTTTGTCTCTGCTTTTTAATATGCTGTCTAGGTTGGTCATAACTTTTCTTCCAAGGAGCAGGCATTTTTAAATTTCATGGCTACAATCACCATCTGCAGTGATTTTTGGAGCCCCCCAAAATAAAATCTGTCACTGTTCCCATTGTTTTCTCTTCTATTTGCCATGAAGTGATGGGACCAGATGCCATGATCTTAATTTTCTTAATGCTGAGTTTTAAGCCAACTTTTTTCACTCTCCTCTTTCACTTTCATTAAGAGGCTCTTTAGTTCTTCTTTGCTTTCTGCCATAGGGTGGTGTCAGCTGCATATCTGAGGTTATTGATATTTCTCCTGGCAATCTGGATTCCAGCTTGTGCTTCTTCCAGCCCAGCATTTCTCAAGATGTACTCTGCATGTAAGTTAAATAAGCAGGGTGACAATATACAGCCTTAACATACTCCTTTTCCTATTTGGAACCAGTCTGTTGTTCCATGTCCAGTTCTGTTGCTTCTTGACCTGCATACAGATTTCTCAGGAGGCAGGTCAGGTGGTCTGGTATTTCCATCTCTTGAAGAATTTTCCACAGTTTGTTGTGATCCACACAGTCAAAGGCTTTGGCATAGTCAATAAAGCAGAAGTAGATGTTTTTCTGGAATTCTCTGGCTTTTTCAGTGATCCAACGGATACTGGCAATTTGATCTCTGGTTTCTCTGCCTTTTCTAAATCCAGCTTGACCATCTGGAAGTTCATGGTTCACATACTGTTGAAGCCTGGCTTGGAAATTTTGAGCATTACTTTGCTAGCATGTGAGATGAGTGCAATTGTGCGGTAGTTTGAGCATTCTTTGGCATTGCCTTTCTTTGGGATTGGAATGAAAACAAATTTTTTCCAGTCCTGTGGCCACTGCTGAGTTTTCCAAATTTGCTGGCATACTGAGTGAAGCACTTTCATAGCATCATCTTTTATGATTTGAAATAGCTCCACTGGCATTCCATCATCTCCACTAGCTTTGTTCATAGTGATGGTTCCTGAAGCCCACTTGACTTCACATTCCAGGATGTCTGGCTCTGGATGAGTGATCACACCATCGTGGTTATCTGGGTCATGAAGATCTTTATTGTATAGTTCTTCTGTGTATTCTTGCCACCTCTTCTCAATATCTTCTGCTTCTGTTAGGTCCATACCATTTCTGTCCTTTATTGTGTCCATCTTTGCGTGAAATGTTCCCTTGTTATCTCTAATTTTCTTGAAGAGACCTTTAGTCTTTCGCATTCTATTGTTTTCCTCTATTTCTTTGCATTGATCACTAAGGAAGGATTTCTTATCTCTCCTTGCTATTCTTTGGAACTCTGCATTCAAATGGGTATATCTTTCCTTTTCTGTGAGAGTTGGACTACAAACAAAGCTGAGTGCCGAAGAATTGATGCTTTGGAACTGTGGTGTTGGAGAAGACTCTTGAGAGTCCCTTGGACTGAAAGGAGATCCAACCAGTCCATTCTGAAGGAGATCAGTCCTGGGTGTTCATTGGAAGGACTGATGCTAAAGCTGAAACTCCAGTACTTTGGCCACCTCATGCAAAGAGCTGACTCATTGGAAAAGACTCTGATGCTGGGAGGGATTGGGGGCAGGAGAAGAAGGGGACGACAGAGGATGAGATGGCTGAATGGCATCACCTACTCGATGGACGTGAGTTTGGGTGAACTCTGGGAGTTGGTGATGGACAGGGAGGCCTGAAGTGCTGCCATTCATGGGGTTGCAAAGAGTTGGACACGACTGAGTGGCTGAACTGAACTGAACTGAACTGCATTTTGGACTCCTGTTGACTATGATGGCTACTCCATTTCTTCTAAGGGATTCTTGCCGACAGTAGTAGATATAAGGGTCATCTGAGTTAAATTCACCCGTTCCAATGGAAGTCAAGAGATACCTGGAGTAACAGGCAAATTTGGCCTTGGAGTACAAAACGAAGCAGGTCAAAGGCTAACAGAGTTTTGTCAGGAGAATGCACTAGTCATAGCAAACATCTTCACCCATCTTGCCTTTTGAGATGGCAGAGTAGAAGGACATGTGCTCATCTCCTGGGAGAACACCAAAATTACAACTCACTGCTGAACAACCATCAACAGGAGAATGTTGGATCACACCAAAAGAGATACCCCATGTCCAAGGGCAGAGGAGAAGCCCAAGTAAGACAGTAGGAGGGGCAAAATTGCATTTAGAATCAAACCCCATACCCACCAGAGATGATTGGAGGGCTCTAACAAACCTGGTGAGCACCAGGACACAGAGACCCCACAGAAACTGAGCCAGAACTGTGTTTGAGTGTCTCCTGTGGAGGTACGGGTCAGCAGTGGACTGCTACAGAGGCAGGGGCTCTGGGTGCAGTAGACCTGGGTATGGCATAAGCCCTCTTGGAGGAGGTTGCCGTTAACCCCACCATAGAGCTCCCAGAACTTACACACGACTGGGGAAACAGACTCTTGGAGGGCACAAACAAAAGCTTGTGCACACCAAGACCCAGGAGAAGGGAGCAGTGCCCCAACAAGAGACTAACCCAGACTTGCCTGTGAGTGTTCAGGAGTCTCCAGCGGAGGCATGGGTTGGCGGTGGCCTGCTGTGGGGTCAAGGGCATTGAGTGTGGCATTGCATGGACCTTTTGAAGGAGGTTGCCATTATCTTCATTGCCTCCACCATAGTTTGGCCTCAAGTCAAACAACAGGGAGGGAACACAGCTCCATCCATCAACAGAAAATTGGATTAAAGATTTACTGAGCATGGCCCCACCCATCAGAACAAGACCTAGTTTCCCCCTCAGTCAGTCTCTACCATCAGGAAGCTTCCATAAGCCTCTTATCCTTATCCATCTGAGGGCAGACAGAATGAAAACCACAATCACAGAAAACTAACCAACCTGATCACATGAAACACAGCCTTGTCTAACTCAATGAAATTATGAGCCATGCTGTGTAGGGCTACCCAAGACAAACGGGTCATGGTGGAGAGTTCTGATAAAATGTGGTCCACTGGAGGAGGGAATGGCAAACCACTTCAGTATTCTTGCTTTGAGAACTCTATTAACAGTATGAAAAGTTCATTCATGTTGTGGCATATATCAGAAATTCATTCCTTCTTAAGATCGAATAATATTCCTTTGCATGTACAGACCACATTTGTTTATCCATTCATCTGCCAATGGACACTTGGGTTCTTTCCACATTTTGACTATTGTGAATAATGCTGCTATGAGCTTTGGTGTACAAGTATCATTCTCTACATAAGAGCCAGAAAGAATTTTCTAAAATGTAAATTTATTCAGTCCCTTCCTTCATAAAAACCTTCTATGGTGATGGTGAATTAAACCACAATGAGATACCATAGAATAACTACAGATAGCTAAAATGAAAAAGATTGACAATTCCCAGTGTTGGCAAGGATGCAGAAAGTAAGGAACTCATATGGTGTTGGTGGGAGTGTAAAATGGTATAATCACTTTGAAAACAAGTCCGTTTTCACCAAAGTTACTCCATGACTCAGAAATTCCATTCCTAGATACTTACCAAGAAAAATTAATGCATTTATTCACAAAAAATTTATACAAAGGCATCCATAGCAGCTTTATAATAGGCAAAGGGAAAAAATTAAAATGCCCATCAGCAGACGAATGGATAAACAAACTGTACTGTGTTCATACAACTGCAGACTGTTGTTAAAGAATAATTTTAAAAATCTAGTTTAATCAAGGCTCTCACATAGATATAAAATGAATGTATCAAAGGTTTTATTAATATTTAAGTCATTAATTATTGAGACCCAGGAAGATATTAATAAAGTTCAAAGAAAAGTTCAAAGTACTGCAGGCAGGCACATAATAAATAAGGAATAATGAAATGTTTTACAAATAGATGCAAAACCTGGCAGAACTGATCAAACCCACAGTGCAGTAATAAAATACATTGCACTGAACACAATTTGCATTTCTGTACACAGTATTAGATCTTTAAAAACACCAAGTTATTTCCACGACAATGAAAGGTATGGAACACTCATCAAGTCAGATATCCCCAAAGGGTGTGCTAGCAGCACCATGGTTTCACTGGATACTCAATTTTTAAACCATTTCAGAGCTCATATTTTTAGACCATTTCAAAATTTTCCCGTTTTCCTCTACAGTGATAAAAGAGAATGAACTACTGGTACACAGACAGGTGAAGCTTGAAGATACTATGTTCAGAAAAAAAAAAAAAAAAAGGCAGAAATTAACTCCACAATGGAAGTTCCACGAGAGAATCTTTGGGGTGCTGGAAATGGTATATAACTTGAGTGGTAGAGATACATTTATTTACATATATGTATACATAGCGATATATATATATAAAATCATTGATTTTACTTAAGAGTAGTACACAAACGTCTCCCTATCTCACTTGCTATTTTTTTTCAGCGTGAAGTCCAAACTGAAGTGTGTCATCTGTTTCCTGTAATGTGTAATTTCTATTTTCCCCTTTTCTGATAGTTTCTTAAAGCTACCTTACATAGCTTTCCATCTCCCGGCCTTTGCCTACAGATCATACATGCTATTTATCACTCAGCTATCAGCACACCTTTTGAAACCCTCACCTAGCCTGACAAATCTGTCCTCCCAGGTACCTCTGTAACGTAGGTCAGCATTGTTACCGCTTGTGTTGTCATCATAAAGTGTACAAGTGTCTGCCTCCTCGAAAGATGTCTAAATGAGTGTATGCTCCTTAAGGACACTCTCCAGGGTCTGGCACAATGCCTGGCACCGGACAAGAGCATAAAGTTGAAAGACAGTGAAGAAAAAGGCGAAAGGAGAATTCAGGCAGTGTGTGGTTTAGGCGATTTCAGCTGAGTGTCAAACTTTATTGAATTCTGAGAGAGGATCCTACTTGTGGAACCCTTTGAATTTCAAAGTTACCGCTTTATTCTTTTGGTAAATTATTCACTCTTTGTTCTTTATCCCTATCCTGCTTCCTGTTTGATCATTTTGGTATTAAAAGTCTGCTTGGCTGACTTTGCTTTTGCTTTTTTCCTAGAGTAATTCAACAGCGATGTGTTCTGATTGTCCCATTCGGCTTTGTTTCTGAACATTTAAAAAACAGATTTAGATAGCTAATGGGAAGCTGCTGCATAGCATAGTCAGCTCAACTCTGTTCTCTGTGATGACCTAGAGGGGTGCCGTGGGGGTGGTGATGAAGGAGGGAGATTCAAGACAGAGGGGATATTATGTATACATACAGCTGATTCACTTTTGTTGTACAGCAAAAACACAACATTGTAAAGCAGTGATACTCTAATTTTAGAAAATGGGGAAAAAAAACCTAGCAGATATCACTCACAAAATAGGACTGAAACAGATTTTTCAGTTTTTTTAAAGGAGAAATAAATTCATTTCTTTAGCAAGTAAAGAAAATCTGGCATCAGAGGGCCCACAGTCCCCTGATGGAAAAAATCACTTGGAACCTCAGCACGGGTTTTCACTCAGCTACTGCACATGTCCCTGCATGCATCTGAGTTTGACACCCTTTTGTCCATCAGTGACAATTTCCAGTTGCTCACTTAGAACATACTGTGTGGGGTAGAGGCCAGAGTTACCAAGCAGGTGGAGAGGACAGAAGTCAAAGTCTCAGAGACAGAACCAAAAAGACCAGAGAGCAGAGCCTTGCCGGGGCCTATGGGAACTCAAAAATCTCAGGCTCCCCTTAAACGCAGGGGTTTTCAATTCAGCCACAGTCGGGTTCCAGGAGCCTTTCTCATTGACGGCCTTTTGCAACACACTCTGTAACTCACTAAAAAAAGGACTGTGCCAAGGCCGGAAGCCCGGGGGATTAACTGTAGTCATCTGACCTCGAATTCCGGGCTTTGATTGGGCTTTGCGAATACGTGCCCCTCTCGGCCCTGTACGCGCATCCCGCCCCAGCAGCCCACGGGGCGGGGGACAGGTGCCACCGAGGGACAGTATTGGTCGGCTTCTTCGGGACGCAGCCAATAGGAATCTGTCGGCTTCCGGCGCGAAATGAGCTGGCGCGCGGTCCCCGGGCTGTGGCAGCGACGCGGGTAGTTTAGATCCTGGTTCCGCCCGCTTCCAGAGTGTAGGAGAGGTGAGTTCCCGCACACGCCGACTTACGGGTTGTCCGCCTGGCCCAGCTCCGTTCCTGGCTATCCGGCCCAGGGATGGAGAGGGAGGCCTCTCCGGTTCCTCCCGTTGTCTCCCTCGGTTCAGCTAGGCCAGAGTCCGGAGTCCTCCAGTCCCGCGAGCGGCTTGAGAGGAGATTCTGATTCGGATACAGAGACCCGGAGGCGGGGGCTAACTTTACCAAGCTGTCCCAGGGCGTCGGGGGGCAGAGCCGGCCTAGCAGCCACTATGTTCTTGTTCGTGTGCTCCAGTGCCTGCCCTGATGCCTGGCACGGAACAGTCACTGTCTAGATTCCTGGCACTACCTCGTTTCTCTACCGAGGGAAAACCAAATCACTGTACTTTTCTAAATGGCCTTCCACAAGCATGAGCCAGGCAGTGGTGTTTTGAGTGTCTGTACTACGTGCCCGGCACCTCTTTATCTTAACTGTAGCTTACCCCCAGCAAAGGGAAATGGTTAAGGGCACAGACTGAATCAGGTTTCCTGAGTTCAGATGCTGGCCTCTGCACATACTAGGTCTGTGACTCTCCAACTCTTAAAGTACCTCAGTTTCCTTCTTATATGAAGGAGATAACCTATTTTACATCTTGGAGGTTTTGTTAGTATTGAACCGACTTAATGCTGTATGTGACAGTAAATGCTTCACAGAGTACTTACTACTTAGTAAGGATTCTTTTATCACCACCCAGAGAACTAGATAGGATTGTTCTCACTTTAGCCATTGAGACTAGAGCACAAACAAGTGTCTTTGTGAAAGGGCGTGTGGTGATTAAATGCTAGAGATAGGATTTGAATTAAATTGAACTGCCAGACCCCAAAACACCTTGTACAACCGGGAGGTTCCTCCTGTACCCATTAGTTGCCCTTAGGTTACTTGCGACTTTGGACATCTAGTGGCCTGAAATGGAGCAGGTACCTGAAAGCTTGGGCTTCCCTGGTGGTAAAGAATCTTCCTGCCAATGCAGGAGACATGGGTTTGATCCTGAGGTTGGGATGCCCTGGAGAAGGAAATGGCAACCCACTCCAGTATTCTTGCTTGGGAAATCCCATGGATGGAGGGACTTAGCTTGGCGGGCTACAGTCCATGGGTTTGCAAAAGAGTCAGCCACAAGTTGTGGAGCAAAACAACAGCCTGACAGCTCCTGGTGCCACCAACGTGGATAAATAGCACTCCTGTGCCCCTGTCAAGAGTAAGGAACAATTTATGTAACTGATTCGCTTTCTCATACAGCAGAAACAAACTCAACATTGTAAAGTAATTAGACTTCAATTAAAAAAAAAAAAAGTTAAGGGACGTAGTGAGAGAGACTAGGTGAGAAAGCTGAAATTGGAGAAGGAAGAGGCAGAGTATTCTGTGTGAAATAATAAATAGGATTAAATTGAAACAACATTTAGTTAGCCAGGCTGCTAACTGTCAAAAAGTAACTTATAGTCTAGTAGGAGGAGAGGAAATTTCTGAATCTTGAATCATTTTCAGCGTCAGTCCCCATGATAATCACCTTATGCATAATATTTCTCATCCTCCCAGCAACCGGGAGCTATTGCCTTCATTTTACTGATGAGGAAACCCAGGATTTAAAAATTGGAAAAAGACTGTAGTATTAGATGTGCAGTAAAAGAGCAGTGTGCAGGGAAATTATACACATCCACTTTAGGATAGTCACAGTCTCTGGAGAGGAAGATAGGGGAAGTGAATAGGATTTTAAATATATCTGAATCGTTTTATGCCTTTAAAAGAGAAATAGGATAGAGTTTGGACTTTCCTGGTGGCTCTGTGGTAAAGAATTCGCCTGCCAATATAGGAAATGCAGGTTTGATCCCTGGTTCTGGAATATTCCCTTGGAGATACCCACTCCAGTATTGCCTGGGAAATCTCATGGACAGAGGAGCTTGGCGGGCTACAGTCCATGGCTTCTAAACAACAACAGGACAGAACTTAAATTCTTAAATTTGGTTGGTGGGTACATGGGAATTGTTCTATTTTCTGTAAATTAAAAAAAAATTTTAAGGAAATATATAAAATTAAATATAAACACTATATTAAATATAGTTAAATAAAGTAGTACTAGTTGGAGGAGGAAATGGCAACCCACTCCAGTACTCTTGCCTGGAAAATCCCATGGATGGAGGAGCCTGGTGGGCTGCCGTCTATGGTAGGCTACAGTCCATGGGGTCGAAAAGAGTTGGACACAACTGAGTGACTTCACTTTCACTTTCACTTTCCTGCAAGGAGAAAGTGCAGTCTTAACCACTGGACCAGCAGGGAATAGTCCTGTTTGTCTTTCTCTCCAAGCAATAATTTATTATTTTTCTTGCATATGTTAGTAATGCCCTAATTTACTTCTAAGGTTAGGAGAGAGACCTTTGATGTAGATAGTGGGTATTTTGGAGAAGGCAATGGCAACCCACTCCAGTATATTTGCCTGGAGAATCCCAGGGATGGAGGAGCCTGGTGGGCTGCCGTCTATGGGATCACACAGAGTCAAACACGACTGAAGCGACTTAGTAGTAGCACTAGTTAACTATATATATATATATATTTTTTCTTCTTGATGCCTATCGTGATTTATTTATTTTGAATATTATTTTCTTGGATGTTCAATAGTATAAATAGGCTACATCTTGATATCTATTCTGAAATAATTATTATTGATATTTTATGATATATGTATCATTTTGTTTGTTTTTTTCTTTTTTTTAATTTGTTTTTTATTATTTATTTTTTTTATTTTATTTTACTTTACAATACTGTATTGGTTTTGCCATACATTGACATGAATCCACCATGGGTGTACATGCGTTCCCAAACATGAACCCCCCTCCCACCTCCCTCCCCATAACATCTCTCTGGGTCATCCCCGTGCACCAGCCCCAAGCATGCTATATCCTGCATCGGACATAGACTGGCGATTCGATTCTTACATGATAGTATACATGTTACAATGCCATTCTCCCAAATCATCCCACCCTCTCCCTCTCCCTCTGAGTCCAAAAGTCCGTTATACACATCTGTGTCTTTTTTGCTGTCTTGCATACAGGGTCGTCATTGCCATCTTTCTAAATTCCATATATATGTGTTAGTATACTGTATTGGTGTTTTTCTTTCTGGCTTACTTCACTCTCTATAATCGGCTCCAGTTTCATCCATCTCATCAGAACTGATTCAAATGTATTCTTTTTAACAGCTGAGTAATACTCCATTGTGTATATGAACCACAGCTTTCTTATCCATTCATCTGCTGATGGACATCTAGGTTGTTTCCATGTCCTGGCTATTATAAACAGTGCTGCGATGAACATTGGGGTACATGTGTCTCTTTCAATTCTGGTTTCCTCGGTGTGTATGCCCAGCAGTGGGATTGCTGGGTCATAAGGTAGTTCTATTTGCAATTTTTTAAGGAATCTCCACACTGTTCTCCAAAGTGGCTATACTAGTTTGCATTCCCACCAACAGTGTAGGAGGGTTCCCTAACTATATATTTTAATATGTAGTATTTTTCTTTGAAGCAGAGTTGATTTACAGTATTCTATTTGTTTCAGGTATACAGCATAGCATTTCAGTATTTTTGCAGATTCAGTTCAGTTCAGTCGCTCAGTCGTGTCCGACTCTTTGCCACCCCATGAATCGCAGCACACCAGGCCTCCCTGTCCATCACCAACTCCCGGAGTTCACTCAGACTCGCGTCCATCGAGTCAGTGATGCCATCCAGCCATCTCATCCTCTGTCATCCCCTTCTCCTGCCCCCAATCCCTCCCAGCATCAGAGTCTTTTCCAATGAGTCAACTCTTCGCATGAGGTGGCCAAAGTACTGGAGTTTCAGCTTTAGCATCATTCCTTCCAAAGAAATCCCAGGGTTGATCTCCTTCAGAATGGACTGGTTGGATCTCCTTGCAGTCCAAGGGACTCTCAAGAGTCTTCTCCAACACCACAGTTCAAAAGCATCAATTCTTAAATGTTATTGCCGGATAACGGTCGAAGTCCACCCATATTGATGCACATGGTGGAATTTCATTTTTTTTTATGGCTGAGTATTATTTATTTCTGTGTGTGTGTATATATCACATCTTTATTCATTCATCTGGTGATGCATTACTTTGATGTTCTGGCTGTTGTAAATAGTGCTGCTATAAACATTGGGATGCATGTATCTTTTTGAATTAGTATTTTCATTTTCTCTAGATACATGCCCAGAAGTGGAATTGCTGGATCATATGGTAGTTCAGTTTTTGAGAAACCTCCATATTGCTTTGCTTGATGGGTGCACCATTCCCATCAATAGTATACAAGGGTCCTCTTTTCTCCACTTTCTCTCCTATATTTATCGTCTGTAGGCTTTTTGATGACAGCCATTCTGACTGATATCTTGAGTCAGATATCACTGATATTGTGAGGTGTTATCTCATTGTTTTGACTTGCATTTTCTCTCATAGTTAGCAGTATTGAGCATCTTTTCATGTACTTGTTAGCCATCTGTATGTCTTTGAAAAATATCTGTTTAAGTCTTCTGCCCATTTTTTGATTGGGTTTTTTGTTTACTCAGCACCACTTGTTGAGGAGACTCTTCTCCATTATATATTGTTGCCTTTTTATTATAAATTAATTGATCACAGGTGTGTGGGTTTATTTCTGGGCCCTCTATCCTGGTGCATTGATCTGTGTGTCTGTTCTTATGCCAGTACTGTGCTGTTTTTATTTCTGTGGCTTTGTAGTATAGTCAGAAGTCTGGGAGAGCAATACCTTCAGCTTTGTTCTTTTTTGTCACAACTGCTTTGGCAGTTTGGGGTCTTTTATGATTCTGTATGAGTTTTAGAATTATTTGTTCTAATTCTGTGAAAAATTTCATGGGATTGCATTACAGCTGAATGTTACTTGGGTTGTATTTTGTATTTATTCCGTTTGAGGGAAGGAAGGATAGAAAAAGAGGTCCATGGATAACTGCTGAGTATTTTGAGGAGCAGAATGCCAAAGCCATTGTGGGTCTCCGTTGCCTGTAGCTTGGTACGTGAGGCCCTTGAACAGTCTCCCCTAACCCTTGTTGGTCCACACCAGTCTTGGCACAGACAGTGCACTGACTACTCTTTGCAGCTTCCGCCCTGTCTGAGAGGTTCCAGTTGTCCTTCAAGATCCAATTCAGTATTCTTTGGAAAGCTGCTCCATGATTTTCCTGAATTTTACCTTCATCTGGGAAGTCATAAGACTTTTAAGAAAAGACTTTATTGTAGGGCTTACCCCATTCCATTATAATTATTTATTGGCATGTCTATTTCCTACTTGTCTAGAAGCTCATTGAGGGTAGTAATTAGGTCTCGCCTGTCTCTGTCCCCTAGTGCCTCCTACAGTCCCTGGCACAGAGTGAAAATACAAGTTGAAATCAGCTAGTGGAAGTTCTTGGCATTATGACATAGGGACTTTGTTCTTAAAAAATAGCAAGGAACTGTTGAGTTTGCTTTATCTAAAAAGTCCTATATCTTAATGAACCATGTTCTCAATATCAAGAAGAAACTTTGCAGTCATAATCTGTCTTTCACTCACTTCAGCTGTTTTTATTTTCTCATGAAGTTTAAATTTTAAAATTTCTAAATAACCCTAGTGTATTCATAATTTATTCCACGTAGCTTCTCAGTCTTTGCGGTTGTCATTTATCTTGTAAATTATCACCGTATTCCATTCTTCTTGTTTTGATAGGTGTGAAATGTTGCCTCATGGTATTAATTATTAGAAAAGTTGATCAGGGCTCCTCCCTATAGCTGCTCCGTCGGTGGGAGCCCCAGCTCGAGCTTGGTAATAAAAATTCTCTTGCTTTTGCATCAAAAAAAAAAAAGAAAAAGCAAAGTTGAACATTTTTCCATAAGATTATTTTGTATGTGTATATTTTGGTTAACTGTATTTATACTCCCTGATCATTTGTTCTTTGGAGCTTTGTGTGTTTTTAATATTAATACTTTATTTGTTATTTGTTGCTATTTTTTCAAAAAACAATTTGTGTGTGAAAGTAGATACATTTTTTAAGTACACTGTGTGTGTATATATACATATAAAGAATATAGAGTTTAACTTTTTATTAAAATTATGTAAATGTAAAGAATAATTATAAAACTGTAATTACATGAAGAAATGTAATATTTTCCCTCATCATAACGTCCTCCCTACACTGGAGATGACTATTTCCCTGTTTTTTATAATAATAATTTTATTAACTTACCCATGTATGCACCTATAAGTAATGTAGTTAATTCAGTTTTGCCTGGTTTTGAACTCAGTAAATGGCTTGATGGTTTATGTTTCTACTTTGTCTTTCTCCTTTGATTCAATGTTATGTTTGTGAGATTCTTCCATATTGTAGATACAGGTTTTCCTTTTCTTCTTTAATTTTTTGGCCATGCCATGTGGCATGGGTGATATTAGTTCCCCCAGGGATAACTAATAGGAACCTTTCTTTGGAAGGAATGATGCTGAAGCTGAAACTCCAATACTTTGGCCACCTCATGCGAAGAGTTGACTCATTGGAAAAGACTCTGATGCTGGGAGGGATTGAGGGCAGGAGGAGAAGGGGACGACAGAGGATGAGATGGCTGGATGGCATCACCTACTCAATGGACGTGAGTTTGGGTGGACTCCGGGAGTTGGTGATGGACAGGGAGGCCTGGCGTGCTGCGATTCACGGGGTCGCAAAGAGTCGGACGTGACTGAGCGACTGAACTGAACCCCAAAATGTCAGCGTCTCAGAATGAAAGCAAGTGTTAGTGCCCCACATAGGCAAAAGGACCTTATTGGCTTAAGGGATCGCACCTGTGCCCTCTGCATTGAAAACATCGAGTCTTTACCATTGGCCCACCAGGGAAGGCGCAGATAGAGGTTTTCTAATTTTTTAAATAATTTAATGATTTATAATAAAAGCTTATTTTGTTGCCATAGAATATTCTGTTGTCTGATTGTGCCTCAGTTTACCCACCCTGCTTTCGATGGCATTTGGGCTGGTTTCCGGTTTTGGCTGTTAATGTTGCTCTGAATGTTCTTGTATATACTCCCTGCTGCACACGGTCTTTAGTTTGTGTATAACTAAAAGTAGAAGCACTGGGTCTAAGGGTATGTATAGGTTTTACTTTTCAATCTGAAGCCAAATGGTCTTCAAAAGTGGTTGCACTCCTACCAGTGTGTTAAGACTTTTCATTGCCCCACATCCTTTCTAATATTTGATACTGTGATTTTGTTTTTGCCTGTCAGGTAGGTGTATGTATTTTCTTAAGGTTTTGGTTCCCTGGATTATTAATGAAGCTGAGCACCTTGTATTTATGGACTGTGTCCTCGTTTTTAAAGTGACTCTTCAAGTATTCTGTCTTTTCTGTGGAGTTGTCTTTTTCTTGTTTTATAGGAGTTATTTTTACATTCCACATAGTTGTTTTTGTTATACATATTGCTGATATATTCTCATCTGTGGCTCTTAAAAGTGGGTTTAATATAATTTTAGTCAATTTTTAAACATTTTTATTATGAAAAATTTTTAGAATTTTTATTTTATATTGGAGCGTAGTTGATTAACAGTGTTGTGATAGTTTTAGTTGTTCAGTGGAGTGATTCAGTTATACATAGACATGTATCTATTCTTTCTCAAATTCTTTCCCCGTTTAGGCTGTTACATAACATTGAGCAGAGTTCCCTGTGTTATGCAGTTTGTCCTTGATGGTTATGCATTTTAAATATAGCAGTGTGTACACTCCCAAACTCTTAAGTTCCTCTCCTCCAGCCTACTGTGAAATAATATATATTTCATGGGAAAAAGTGCAGAAAACATCCATATAAACTGTGTTGTTTAGTCGCTAAGGCGTGTCCAGCCCTTTTGTGTGACCCCACGGACTGTAGCCCATCAGGCACTATCGGTGGGATTTCCCAGGCAAAAATACTGGAGTAGGTTGCCATTTCCTTCTCTAGGGGATCTTAACAACCCAGGGATAGAACTTGCATCTCCTGCCATTAGCACCCGTGTTCTTTACTGCTGAGCCACCAGGGAAGCCCGTAAGCTTTGTAGGAATGAGTTAACATAGTAGGCCTGAGAATTATCCTTAGAAAGACCTGCACACAAGATTGGCCCTTGACTGGTGTCTAGGAACTCAGCTTTTGGAACCTTTTTTAAGCTAATAAAGTCTTTTTGCCTATGTGGGGAACTAACACTTGCTTTCATTCTCAGAAGCTGACATTTTGGGTTTAAAGGGTTCCTATGTGACCAGCCCTAGATAAAGACCCTAACCATTGCATCTCTGGTGAGTTCCCTAGGGCAGAAGCATTGCGCACGTGTAGCTACGCTTTCCTTGAGAGAGAGCATGCTGTCTAGGAGGGAGAGTGTATGTAAAGCCAGTATGGATTCCTACAGACTGGCGTGTTTTTCCCCTTGCTGATCTGATGGTGTGTCTTTACCGCCTATTGTAATGAAACTTAGCTGTGTGTTGGGACTGTATGCCTGGGGGTCCTTCATCACTGAACATGAGGGAGCAGCCTCTGGGGACTCCACCGACAGCATGTTAATGATATGTATCAAAGGAAACACCTCTATACCCATGTCCCAAGTTAGAACATTGCTAGCACCTTCAAAAGCCTCCTCTCTGCCCGTCTCATCCTCATCCCCAAAGAGAACAGTTATCCTAACTTGTGTGCTACCCAGGACCTCGCTTGTGCTTGCGTTCAGTCGTGTCCAACTCTTTGCAACTCCCTCCACTGTAGCCCACCAGGCTCCTCTGTCCGTGGGGTTTCCCAGAAAAGAGGACTGGAGTGAGCTGCCATTTCCTCCTCCAGGGGATCTTCCCAACCCAGGGATCTAACCTGAGTCTCCTGCATCGCAGGTGGATTCTTGACCACTGCGCCACCTGGGAAGCCCAACCAGGATGTTATTTTTCTTTATTTTCAGGTGTCAGGTCCTGAAAGTGCAAGTCTCTCAGTCATGTCTGACTCTGCAATCCTATGGACTGTAGCCTGCCAGGCTCCTCTGTCCATGGAATTCTCCAGGCCAGAATGCTAGAGTGGGTTGGCATTCCCTTCTCCAGGAGATCTTCCCATCCCAGGGATCAAACTCAGGTCTCGCATATCGCAGGCAGATTCTTTACTGTCTGAGCCACCAAGCAAGTTATTTTAAACTAGTTGGCACACAGAATATTCTTAATTAAAATGACAGTTCAGTTTTTCTTATCTTTATCTTTTTTGTTAGTGCTTTTTATATCTTGTTTGATAAATCTCTTGGTGGGTGATTATAAAATTATTCTGTATTCTTTCCCAGAAACTTTATTGTTTTGCCCTTTACATTTAGAGCTGCAGTTCACTTGAAAATGATTTATGTGTGTGGAGTGAAGTAGTGTTTAAATTTCATTTCTTCTCATGTAGATCCAGTGCCCTGGCCCCATTTACTGAAAGATTCCTTCCCTAGTGTTCTGCAGTGCCACTTTTGTCTTAAATTAACTTTCTGTATATTGCCTTGTTTGTGGATTCTTTAGTCTCTTTAGACCAAAGAGAGACTAATCTATTTGCCTATCCTTGCATCAGTATCTCACTGTTTTTAAAGTAGGTTTTTAGTAAGTCCTCATATGTCTGCTGGCGCTAGTCTTCTGACCCTGTAGGTCTTCCAGAGTGTCTTGGCTATTTTTGGAATTTTGTATCACCATATAAACTATACATTCATCTGTTAAATTCCTTCAAGGGGAAAAAATAGAATTTTGATTAGAGTTGCATGAAGTTATACATCAGTTTGGGGAGAATGGGCATCTTGATAGTGTTGTTGTCTTCCAGTCATGACTATGATTCAAGTATTTGTTTACTCCTTGTGGGCTTCCCGGCTAGCTCAAATGGTAAAGAATCTGCCTGCAGTGCAGGAGACCTGGGTTCGACCCCTGGGTCGGGAAGAGTCCCTGGTGAAGGGCATGGCAACTCACTCCAGTATTCTTGCCTGGAGAATTCTGTGGGTTCTCAAAGAGTCCTTTGATTACTCCTTAATTTCTCTTAATAATTATTTATAATTTTCTGAACAGAATCATAGACATAGTTTGGTAGATTTATTTTTTGGACTTAAAAATTTTTATGCCATTGTAAATGGTAAGCTTTCTGAAATTTTGTTTATTGGTGATATATAAAAATAGAATCAATTTTTGTGTGCTGACCTCACATCCAACAGTCTGCTTAAACTCACTGCATTTGTTTTCTGCTGTAACGAATAACCACAAATTCAGTGGCTTGAAACAACACAGATTTCTTATCTTACAGTCTGTAGTCCCAGAGTTGAATGGGTCTCTTTGGGTATTGGTGTTCCCTGTGTTCCTTTCTGGAACCTCTAGGGAAGAATCTGTTTCCTTCTCCTTTACATCTTCTTGAGGCTTTCCCCCTCTGTTAATCTGAAGATCTTCTAGTTGTTCTGTATACACAATTGTGTCATTTGTGAATGTTAATGCTCTTGCTTCTTTCCAGTCCTCCTGTACTGTTTATTTACTATTCTTGCTGTTCTGCTTTGGCTTCAACTTCCAGTGCACATCATACGGAAGTAGTGAGAGTGGGCATCCCTGTAGTGTTCTGATCTAAAAGGAAATGCTTTCTAAATTTCATCCCCCTGGATGGAGGCTTGTTTATTTTTTAATTGTATATCCCCTCTGTAGGGTTAGGGAAGTTCCCTTTTATTCCTTCTTTGATAAGATCTCATTGTGAATGGATTTTTATTTGATTTTACCGTATGCTTATTCTGCAGCTCTTGAGAAGAATCATAAGATTCTTCTGCTTTAATAATTTGATTTTTTGATGTTGCCAACCATGCATTCCTGAAACAGTGTGACTTGGTCATAGTATATTTTATACATGACTGGATTTGGTTTGCTAACACATTGTTTGGGATTTTTTGCAGCTATATTCATGCATGAGAATTGACTTGTAATTTTTCTTGTTAACTGCTCTTGCAGAATTCTGTACCAAAATTATGCTAGTTTCATAGAGTTGGGAGGTTCAGTCTTTCTGTACTTTTGAATCATTCATAAAATTTGGAATTTTAAATAAAGTATTTAAAAATTAGAGTATTTTATTGTCATAAATGCTCAGAAGAATTCACCAGCTCTTGGGTGTTGATAGTATCTTTATGGGTAGATTTTTAATCACAGATATTTCTTTAAAATAACTGTAAGGCTGTAGGCTTTCTGTCTTTTTGAGTGAGTTTTGGTAACTATGTTTGTAAAGAAATTTGTCCCTTTCATCTAAATTTTAAATTTCTCTGGCTCAAAGTTGTTCATAACAACCTATTATTATATTTTAATGTCTATATTATATGTGATTGAGTTTCTTCTTTTAGTCCTGATAGTGAGTTATGCATGCCTTTTCTCTTGTTTTTGATAAGTCTTTTTACAGAACAAACCTTGTTTACTGGCTCTATTATTTGTTCATTATTTTGGCTCTTTATAATTTTCTTCTATGTTCATTGGACTTATTTTGTTTTTCACTTGTGAAAATGAAAAACATATGAGATAGAATAGTTAAGGCTCTGCATTTCCCTGTAATTGCATCTTTAGTTGCATAGCACAAGTTTTTTATATGTAAACTTTCATTATTGTTCAGTTCAAACATATATACTAATGCCTACTCTGTTATCTTATTTGATGCATGCTTTTTTAATAAGTATATTCCTTTATTTCCAAACATAAGGATTTCCTGGATCTCTTTCCTCCTTTCTCTTTCTCTTTGTTTTACTTTGAAAAATTAAAGTAATTTTTATGGGAAAATTGTAGGATTAGTCCAGTAATAACGTACCTACTCAAGTGTGCATTTTATATTCATAAAAATAGTTCATGTTATCAACCTTAAAAATAAAATAGCTATTTTACTGGCAAAATGAACTTATTCAGGAATGGCAGAGGAATTGCAATTTAGGACATGCAAACTATAGCAAACTGCAGGTAAGCCTAGAAAACATAGGAGAACAACCTTACTTTATATGCAAAAAGAAGTTGGAAAGGGATGCCCTGAACCCAAGACCATTGGAGGAAAGCAAGAGCTCAGAGGGGCTGAGTTGCAGATCTCATTGACTGTCCTGTTGCTTAACAAGGAGAAAATCGGGTGATAAAGTAAGCTTCCTGCCCAGGAACGTAAAGCAAGCTGTGAAGGAAGGTACATGTGAGGAGAGCAACCCTTTCAAGACTTTGCAACTCTGTTTTCAGTGAAATTTCTTCCTTTTTTAATTTTTGCAATGTTTGGTCACAAAGAAAACATTAGTATTTCCCCAAACTGTTCTTATTCATCTGGAAGATTAAAAACTTTCTGTTAATGTACTGTTGGATACAAGGGAAATACAAATGGAAATAAAGGATTCTTGAAAATTAATGAAAACAACAAATCAGATTCTGTAAGACACATATAATGAAGTGATGAAGGGGGAATTTATAGCTTTAAAGCCATTATAAATAAAGGAAAGAAAATAGATGAACTAAATTGCAAGCTTGGAAAGTTAGAAAAAGGACAATAAAGTAAACCAAATGAAAGCAAAGAGGCAAAAATATAATAAAGACAGAGGCAGAAATTAATGAGATAGAGAACTGTAAAACACAATTAATCAAAATCTTGTATTTTGAAAAATTTAGCAAACTAGTAAACTACCGCCTAACTTAAGAGAATAGGCGGGGGGATTGGGCTTCCCTTGTGGTCCAGTGGTTAAGAATCTACCTGCCAATGCAGGAGACACGGGTTTGATCCCTATCTGCGAAGATCCTACATGCCACAGAGCAACTAATCAGTGCGCCACAGCTACCGAGCCCACGCCCTAAACTACTACTGCATGCCTGGAGCCCATGCTCCACAAGAGAAGCCGCTGCAGTGAGAAGCCCACGCACCACAAGGAAGACAGCCTGTGTTCACCCCACCTGGAGAAAGCCCACCTGCTGCAACAAAGACCCAGTGCAGCCAAAATAAATAAATCAAGATTAAAAAATTAAAGAAAATAGGGGGAAATCGCAAATACAGAATGACAAATGGGGAAAAACTCACTGATAGAAAAGAAATTTTTTAAAATTATGAGATTAATTTGCATACCTCTAAACATATTCCAATATTTATTTGAAATGAGTTCAGTTCAGTTCAGTTGCTCTGTCGTGTCCAACTCTTTGCAACCCCATGGACTGCAGCACACCAGGCCTCCCTGTCCATCACCAACTCCCAGAGTTTACTCAAGCTCACGTCCATTGAGTCAATGATGCCATCCAACCATCTCGTTCTCTGTCATCCCCTTATTCTCCCGCCTTCAGTATTTCCCAGCATCAAGGTCTCTTCAGATGAGTCAGCTCTTCACATCAGTTGGCCAAAGTATTGGAGTTTCAACTTCAACATCAGTCCTTCCAATGAACACTCAGGACTGATCTCCTTTAGGATGGACTGGTTGGATCTCCTTGCAGTCCAAGAGACTCTCAAGAGTCTTCTCCAACACCACAATTCAAAAGCATCAATTCTTCGGCGCTCAGCTTTCTTTATAGTCCAGCTCTCACATCCATACATGACCACTGGAAAAACCATGGCTTTGACTAGATGGACCTTTGTGGCAAAGTAACGTCTCTGCTTTTTAATATGCTGTCTAGGTTGGTCATAACTTTTTTTCCAAGCAGTAAACATCTTTTTATTTCATAGCTTCAGTCACCATCTGAAATGGGTAGAGAAGTAGATTCTGACAGAATGGATCCTCATAAAGATTACAAGTTAAATAGCTCAATTTCCATAGGATAAAGTTTTGAAAGAACCACTTCATTGAAAACAAAAAGCATTAGGTCCAAATGGTTTCATAGGGAAAATTCTGCTAAACTTCAAAAGTCTAGGTAACCACAGTGCTAATAAATTGTTTCAGACCAATGAAGGGAAGCTTCAAAAAAATCTTGTTAGGTGCTTCGTATTACAGTTATTGATTTAGTCATTTAGTCATCTGTCTCTTGTGTTCGTGCTCAGTTGTGTCCGACAGTTTGCAACCCCTTGCAGCCCCAAGGACTGTAGGCTGCCAGGCTTCTCTGTCCATGGGATTTCCCAGGACAGAATACTGCCGTTTCCTCCTCCAGGGGATCTTCCCCACCCAGGGATCGAACCCTCGTCTCCTGCATTGCAGGCAGGTTCTTTTATCACTGAGCCAGCAGGGAAGCCCCAGGTAATCTGTCTCTATTGTTATTATTATTATTACTTTTCACTCAGTCGTGTCTGACTCTTTGTGACCCCATGACTGTAGCCTACCAGGCTCCTCCCTCCATGGGATTCTCCAGGTAAGAGTACTGGAGTGGGTTGCCATTTTCCTTCTCCAGGGGATCTTCCCAACCCAGGGATCGAACCCGGGTCTCCCGCATCCCAGGCAGACGCTTTAACCTCTGAGCCACCAGGGAAGCCCTGTCTCTAGTTGTTATCAAACAGCTAGAGTGAAGTAAAATTCAGTCTTCTAGATGCTCCTTGAGTTTGCCTTTTTTGAAGCTGTTTTGTTGACCTATAATAAACTGCACGTATTTGAGTTATGATTTGATCGGCTTTGATATATATATCATCAGCACAATTGGGTTCGAGAACATACTCATCTCTGCCAAAAGTCTCTGCATGCCCCTGTGCCATGCCTCACTCCTGCTCCCTTTCCCCCAGTTCAGAATCTATAATATATATAATCCATATATGAAACAATTTGAGCATCAGCATAAATAATGACAGTATAGATTACAACCCACTGAATAAATTAAGAATCTTTACCGATAGAAAACAAATAGGGGAGACAGGAAAGTTCTTGATAGTAGAATGCCAACTACTAAATGGTAATGCCAACTGCTAAAGAATGGGATTAGAAGAACCTTCATTATATAATCATATTATTTCTCCAGGTATGAATCATCAATGGGCATGAAAACAGTTTTTTTTTTTCCTAGATATCCTTTTATTGCTGATTTCTGTCTTAATTACAATTGGTTGGAAGCATGTCATTATTATGTTAGCCCTTCGAGATTTTTTGAGCCTTGCCTTGTGACCCCGTACAGGGTTGGCTTTTGTAAATGTCTGTTCTTGAAAAGTGTACATGGTGTAGTTGTCGAGTTTGTGTTATTCAAATTTCTGGATTGTTACTGATTGTTTAGTTACTTGTTCTGTCATTTACAAAGAGCTAATTTTAAGTCTATAATTGCAGGCTTTTTTCTGTTTCTTCTTGTCATGCTATCAGTTTTGCTGCATGTATCTTTGCAGTTATTTTATGAGCCATACCAACTTAAAGTAGTGAGTCTTCCTGCTGAATTGAATTCTTTATCATTATATTCTTTATCTCTACTGAAGCTTTATGTCTTAAAATCTATTTTCTTTGATATGAATATAGCCATCAGCTTTTTTGGGTCAGTTTTTGTATATTTTTTCCATCTTCTTACTTTCAACCTTTCTGTACACCTAATTTTTTACATGTGACTCTAATAGTCTGCAAATATTAGGTACCATTTAAAGAATTCAGATTGTAATCTTTTAGTCAAGACAGTCTATTTACATTTACTATAATTTATAAATTTTTGGATTTAAACCTACTACCTTATTTTTTCTTTGTTATTTCTTTATTATTTTTTTCCTCTTTTATGTGGCTTTCTTACAGGCAAATTTTTTTGTTTGTTTTTAATCACTTTCCCCTTCTAGATTTTAAGTTACATACTCGGCTTTTGTTCTTTGGTAGTTACCCTAGAAAGTGCAAATGCATATTTATATAACTTATTATGATAAGTTTTAAGCTTATGAACGCTTATTATACTCCTCGCAGACAATACAAGGGCCTTGGAACACATTCACTGTCTTTGCCTCCCTCATTTATGGGTCATCTGTTGTTGGGTGTTTTAACTATTTTTTTTTAACCCCGCTGGACATTGTTATTTTGTACAGTCAAGGATTGCATAGCTTTAACCGAATGTTCGCCACTTTCTTTGTCCTTCAGTCTAGCTGTCATCCATCCAGGCTCACTTTTCTGCTACATGAAAGTACATCCTTCAGAATTTCATCTAATGAGAGTCTGCTGGTGGTAAACTCTTGGTTTTTGATTATCTGAAAATATCTTTATTTTGCCTTGATTATTTTTTAAAGTTTTTTTTTTTTTAATGTGGGCCATTTTTTTTAAAAGTCTTTTTTGAATTTGTTACAATATTGTTTCTGTTGTCTGTGTTCTAGTTTTTTGACCACAAGGCACGTGGGATCTCAGCTTCCTGATGGGGGAGCAAACCCGTACCCCCTACATTGGAAGGTGAAGTTTCACCCACTGGACCACCAGGGAAGTCCCCTGGCTTGACTTTTTAAATAACAACTTTGTTAGATATAACTCCCATACCATAAAGTTCTCCCATTTTAAGTGCACAATTCAGAGGCTTTTAGTATATTCACCTGTGCAGCAGTTGTCACACTGAATCTTAGAACAGCTTTGTCAGCCCAGAGAAAAACACCACACCCCTAGCCATCAAACCACAATCTAACCAGCACCCCTGCCCCAGGCAGTCACTAGTTACTCTATAGGCTTGCTTACTTTCGACATGTCATAGAAATGGGGTCATACCAAATGTTGTTCCTTGTGACTGACTTCTTTCTCTTAGCATAGTATTTCAAGGCTCATCATCATTGTAGCTTTTATCAGCACTACATTCCTTTGTATGACCAAGTAATATTCCATTATATGGTTACCCACATTTCCTTTATCCATTCATTCATCAGTTGATGGGCATTTGGGTTGTTTCTAGTTTGGGGCTATTATAAATAATGCCCCAATAAACATTCAGATACAAGTATTTGTTTGAATACCTGTTTTCAGCTTTTTTTGAGTGTATGTCTAGCAGTGGAGTTGCTGGATCATATGATAACTCAGTGTTTAACTTTTTGAGGAACTGCCAGACTGTTTTCTAAAGTAGCTGCACCATTTTACATTCCTGCCAGCAGTGGATAAGGGTTTCACTTCACATCCTCACCAAAACTCTGTTTCTTTAATTACGAAAAGTGAAAGTGAAGTTGCTCAGTTGTGCTCCTCTGTCCATGGGATTTTCCAGGCAAGAGTACTGGAGTGGGTTGCCAAATGGAGTGGGTTCCATTTCCTTGTTTCATTATAGCCAGTTTAAAAAATAACAGCCTTATTGTGATGTAATTTACGAGTCAGTCTCAATTTTTGAAGGATATTTTTGCTGGGAAAAGAGTCCTAGCTTACTTTCAGCAGATTGAAAGATATTAATCCACTGTTATTGTCATTTTTTAAAATGGAAGTATAGATTTATAATGTGTTCTATTCCACTATCTTATGATTTCCAATTTTACTGAAGAGAAATCTATCCAAAACTCTATCCAAGTATTGTATGATTAGGGGAAGTCCCTGGCAGTCCAGTGGTTAGGGCTCTACACTTTGAATGCCAGGGCCCAGGTTCAATCCCTGGCTGCAGAACTAAGACCCCACAAGCTGCTTGGTATAGCCAAAAAAGAAAAGGGGGAAAAAAACCCACAAATGCAATTGATATATTTTGGTATGGATTTATTTTTATCTGTCTTGCTCAGAATATGTTTCCTTTCTTGAATCTGAAGATTTGTGTCATTCATTCTGGGAATGTTCCAGCTGTTATGTTTTCAAATATTCTGCCCCAGTTTCTCCTCTTTCTGGAGCTAGGTTTATGTTAGACTTTCTTACTCTTACCTTCCGTGCCTTTTAACTTCTCATATTTTCCATCTCTTTTCTTTATCATTCTGTGTATGCATCTATTAAGTCAGAAACTATGAAGGATCTTAAATTTTACCCTGTTTTTCAGCTCACAAGTTAGCCAGACACATACAGAGATGCTTACACATGTACTGATGACACAGGACACCTGGGTGAGGGATACAGATGGTTTATTATAGCAATACCTTGCATCCATTCCCTACACCCTAATTCCCACAAGGTGATGTGATAAGAGCTTCATGATACCTGTGCATACAGTTGCATGCATTCCAGGAAAGGGACTCCAAAATTCAGAGACTATGAGCACTTGAGGGTTTCTGGCTTATCTTCCAGAGAGATTACTTTTTTACCTTGAGATGTAGATAAATCTCCCCTGGCTGAGAGAGGAAGGGACCTTGAAGTTTATTATCCTGACTGGAGGGAAACATCTCCAGGGAGAGAAAAGAAAGGGCTTTATCTTTGCTACTGTGAGATGTCTCTGGGGAGTGTGTGACCCCAAACTGCTTCAGAGGAATACAGCCATTTGCTGCTTAACGTGTCCTTTGCTCAGAAGGCTTGGACCATGCAGGAGTGTGAGAAATCCGTGGAGACAGATCCTGGACATTTTCTTCTGATTTTCCCCCCAGGTTACTAATTTCCTCTTCAGCTCTGTGTTGTCTACTGAAACAATGTGCTGGTTCAAAATTGGGAAAAGAGTACATCAAGGCTGTATATTGTCACCCTGCTTATTTAACTTATATACAGAGTGCATTATGCGAAGTGCTAGCTGGATAACTCACAAGCTAAAATCAAGATTGATAGGAGAAATATCATAGATATCTAGATATGTAGATATATATACATATATATGTGTATATATATATGTAGATATATATTTGTGAGAAATATCACAAATATCTAGATATGTAGATGATACCACTCTAATGACAGAAAGCAAAGAGGAACTAAAGAGCCTCTTAATGAGGGTGAAAAGGAAAGTGAAAAAGCTGGCTTGAAATTCAGCATTCAAAAAACTAAGATCATGGCATCTGGTCCCATCAGTTCATGACAAATAGAAGGGGGAAAAGTGGAAGCAGTGACAGATTTTATTTTCTTGGGCTCCAAAATCATTACGGTGATTGCAGCCACAAACTTAAGCTGCTTGCTCCTTGGAAGGAAAGCTATGACAAACCTAGTGCATAGTCAAAGCTGTGGTTTTTCCAGTAGTCATGTACAGATGTGAGAGCTGTACCATGAAGAAGGCTGATCACTGAAGAATCTATACTTCTGAATTGTGGTGCTGGAGAAGATTCTTGAGAGTCCCTTGGAATGCAATGAGATCAAACCAGTCAATCCTAAAGGAAATCAACCCTGAATATTCATTGGAAAGACTGATGCTGAAGCTCCAATACTTTGGCCACCTGATGCTAAGAGCTGACTCATTGCAGAAGACCCTGATGCTGGGAAGGATAGAAAGCAAAAGAAGGGTGTAGCAGAGGATGAAATAGTTAGATAGCATCACTGACTCAGTGGACATGAATTTGAGCAAACTCTAGGAGATAGTGGAGGACAGAGGAGCCTGGTGTACTGTAGTCCTTGGGGTTGCAGAGTCGGACACGACTGAGCAACTGAACAGTTTACTGTTCTACAAAGTCTATCTGTTGAATTCTGAATTTTGGTTATTGTAGCTTTCATTCCTAAAAGTTCTGTTGACAAGGTCAATCTAAAGGTTGTGTTTACTGCAGATATTTTCAAGCTTGTCTTTTATTTTTGAAAATGTAAGTTTAATAGCTTTATACTGCTATGTCTGATACTGATTATTTCTGTTACAACTAATTCTCATTCCTGGTGCCTTGTTTCCATTTTGTGCTTGACTATTTCTGTTTGCTACACATTGTCTCGTGATAACTATTTAAGGCATAAGGTAAAGGGCTTGTCCTCCAGAGACATTTCTGCATTTGTTTCTGCCAGGTGCCTTGGGGTTAGGATTGCTTTAATCTAAATTCATGACTTGAATTTTTTTTTAAACATGTGATTGATTAAAATTGGGTTGAGAAGATTTTCTTGGGCTTGTGGTTTCAGGGTCTTTCCCACTCAGCACCTCACTAATTGGTAACTTTATTTGTCGATACCTGGGGATAGAGGTGGGGTTTAATTTTAGTTTACCTTTGCCCAAATGATAGAGCCCTTTGGGGTGACGGTTTTATGGGGAAACAGTTCCCACCATGGTTTTGCCTTGACTTTGATTCTCTCCATCTTTTCCCTCCAAGGCTAGCAAAACTGATGTTCAAATTCTCAGAATTAGACAGCTGTCCTCAGGACAAAAACAACTGTCAGTATTCTCCTTACCTCTCTGGGTTCTCACTTTTGACTTGTTCATTTTATCTTCTTGTCAGAGATTTACTGTATATAATCATTTCTTCTTTTTTTTAACTTTATAAAAAATTATATTTTATATTGAAGCATAGTTGAATAACAGTGTTATGTTAGTTTCACCTGTACAGCAAAGTGACTCAGTTATACATACTTACACATGTATCCTTTTTCAGATTCTTTTCCCTTTTAGGTTATTACAGAGTATTGAGCAGAGTTCCCTGTGCTATACAGTAGACCCTTGTTGGTTATCAGTTTTAAATAAAGCTGTGTGTCCGTGTCAATCCCGAACTCACAGTCTATTCCCCCCACCTTGTATTTAATAATTTCTTATTTTATCCAGCACTAATCTAGTAGGATCAATTGTCAATAAGCCTTTTCTGTAAGGGGCCAAATAGTAACTATTTTAGGCTTTGCAGGCTAGACATTCTCTGTTATAACTTCCCAACCATGCAGTATGTGAATAAACAGGCATTGTTGTGTTTCAATAAAACTTTATTTAAGAAACATAGGCTGAAGAAATGGACAAATTCTTAGAAAAGTACAATTTTCCAAAACTGAACCAGGAAGAAATAGAAAATCTTAACAGACCCATCACAAGCACGGAAATTGAAACTGTAATCAGAATTCTTCCAGCAAACAAAAGCCCAGGTCCAGACGGCTTCACAGCTGAATTCTACCAAAAATTTCGAGAAGAGCTAACACCTATCCTACTCAAACTCTTCCAGAAAATTGCAGAGGAAGGTAAACTTCCAAACTCATTCTATGAGGCCACCATCACTCTAATACCAAAACCTGACAAAGATGTCACAAAAAAAGAAAACTACAGGCCAATATCACTGATGAACATAGATGCAAAAATCCTCAACAAAATTCTAGCAATCAGAATCCAACAACACATTAAAAAGATCATACACCATGACCAAGTGGGCTTTATCCCAGGGATGCAAGGATTCTTCAATATCCGCAAATCAATCAATGTAATTCACCACATTAACAAATTGAAAAATAAAAACCATATGATTATCTCAATAGATGCAGAGAAGGCCTTTGACAAAATTCAACATCCATTTATGATAAAAACTCTCCAGAAAGCAGGAATAGAAGGAACATACCTCAACATAATAAAAGCTATATATGACAAACCCACAGCAAACATTATCCTCAATGGTGAAAAATTGAAAGCATTTCCCCTAAAGTCAGGAACAAGACAAGGGTGTCCACTTTCACCGCTACTATTCAACATAGTTCTGGAAGTTTTGGCCACAGCAATCAGAGCAGAAAAAGAAATAAAAGGAATCCAAATTGGAAAAGAAGAAGTAAAACTCTCACTGTTTGCAGATGACATGATCCTCTACATAGAAAACCCTAAAGACTCCACCAGAAAATTACTAGAGCTCATCAATGAATATAGTAAAGTTGCAGGATATAAAATCAACACACAGAAATCCCTTGCATTCCTATACACCAATAATGAGAAAGTAGAAAAAGCAATTAAGGAAACAATTCCATTCACCATTGCAACGAAAAGAATAAAATACTTAGGAATATATCTACCCAAAGAAACTAAAGACCTATATATAGAAAACTATAAAACACTGATGAAAGAAATCAAAGAGGACACTAATAGATGGAGAAATATACCATGTTCATGGATCGGAAGAATCAATATAGTGAAAATGAGTATACTACCCAAAGCAATTTACAAATTCAATGCAATCCCTATCAAGCTACCAGCCATATTTTTCACAGAACTAGAACAAATAATTTCAAGATTCATATGGAAATACAAAAAACCTCGAATTGCCAAAGCAATCTTGAGAAAGAAGAATGGAACTGGAGGAATCAACTAGCCTGACTTCAGGCTCTACTACAAAGCCACAGTCATCAAAACAGTATGGTACTGGCACAAAGACAGACATATAGATCAGTGGAACAAAATAGAAAGCCCAGAGATAAATCCACACACATATGGACACCTTATCTTTGACAAAGGAGGCAAGAATATACAATGGAGTAAAGACAATCTCTTTAACAAGTGGTGCTGGGAAAACTGGTCAACCACTTGTAAAAGAATGAAACTAGATCACTTTCTAACACCGCACACAAAAATAAACTCAAAATGGATTAAAGATCTAAATGTAAGACCAGAAACTATAAAACTCCTAGAGGAGAACATAGGCAAAACACTCTCAGACATAAATCACAGCAGGATCCTCTATGATCCACCTCCCAGAATTCTGGAAATAAAAGCAAAAATAAACAAATGGGATCTAATTAAAATTAAAAGCTTCTGCACAACAAAGGAAAATATCAGCAAGGTGAAAAGACAGCCTTCTGAATGGGAGAAAATAATAGCAAATGAAGCAACTGACAAACAACTAATCTCAAAAATATACAAGCAACTTATGCAGCTCAATTCCAGAAAAATAAACGACCCAATCAAAAAATGGGCCAAAGAACTAAATAGACATTTCTCCAAAGAAGACATACGGATGGCTAACAAACACATGAAAAGATGCTCAACATCACTCATTATCAGAGAAATGCAAATCAAAACCACAATGAGGTACCACTTCACACCAGTCAGAATGGCTGCGATCCAAAAATCTGCAAGCAATAAATGCTGGAGAGGGTGTGGAGAAAAGGGAACCCTCCTACACTGTTGGTGGGAATGCAAACTAGTACAGCCACTATGGAGAACAGTGTGGAGATTCCTTAAAAAATTGCAAATAGAACTCCCTTATGACCCAGCAATCCCACTGCTGGGCATACACACCGAGGAAACCAGAATTGAAAGAGACACATGTACCCCAATGTTCATCGCAGCACTGATTATAATAGCCAGGACATGGAAACAACCTAGATGTCCATCAGCAGATGAATGGATAAGAAAGCTGTGGTACATATACACAATGGAGTATTACTCAGCCGTTAAAAAGAATTCATTTGAATCAGTTCTGATGAGATGGACGAAACTGGAGCCGATTATACAGAGTGAAGTAAGCCAGAAAGAAAAACACCAATACAGTATACTAACACATATATATGGAATTTAGAAAGATGGCAATGACGACCCTGTATGCAAGACAGGAAAAAAGACGCAGCTGTCTATAACGGACTTTTGGACTCAGAGGGAGAGGGAGAGGGTGGGATGATATGGGAGAATGGCATTCTATCATGTATACTATCATGTAAGAATTGAATCGCTAGTCTATGTCTGACGCAGGATACAGCATGCTTGGGGCTGGTGCATGGGGATGACCCACAGAGATGTTATGGGAGGGAGGTGGGAGGGGGGTTCATGTTTGGGAACACATGTAAGAATCAAAGATTTTAAAATTAAAATAAATAAATAAATAAAAAAGAAAAAAAAAAAGAAACATAGGCTGCAGGCTGGTTTTGGCCTGTAAGTCATAGTTTTTTCAACTCCTGATCTAGAATATATTGTGTGCTCATCATGTTAATAACATTTGTTAAATATTGCTTACTTTCCTTATTTTGTTATGTTTCTCTCATTACACATGAAACATTATATTTTGGTTTTTCTTTTTCAAAGTTGAGTACCATGCTGTTTAAATTAGTTACACTTAATATGATTATAATATTTCTAGTGCTAGTTCCCATCCCATTGTTATTTTGCGTTCTTGCCTCATGCTTTTGTCAAATGAAGTGTTTTTGTTGAGTTTTGTGAAATATTCTTATGGCAATTTAATTGGAATTATATTAAACTCACTAATATAGAAAGAAGTATCTTTGCTATATTTAAACCTTTCTTTTAAGAATATGAAATATATTTCTTGATCCAAATCTTTCTTTATTCTTCCCAGTAATATTTGGTCATTTTCTTTATATCGTGAAGATGTATGTCTTTTGTTAGGTTAATTGGTAGCTTAATGTTTTTCATGCTATTGTTAATTGAACACTTGTTAAAAATTGTATTTTCTAGTTAGTTATTACTATTACATGAGAATACATTTGACTTTTGTGGATTTATATTTATCTTTTATTTGCCCACTTTCCTGAAGTTTTAATTGTCTATTGTTAATGACTGATTTTCTTTGGATTGAGTTAGTGTATAATCAAATTGTCTACATGTAATGATATTCTCATCCCTTCTAGTATATTTCTCCTTTTGCATATTTTTGCATTGGCAAGAATGTCCAGCATGAGAGTGAAAATAAGAGAACAGTCTCATTTTTGCCCCTATTTTTAATAGATTCACCTCTGTTATAAAATATAAGATATTGTATTGGATCTTGATTTTAAGTACTTCTAATTTTATGTTTTAGTGTACCTGTTAGAAATGATTTAACAGACACCATTTCAAATATACATTGATAATACATACTGTGTGAATCCATATATACGAATCAAGAAATTCAAGAACAGGCAAAACTAATCTATGGTGATAAAGTCAGATAGTGGTTATATATGGTGTATATTAACTGGGAAAGAGCATGGGAAAGCATACTAATGTGCTAGAAATGTTCTATACCTCTTCTTAAAAGCATTACTGCTGAAGGCTGTGGCATAGGAAAATTATGTCCTTGCTGCCGTGCTTCAGAATATAATTGATTAGAGGATGTCACCCTGTGAGGAATAACCAAAGAGCAGTGTAGCTTGAAAGTAGGAAAGGACACATTAAGGTTGAGATGGTAAAGAATCTGCCTGCAATGCAGGAGACCTGAGTTTGATCCCTGGGTTGAGAAGATCCCCTGGAGAAGGAAATGGCAGCCCACTCCAGTATTCTTGCCCAGAGAATCCCATGGACGGAGGAACCTGGCGGAGCTGCAGTCCATGGGGTTGCAAAGAGTCCGACACAACCAAGCAACTAACACACTACTGACTACATACTGACTGTGAATCCACAATATATCACTACAGTTACAAAATATTTAGTCAAACATATGTACTATTAAGATGGTTAAATATATATATCAAATCGTGCAGTGGAATAATGTTAGAAATCTTTATTATAGACTACTGTGGCTAGTTTTGATCCAAAAATCAATAAAGTATGGGAAATTTGCAGAAGGATGAGACAGGAACAGTAAAATCTGAGAAGGAATGTTAGGTCATGTAATGATGCCATGGACCCTTTGTCCTGCTTTGTCTTAAGGCTGAAGGTCGTAAAGTATTCTCCACTGGGACTTCCTTGGTGGCCTAGTGCTTAAGACTTCACCTTCCAATGTAGGGAGCATAGGTTCAGTCCCTGGTCAAGGAGCTTAAGATTCCACATGCCTTATAGCCAAAAAATCAAAACATAAAATACAGAAGCAATATTGTAAGAAATTCAATAAAGACTTTTTAAATGGTTCACATTAAAAAAAATCTTTTAAAAATAAAAAAATATATACCTTCTCTACTAAAAAAAAAAATCAAGGTGGCGAATTCCCTGGTGGTCCAGTGGTTAAGACTGTGCTTCCACTGATGGGGGTGAGGATTCAATCCCTGGTTGGGGAACGAAGATCCTGTATGTTGTGCAGCATGGCACACACACACACACACACACACAAATCAAGGCTCTTTGGAGAGATGCCTGATTCTGAGTCTGGGGCAAAAAACTGCCACAAGAGAAGTCTGGGACATCTTTTTATTCCAGATAGTAAAGAAGCTCTCAAAGCCTAACTTTATGTCAAAAGGACTGAAGAGCCAGTCCTGGTATCTGAGTGATCCCCTGGGCCCAGCAAAGAAACCAAGTTTCCAGAGTCTTGAAGGCAAGGGGTAACACCCCAAAATATGGACACATTTTCCACTCTACCTTCATGGGGTGAGCAGCTGCCAAGAACAAAGGCCGCATCTCCTGATAACCTGGCAAACAAATGCAGTATTGCCTCACAAATTGACTGCTTCTCTGAGGTACTGACTGGTGTATTTGGGGAGAAACTTCAAAAACAAGTTGAGAAGCGTCTGTCCTTCTGTGAGACTGGAGAAATTCCACGAAAGAATCTGGGTGTCATGACGGAGGCAATGGTTCAGGCAGAGGAAGCAGCTATTGAGATTACTAGGAAGCTAGAGAAACAGGAGAAGAAATGCTTGAAGAAGGAAAAGAAAAGGCTGGCTGCAATTGCTTTAGTATCTTCAGAAAATAGTCGTGCCCCAGAGGAGTATGAGGAGACAAGTGAAAGACCCAAAAAGAAGAAAAAACAAAAGCCCCAGGAGGCTTCCTTGGTGGCTCAGATGTTAAAGAAACTGCTTGCACTGCAGGAGACCCGGGTTCGATCCCTGGGTTGGGAAGATCCCCTGGAGAAGGGAACGGCTACCCACTCTAGTATTCTTGCCTGGAGAATTCCATGGACAGAGGAGCTGGCAGGCTGCAGTCCATGGAATCACACAGAATCAGACACAGCTTAGCGACTATCACTAACGCTAATAGGAGGCTCCTCTGGAAAATGGAATGGAAGACCTGTCTTGTCTCTTTTTCCAAACCCAAGGAAAAAAAAATCTTTTTCCAGGGAGTAGCTGGTCAGTAGTGATCTTGAAAAGAGGTGGCACTGGAAGTCTTCCCAAGAGGAAGAAATCTTTCCCCCAAAAGGAACCAGTTAGTGACCCCAAGAGTCAGGAAATAAGAGGGTCCCCAAGAAAAAGAGGAAATTGTCCTCCAAGGAGGAGCCTCCCAGCAGTGGACCTGAAGAGGCTACTGCCAGCAAGAGCAACGGCTCCAAGAAAAGAAAAATCCCAGGGAAATTAGAATAGACATCTCCCTCGTGGGGCGTAATGTGTGGAGGTATTTCCCAGCCCATCCTCTAGAGCCCAATAAAAATCAAAACTAAAGAAGCACAAAGGACTGAAGAGTCAAACTGGAAAGGCTTCCTCTGACCAGTTTTGAAATAGTTTGAGAATCAGTAAGGGTGATAATGAGAAACCTATATGCAGGTCAGGAGGCAACAGTTAGAACTGGACATGGAACAACAGACTGGTTCCAAATAGGAAAAGGAGTACGTCAAGGCTGTGTATTGTCACCCTGCTTATTTAACTTCTGTGCAGAGTACATTATGAGAAACACTGGGCTGGAAGAAGCACAAGCTGGAATCAAGATTGCTGGGAGAAATATCAACCTCAGAAATGCAGATGACACCACCCTTATGGCAGAAAGTGAAGAGGAGCCAAAAAACCTCTTGATGAAAGTGAAAGAGGAGAGTGAAAAAGTTGGCTTAAAGCTCAACATTCAGAAAACTAAGATCACGGCATCTGGTCCCATCACTTCATGGGAAATAGATAGGGAAACAGTGGAAACAGTGTCAGACTTTATTTTTTTGGACTCCAAAATCACTGCAGATGGTGATTGAAGCCATGAAATTAAAAGATGCTTACTCCTTGGAAGAAAAGTTATGACCAACCTAGATAGCATATTGAAAAGCAGAGACATTACTTTGCCAACAAAGGTCCGTCTAGTCAAGGCTATGGTTTTTCCAGTGGTCATGTATGGATGTGAGAGTTGGACTGTGAAGAAGGCTGAGCGCCGAAGAATTGATGCTTTTGAACTGTGGTGTTGGAGAAGACTCCTGAGAGTCCCTTGGACTGCAAGGAGATCCAACCAGTCCATTCTGAAGGAGATCAGCCCTGGGATTTCTTTGGAGGGAATGATGCTAAAGCTGAAACTCCAGTACTTTGGCCACCTCATGAGAAGAGTTGACTCATTGGAAAAGACTCTGTTACTGGGAGGGATTGGGGGCAGGAGGAGAAGGGGACGACAGAGGATGAGACGGCTGGACGGCATCACTGACTCGATGGACGTGAGTCTGAGTGAACTCTGGGAGTTGGTGATGGACAGGGAGGCCTGGCGTGTTGCGATTCATGGCAAAGAGTCAGACACGACTGAGCGACTGAACTAAACTGAACTGAACTGAACTGAAGGGTGATAATTATATTGAATTGAAACATACCTAATGTTTAATCCATGAATTTATAATGATACTGAGGAAAAAAACTGACCAATAGAGGTTACCAGAGAATTAACTCATTATTTTGAAAACTAATAAAGGGGAAAAAATCCAACATTTATCCTGTCTTTCCTATGTGAGCTATGCTGCTGGGTAAAAAAACAGTAGATCAGAGTACATTTCTCTTGGTAGGAATAGTCCAGCTAATGAACGAAGAAGGAATGACAGAAATAAAACATCACTATTTTGAGAGGTTGGCTTCTGGAATGGTGAAGTGAGGACCCTGGGATGTGTGTGCAGATGAAACAATATTGGATGAGCTGACAATTTTTGATAAATGTTGATAATGAGTACATAAGAGTTCATTATACCTTTCTGTCTGCTTTCTGGCGTTTATTTTGTAACAACTTTATTAAGATATAATTCACATAGTTATTCAGTGTTTATTAATTGGGCTTCCCAGGTGGTGTGAATGGTAAAGATCTCTCCTGCCAATGCAGGAGACATCAGAGACATGGGTTTGATCCCATGGGGAAGATCCCCTGGAGGAGGGCATGGCAACTCACTCCAGTATCTTACCTGGAGAATCCCATGAACAGAGGAGCTACAAGCCATAGGGTCTAAAGAGTTGGACATGACTGAAGCGACTTGTTGTTTAGTCGCCAAGTTGTATCTGACTCTGTGACTCTGTGGACTGCAACACACCAGGCTTGGACACGACTGAAACTTCTTAGCATAATTAGTTATTTTACTGAAGGCATTTTAAAGAGGAAGAAAAGGCAAACATCATTTTTCCTTCCAGGGAAGGTGGAGCAAAATCGATACTGTAATCATCAAGCTCAACACATGAAGATTTCTTCCACTGAACTTGCTTCCAAGTTTTTCCTTTTTTCACTATTATCTAAAGTACTGAACTGAACTGAAAGTACTTGTTAAACATAGTTTATTTTAATAATTAGTGAGTGGACTCTGATATATGTAAAAGTTCATGTTTCCATGAATATCACTTGGTATTTTTAGCCCTTCCTCCTAAGCTATATGGCATAAAATAAAAGAAGATCTTTGATAAAGATAAAATGAGAAAGAAGGGTTATAGCTCTTCACTCAAATAAGAATTGATTACTGCCCATATATTCTGCTATTCCTTCCTCATTTGGCCCCAGTAATTTTTTTAAAATAAATTTGTTTATGTTTAATTGGAAGATAATTGCTTTACAATATGGTGTTGGTTTCTGCCGTACATCAACATGAATCAGCCATAGGTATATATACATGTGTCCCCTCCCTTTTGAATTTCCCTCCCACCTCTCACCCCAGGCCTCAGTCATTTTTTAAAATTTTTATTTATTTGGCTTCACTGGGTCTTAGTTATCGCATGGGGGATCTAGTTCCCTGAGAAGGTTTTGAACCCAGGCCCCCTGCATTGGGAGCTCGGAGTCTTAGCCACTGGATCACCAGGAATGTCTCCAGCCCCCTTTATTTTAAGACGGCTTAACCTACACATTGATGGTTAATGCTTGTGGGGGTGGTGCTCAGTTATGTCTAACTCTTTGTGACCCCGTGGACTGTGGCTTGTCAGGCCCCTCTGTCCATGGGATTTCCCAGGCAAGAATACTGAAGCAGATTGCCATTTCTTCCTCCCGTAGATCTTCCCAACCTAGGGATCGAACCCTCATCTAAATCTCCTGCATTGACAGTTGGGTTCTTTACCACTAGCACCACCTGGGAAGCCTCTAAGCTACATATTATGCCCGGAATTAGCTCAGCAGTGTCTCAATTTATATGCTTGGTAAAAGTATTCTTTCAGGTTGAGACTAGATGATTCCAAAGCACAGCATCTTGCTGGTAAACCGTTGCTCTCACTGACAGTGCTCATCTTTCTTTTCCCGTTTCCCCCTCAGGCAGAGAACTGTTATTCCTTTGTTCTTTGGATTTTCAGTGTGCTTTGATCATTTTCTCACACTTCTCTCCCCATTTGCCTTCCCTCTATTCTTCAGACCTAGGCCAGGTCCCCTTTTTCTGCAAGCCTTTTCCTAATACACCCTTCCCTAGTAATATCTTTTGTGCTTTTTTTTAGCATTGGGGGAAAACCAGGTCATTTTGCTATTTAAGTGAGCCTTCAGTTAGTTAAAGATTATGTATTTCATATGTCACCTGTCTTAAACGTCAAAACAGTTTTTTGACCAAAAAAAGTCTCATTACTCTGGGCACAGTTGGAACAGTAAATATTGTGATTAATGCAAAGCGTGTAATTCCACTGATATTTTTCTCCTTCATTTTTTAGGATCATGGCTGCTGTTCCTCAAAATAATCTACAAGAACAACTGGAACGTCATTCGGCAAGAAGGCTTAACAATAAATTGAGTCTTTCAAAACCGAAATCTTCGTAAGTACTTTAGTTTGCTTTCATACAGGCACCAACACTTAAGTGAAAAGAAACATCTCTTACAACTCTTTCATTGTAGAGATGAGAAAACGAAGCTGAGAGGGTCAGTGGTTTTCCCACTTGCAAAATAATAATAGAGCATGTTTTAGCAATGCCAGGTAAGGAATTGTTCAGCACCTTTGCACAGTTTCTAGCACATGATATTTGCTCAATAAATATTCGTTGAGTGAACAATGAGTCTTGTAAATATGAGCAAATTGGTATTTTTTATTTTTTAATTTTTTTTGGCAGTGCTGGGTCTTCATTGCTGTGTGGGTTTTTCTCTGTTATGATGCATGGGGGCTGTTCTCTGGTTGCAGTACATGGGCTTCTCATTGTGGTGACTGCTCTTGTTGTGGTTCCTGGGCTCTAGAGTACAGAACCAGTAGTTGTGACATCCGAGCTTAGCTCCTCCCTGGCCTGTGGGATCATCCCAGACCAGGGGTCGAACCTGTGTCTCCTGCATTAGTAGGTGGCTTCTTTACCACTAAGCCAGCAGGGAAGACCCAAATCGGTATTTTTAGCATCTTAATATAATTTTATGTTCTTTTCAAAAACCATTTGTAAGGAAACTCTAGCTCTCCAGTTCTGTTCTTTCCTTCAAGCTGTATTCCAAAGTCCTAACAAGACCTAATGACGTATAGCCCTCATTGTACCCTTAGCAGGTTCTGGGCACATTCTTTGTGCTTGACTTTAAAGTGACCATTGACCTTCATGTCAGTAAATCCAGCAGATGTCCAGGGGCCCTTGCCCCTTTCACCTGGCTTTCAGATTTCAGCATAGCTGGAAGTTTTTAATTGTTTTCCCCATAAAACTTTTATCAGAGTCACAACTAGTAGTCACGTTTGTGTCTCTTCTCTTCTTTGCTTCTGCTTTCCCCCTCTCTGGAGAGGCTGTTAATTAAGGACTATGAGCCTGAGAGGCAAAGTAATGGGAATGGCCTGGATAGTCTCAAAGCTGAGTGAGGAACTCCTGAATAGGAAGGATCAGAGCATACAAAGCATAATGTAAGTTTCCTTACATATTTAAAGTCAGAGAGGCATATAGATTCTTTGCTCATTTGGGATACAATGAAGGTAAGTCATTATATAAATTAGTAAAAAAAAACAAATCAGATATTGTATACTTTCTGGGTTTGTTAAAATTAATCCATCTAATTCAGTTTTTCGATTCTTTTTCAGAGGTTTCACTTTTAAAAAGAAAGTGCCTTCAGCCAATGATGTCTCTGTAACTAGTGTGTCAGTGGCAAAAACACCTGTGTTGAGTGATAAAGATGTTAATATCACTGAGGCATTTTCCTTCAGTGAACCTTTACCCCATACCACCAATCAGCAGATGAGGATCAATGACTTTGAAAGCGCTCCATCTGGACCGCAAACTAGGAGAGTTGGTTCAAAACCATTATTGCCAAGTTTGTCGCAGGCTCCCCAGGAAGTTTTATGTACGGCCCAGAACACACCGGTTATAAAGCAATCCCACAATGCTACTTTCAAGAAATTAGAATTTAGTTCCTCATCAGATTCTCTTATTCCCTTCAATGATTGGGATGATATGGATGACTTTGATACTTCTGGAAATTCTAAAGCATTTGTGACACCATGCAAAAACCACTTTGTAAGAGTAAGCACTGCTCAGAAATCAAAAAAGTCTAAGAGGAACTTAGTAAAAGCGCAGCTTAATAAAACAAATACAGGGAAGACTGATTTGGCTCCCTCCTCCTCTGAGAGCAAACAGGAACATTTGACTGAGAAACAGGAGGATGACTCAGAATCGTTAAGTAGTGATGTGATTTGCATTGATGATGACCCTGATTTCGAAGAGCTGATAAATGAAGATACTCAGGAAAACCACTCGTTAAAAACTCATTTGGGAGCGGAAAGAGGTAAAAATTATTATTTCATTTCCATAGGTTGATTGTATTAGTTTATTCAAAGCTAGACATTGGAAAGAGTAGCAAATATAATTTAACTTTTGTCATTGGGATATATAGAGGTGCTTATTGAACCATCTGTTGGCCACGTTCTTGCATACTAAGGGAATGAAAGATTTTATCCTGCTACTGCTGCTAAGTCGCTTTAGTCGTTTCCGACTCTTAGCGACCCAATGGACTGCAGCCCACCAGGCTCCCCTGTCCCTGGGATTCTCCAGGCAAGAACTGGAGTGGGTTGCCATTTCCTTCTCCAATGTATGAAAGTGAAAAGTGAAAGAAGTCGCTCAGTTGTGTGCGACTCTTAGCGACCCCATGGACCGCAGCCTACCAGGCTCCTCCATCCATGGGATTTTCCAGGCAAGAGTACTGGAGTGGGGTGCCATTGCCTTCTCCATTATTCTGCTAATACAGTTTTTATATTAGCAAGGATAATTCTGTGATTTTAAATACAAAGAAATATGTGGAGAATATAATGCTTAATGGAGAAATTACTGTGATATCACATGTGGAATCTAAAAAATAATAAATATACAAAACAGAAGCAGGGACATAGAAAACAAACTTATGGTTACCAAAGGGGAGAGGGAAGTAGGGGGGACAAATTAGGAATATGAAATTAATAGATACAAACTACTATACATAAAATAGATAAGCAATAGGGATTTATTGTATAGCACAGGGAGTTATACCCATTATCTGGTAATGTCCTGTAATAAAATCTGCAAAAAACTGAATCACTTGGCTGTACACCTGAAACTAACCCAATATTGTAAATTAACTATGCTTCAATAAAAAGAAGAGACGGTTCCATAGAAGTTCAGGTGGCTTCTTGATGGTGTGCTGAGTAGTTCGTAGTAGAATTGGGATGTAAAACCAAGCCTTTGTGTTATGATGCTTTTATGATTTGCACTACCTAACATTGATGAGCGATACAAGATAATCATGCTATTCAAGTATTATAAATTACATTCAAATAGTTTTCTGTTTAGGTCTCATAGTTATTAGATGTGTAGAACTTAATAGCTGAGATCAGCCATATGTGGAGGTACCCACCGTATGAAATAATTGTAAATATGAGACTAATATTTTTAAACACCTGAATCCCATCAAGGTTACTGCAGGGTAAGGGGGGACTGAAAAGTGACTGATTATAAGCAAGACTATAGTCTAATCAAATGTGTTACTATTTATGAAGAGAAAATTTGGCAAAAGGTAAACTAGAGAGCAACGATTTGGCACTGTTTTCCCACATAGTTGAGAGAGAGACATTTATTCTGGGAGACTTAAATAACTAAGACGCCTTTGGGATAAGGTAGACATAGTTTATCGGCATCAACAATGGTACTTGTATAACCCTCAGGCTTACTTACTGTACTTTACTCTTATTTAAATATGAATGAAAAATAGAGAAATGAAAGGACTGATACTAAATATGAGTTTCATAACTTAACTGGAGACAGTCATGAAAATCCTTAAGCAAATCATCAGCCTCAATCCAGCTTTTGTTGGACTTAATCCAGTTGATTCAGTCATCTTCCGTGAAGAAACAAGCCAACATTAACATGTGAAAGGAGAGAACTCATATAGTACAGAGTGCTGCTAGTGCTTTTATCTTATCCAAAGCACTGCTTTTAAGTGCTCACACCCTGTGCTTTCTGGCTCGTTAATATTAAAATAACCTACACTTATCAACTATTTTACTTTATTTTTTAAACTTTTTATTTTGTATTGGAGTAGAGCCAATTAACAGTGTTGTGATAGTTTTAGAGGAACAGTGAAGGGACTCAGCGATACACATCCATGTACCGTTTCCCCCCACCAGCTCCCCTCCCATCCAGGCTGCCACACCACATTGAGCGGAGTTCCCTGTGCCGCACAGTCGGCTCTTGTTGGTTGGGGGATTTGGGGTGGCATGTACACACTGCTGTGTTTAAAGTGGATAACCATCAATTGTTTTACTTTAGGTAATTGTGAAAAGAAGAAAAACTTGGAAGAAACAGAATTACATTCAGTTGAGAAATCTTCATGTGTTGAGCTCATCGAAGATGATTATGACATAGACTTTGTCCCACCTTCTCCAGAAGAAGGAATGACTTCTACCTCTTCGTCCTCTTTAAAATGCTCTAGGTAAAACGGTTCTATTAACTAATAAACATTGTTTCTGAGATAGCTAAAATAATTTTAGCTGTGTAATGTCACCTCACAATTGACTAATTTCATGCTCCTGCAGTTTGTTGTGTATTCAAATGAACACATCAAGAAATTCTGATTTATATACATTTTATTTAATTGTTGGCATTCTAAAACTACATAGTCCAATTATCATTAATTACATGGCACCTCCAAATGGTTTTATGTAGTTGGTCTCGATATGTGGAATGTAGCCCTAAAGATACTGATTTCCTAGACCTGAAATGACCCCAAACTAACACCTTTGCAAAGTGACTTTTACTAAGTAAAGTGTCTTTTCTTCTTCTTTAAAAAATTTTTCTTAATCCAAATAGTAATAGAATTGACCATTGGTATTTGTTAGTCACTGAATTTTGATAAATTTGTGACATGATTGTGATTAATTGGTGCTGTTACGGGAAAATAGAGAATCCACATAGTTCATTAACAGCTTAAAACACTAATAGTCATTGTTACCGCCATACTCCAGCCTAAATCCACTCAGTTGAGAGGTCTGATATACTATGCTGCTAACCATGTTTTGATGAGAAACAAATCCCTCTAGTACATCACCTGAAGGAAGGAAGGCAGACAGGAAGGAGGTGTTTATCTACATAAGCTGGTTTCTCTGGGTTTTTGTTTTAACAGGTGGGTTGAGACATTTACAGAGGTGGGAGAGGGTGAAGCATGATTTCCATTTGACAACAAAACAGAAAAACTCCAAAAGTTCCCCTTTTTCATCTCCCCCATAAAAATGCAGACAGAGTTGTGGGGAAAAAACTCAGCAAGAGTTCACGTAGCATTATTCAACAGCATTCTTATTTCTCAAATGGGCTAAGATCCAGTGTAGGGTTATTTCAAGTGTGTATTGCGCAGATAACATTGTAGCCACTCTAACAGGATATTGACTGATAGTCTTATAGTCCAACAAACCAAACATTTTCTCTATCCACATTAAGTTTTATTATTTTTATTTTTTTTTAATTGCAGTATAGTTGATTTGCGATATTGTATTAGTTTCAGGTGTACAGCATAGTGATTTAGGGTTTGTACTTTTCTTTTTCTGGTTATACTCCATTATAGATTGTTACAAGATATTGAATATAATGCTCTGTGCCATACAGTAAATCCTTGTACCTTGTCTATTTTGTATATGAAAGTGAAAGTGTTAGTTGCTCAGTCATGTCCAATTCTTTGAGACCCCATGTACTGTAACTTGCTAGGCTTCTCTGTCCATGGAATTTTCCAGGCAAGAATAGTGGAGTAGATAGCCATTCTCTTCAGGGGATCTTCCCAACCCAGGGATGGAATCGAGGTCTCCTGAGTTGCAGGCAGCTTTTGTATGAGCCGCCAGGGAAGCCCAGTTTGTATTTGCACCGCATACTCCTGATTCGTTCCTCCCCTCTCCCTGTCCACGTCGTTTTGTTCCTTCTCTATACGTGTGTATGATGTTTACATTGCTGTAATCAACATGTTGCTATTATTTTTCAATCTGCTTTTCTTTTGACATTATTTTTAAAACGTTTTCCATATTGTCACATAGTCATTATTTTTATTCCTCTTAATGGCTACATAATTTATTGAGTTGTCATACCACAATTTAGTATACTTTACCTGGATCTTCAGCAGTTGGAACTGCAACCTTGTATACATATTTGTATATATTATAGAACTAAAAGAGGATTTTCACAAATGCTTTATGTGCAGTACACACTTTGTTATACACATTTTGTTATATTTTATTACATTTTAAAGTGCTGATTGTGACTTCCGAACTTACTTCAGAGATGTAATGGTTAGAAAATATATAACAAAAAGGAGAACGTGTTTTTGTATCTCCTGTATTCCTAAACCTCTTTAGCTGGCCCTCAAAATCCTCTCTCTGCAGACCCCAAATTATCTTTACAGCTTTATCTCTAGTTATGTTCTTATGGTAACCCTAAGCTCTATTGCCTAATGAATCTCTATCCTTCATAAGTGTTAGCTTTCTTTGGATTGCCATAGTATCCTCTCTTTAACACTTATTTAATACTAATTTATTTTGTTACTTTAAAGTATTTTTTATATCCAGCCAGAATTACCATGTTTATGTGTGTTAATATCAGGGCCAAAAGATGGCAAACTTTGAGGGCCAGCTAGGGCTTCCCAGGTGGATCAGTTGGTAAAGGATTCACCTGCAGTGCAGGAGACGAGGGTTCAATCCCTGGACCGAGAAGGAATGGCACCCGCTCCAGTATTTTTGCCGGGGAAGTTCCCTGGACAGAGGAGCCTGGTGGGCTGCAGTCCATGGAGTCATGAAAGAGTCGGACTCGACTTAGCGACTGAACCGCCACCTATGCTTGAGATGCAGAGACATGTTTCTCTTTTCTGTTACATAGTGTCTAACCAGGTGTGGGAGGTACTAGAGGGAGAAGGATGCATTTGGTCTGGTCTGTACTCTGATCAGTTTAATGTGTTTTTAATTTGTAGTATGTTGAAGGATCTTGACACCTCTGACAAAAAGGATGGTCTTAGCACATCAGACTTGTCAAAACCCAAGGAAATGGCCACACAGCAGCCTAATCGAGAAACCAGCACAAACTGTGAAGGTACAAAAGTATTTTAGACATACCACATGTTGTAGCTGCTTACTTTTGAAAACAAAGTAAGGTTGTATTCTTAGCCTGTGACTGTATAGCATAAGATGATGAATCTGTAGTTTCTTTTGATCTAGTAGTGAATTATCCGTAATAACCAACTACCAGCATTTGCTCAAATAACTCTGAAACTCAGAAACTTGTTTTGTCACCAAATGACTCTCTAACAAGTAGTGTTTTTAGAGTAGAAGAGGAATTTTTTCCTCATACTGCACTAAAATTTTGCCTTCCTGTAGCTTTAATCTTTGTGAGATAAATGTGAAGTGCCTAGAGCTAAATATTAGATCTTTTATCTCTTTTTTTATAGGTACTGATTTCTAGACCATCCTCCAAGTTCTCTGGGTTTGGTATTCACTTGGTTTAATACTTTTTGTTTGCTTGATTTATTTCTAATTCATTTTTAAATTTTCTATTGAATATCTAGTATAAATAATCCAATAGCACCTAAAGGCTTTGAAAAACTGCTGTGTCTCCTTCCCACTCCTGATTTCTGTTTCCCAAAGGCTTTTTCAGACTAGAAATTTGTTTCCTTCTAGTCTGAACGGAGGAGCCTGGTAGGCTGCAGTCCATGGGGTCGCTAGGAGTTGGACGCGACTGAGCGACTTCATTTTCACTTTTCACTTTCATGCATTGGAGAAGGAAATGGCAACCCACTCCAGTGTTCTTGTCTGGAAAATCCAAGGGATCGGGGAGCCTGGTGGGCTGCCATCTGTGGGGTCGCACAGAGTCGGACACGACTGAAGTGACTTAGCAGCAACAGTCTGAATTTTTCCTGGTGTTATTCCTTTTTGTTTTCTTCTTTTTGTTTCCTCTTTTCTCTTTCACTCTTCCTGGAACTTCAGCTATTGGACCATTAGACCTCCATTAATTAACTTTTCTGTTTTTTTAATCTCTTGCCTTTTTTGCTTTCTGAGAGATGTCCTTGGTTTTTAAATTAACTCTTGCATGGAATTTTTCATTTTTATCAGATTAATTTCCAACAGCTGTAACCTATGAGTATTTCTGTAATGTTTTCTATTCTTATTTGATGGGTACTGTACTTAGGGGGTGTGTGAATGTGTGTTTGAGAGTTGCTGTACTTACGGTATGTGTGTGTGTGTGTGTTTGCACACATACATGTATAGTGATCTCTTGGTATGGTTCCTGATTCCTCTGAATTTTTGTTTCTTTTCATCTCTGAATTTATTGTTAAAGATGCTCCTGAAATACCAGATGTAGGCACTCTTCTAGGTGCCTTACAATATTAATTAATTAATTTAATCCTCACAGTGATCCTTTAAGATAGTGTCTGTTATCCCATTTTACAAATGAGGAAACCAAGGCACGAGGTACCAGAGAGCTAAATAATTACTCACGGTCGTAGAGTTTGACAGCAGCAGAGCTAGAGCTAAATAATTACTCACGGTCATAGAGCAGCAGAGCTGGGACTTGAGCCCAGCAGTCCTGAGGCCCTTGACTCTGCACTGGCAGCCGCTGCACCGTGCTGCTCCTGTGTCGTCAGGTTTCACTGGGGAAATGGTTGGCTAAGACGAGAGCGAGGACAGGGTCCTACACGGTGTCCTTAGCGGCCTCCCTCTCAGCTGACAGCAGTCGATTCATCACCACCTCGTGTTCATCTTGTTACAAATCTGCCTTCAGACTGTGTTTCTCTCCTTTGTCCCTGGGGATGCGAAAGACTCGCTCAGTTGACTCCAGAATTTGAAAGTCTGAGGCAGCAAGAGGAAAAAGGGGGGCCACTGGCTCTAGGCAATGCTGACCTTGTGTGCAAGTCTCTCTCTTCCCTCTCCTGGCTGGTGACTGTGCCAAAGTAGTTCAGCCTCTTTGGACCTCAGTTTTTGTTCCTTCTGTTAAATGAGAATAGTATCTGCCTTGCCTGGTTGTTGTCAGGATTCAAGGTAAAGTGCCCCTTGCACTGCAGGCCTTCAGTAAGTGGGGGCTTTTGTTATCTGCCGGTCTACTGATCCTTTCAAAAACAGAACTATGTTGAGATGGCTGTTGTATTTTTATGAACTCTTGCGAACTCTGTGATTGTTTCCTCTTTTTCTTAGAGCTCACAAAGCAGCCATTTGATAACATGTTCTAGAATTTTGCCTTGAATTAACTTTAAGAACACCAGCCTGTAGCTTTTGGCATCCCTTTAGAATTTTTTTGAAAATTAGAACAATGTTTGACTGTCTTCACTCTCCCTTCAACTCTCCTATTAACTAGACGCCTCATGTTTTAGTGAGACTTTCTTTTGCAGGTTTCCTTTGTACTCTGAGGTGTAATCTGTCTAGACAAAGAGACTTGAGCTCCTTTCCAATAACTGTATCTCTGAGCCTGTCTTGGTTTTCATTTCCTTTGGACTGCTGTTTATCCTCCTCTTTCCAATCCAATGCCCGTTCTCCTTCCAGAGAAGACAGATGTTGAACAGGAGCCCAGTGAGTGCACTTGTACCACTTCATCCTTCAGGACCCTGTTTACGTCAGTCGCTAGTGAAAGTCCTCACTCCCAAGGCGTTTCCACATGGACATGCAGGTCCCCTCATGGGGGTCGTGTCCACACCCCGTGCTCCTCTGTCCTCGCTTCCTCTCCTTAGACCCTTCAGCTGGCTCCCTCACTCAGTAATTTCCCAGCAACCGCCTCTGCTTCTCTGATTGTCTCTGAGAATACTGTTGCCTCGGTAGCTGCCTAAACTGTTTATTTCACCTGAACACCTTAGGCCCCAGGGGATGGTAGGCATGTTTCTTGCTACCCATTGCTCCCCTAACCCATTTTTTTTCCTTTGCTTCATCTAAAGCCACCCCTCCTCTGACATCGATTTCTTGGTTATACAGCTGAACTGTCAAAGTGTGGAGCGGGCTGGCTGGATTCACATGTCTGTATGGGTGTTAGCAGGAATTCCTCTCTCTCTCACACCTGCCTCTCACATCTCCCCATCTCAATCTTCCGTTTCCCTCCATCTCTGCTTTCTGTTTTCCCTTCCGTTGGCCTTATTTTCAAGCTTGTATTTTCCCTCAGGGTTGCAGAGTTGGCCACCTGCAGCCAGTCCAGCTTGTTGAAGAGAGAGGTCCTCTTTTCCAGTCAGTCAAAAAACTCTCAGATCTAATTCTCACTGAACTGTCTCACGTCACATGCCCACTGAGGAGTTAGGGGTGGGGGTGGAGGGTGGGAGTGGTCTCCAAAAGGAAAGTGTAAGTGCCATGCTGTTAGGAAGCTCTGGTTGGCAGGCAGACGAGAGCAACACCTGGCGTTCTTACCTGTCCAAACTGTATGACATACTCTGTGTGGGCATGGTGAGATTTACATCTGAAAAAAATAGTTTAAAAAAAATCATAAAACTTTTCTATCTTACTGCAACCTTGGTTACCTTATAATAAGAATTAGCAGGAAATGAAATGATAACAATTTTGAACTCTCATGATACAGATTAGAGCCAGTCTGATTTCAAAGGCAGATAACGGGAGAATATTATTGTTCAGAATCCTGTTTTTAAGCTACTTCAGGTGTTACATGCAAGGCTTTCAAGATTTTAAGTCTTTTTTTGTTGTCGGTGAAAAATATTCATAGCATAATTACTTTACAGCTAGACAGACAAGTTTGCAGCAGCAGCTTATCCATGTGATGGACCGAATCTGTAAATTAGTTGATGCTGTTCCTGATGATGAGCTGAGAGCTTTGGACTGTGGGGACGAGCTGCTCCAGCAGCGGGACATAAGGTATCTTGACTTCTCTCATTCTGGATCTGATTGCGTTTCCACCAACATTGTAAGTGTCAAACATACAGGGCAAGATTTCCAGGCATTCTGCCCCACAAATTGTGTAGCATACTTATCACTGTCATTTTTTTTCTTTTAATTCTATGTTTGGAATATAGCTGATTTACAGTGTTATGCTGGTTTCAGGTATACCAAAAGAACGACTTAGTTTTACATATACATATATCTATTCTTTTCCAGATTCTTTTCCCAAACATGTTATTACAGGGCTTCCCAGGTGGCCCTAGTGGTAAAGAACCTGCTTGCCAGTGCAGGAGATGTAAGAGACACGGGTTCAATCCCTGGGTCGGGAAGATCCCCTGCAGGAAGAAATGGCAGCCCACTCCAGTATTCTTGCCTGGAAAATGCCATGGACAGAGGAGCCTACTGGACTACAGTGCATGGGTTCTCAAAAAGTCAGACATGCCTGAGCAACTGAGCACACACATGTTTTATAGAGTATTGAGTAGAGTTCCCTGTGCTCTGCATTATGTCTTAAATTAATTTACTTTTCAAACTGTTCCTTTAGCATTTGTATTCAGATTTTTAAGGTTGGAAATATTTTGCCAGTTTGGCATGAAAACTAAATATAAACTTGTGTGTACCCTACCATTGCCAGCCTGTTGTTTAGTTGCTAAGTAATGTTTGAATCTTGGCAACCCCATGGACTGTAGCCCACCAGGCTCCTCTGTCCATGGGATTCTCCAGGCAAGAATACTGGAGGAAGTTACCACTTCCTCCTCCAGGGGATCTTCCCCACCCAGGGATTGCACTTGTATCTCTTGCATTGGCAGGCGGATTCTTTATCACTGAGCTACCAGGAAAGCCCACAGCATTGCCAACTACTCGTCGTTAACTTGGCATCCTGTGTTCTCTCTTCAGAAGGAAACTCCTAGCTGAAGCGGCTTTTGATCCCAGTGATGCCAGTGTTCTTAGCTCCATGTGGGGATGTAGGCCTGATCCTCTAGAAAGCCCTGTGGGGGACTCGGCCTCTGCTTCCTTACCTTACGCGTTTCCGAAGGGTGATTCCTGTCCTGCAGGGAATGCTGTGAAGGAATTCACTCTTCCACACCTCCCCTCAAATTCCATGTCCACCCGGGAACGTTTACTGACTCCTCCCCTAGGAAAGACGGGAGTCTCAGCCACCACGAAGAGTCCCTTTGAAAGACCGCTATTCAGTTCCCATTTACAGAAGTCCTTTGTAAGTAGCAACTGGGCTGAAACACCGAGGGCAGAGAAAAGAAATGAAAGCCCTAATTTCCCAAGAAATGTTCTCACAAGCACGGCTGTGAAAGATCAGAATAAATATACCACCTCCATAAATGACTTGGAAAGAGAGCTCCAGGCTGCTTGCGAGATTGACAATTTTGACATAGATGACTTTGACGATGATGATGATGACTGGGAAAATCTGATGCAAAATTTAGCAGTCAGCAAATCTTCCACAGCTGCCTACCCACCCATTAAGGAAGGTCGACCAGTTAAATCAGTGTCAGAAAGACCCTCTTCCGCCAAGACAGACTGCCTTCCAGGGGCATCTACCACTCAAAATAAAAACTTCTCAGAGTCAATTCCGAATTACCCTGGTAAGTTTACAATAAATGGAATGCTTATATTTTCTCTGACAACAAAACTGTCCAAAATAGGAATTGTACAAGAGAAACCATAGCAAATCATCATTGCCTGAGAATGACATTGTTTCTATGCAGATTTCTGCTGATAATATGAATTACAGATCACAATTTCAGAAGCAAGTTGCTCTTTTGTCTGGGTACCAGCTGTAGTTTTATAAAATGTGTAATTATAACCTATTATAGTAAAGCTCTAAAAGTCATTACAAATGTGCTTTGCCTTTAACATTTTTTAGTCCCTAAAACAATAAAGCTCATGAGGGCCAAGTTTTTAACAATTTGGGGGATGGATAAAAAGCAAAGCTAAATTTATGTGTTAAAAATGTCATTGTGTGTATTTTTAGAATCCTGGATTGATAAGAAATGATGTTTATAAAGCAGTGGAACAGGTTTTATGTCAAAATACTAAAATTTATGGCAACCTAAGAAGCCAGAAATTTCTTAAGTCAGTCAAATTATTTTTTTGGTCTAGGATCATTTTAATCGACTCAGCAAATATTTCCTGAGTGGCCACCATGTGCTATGCTCAGGTCTTAGTGATAGATGGATAACGAAGAGTTCCTATCTGCTTGGAGCTCACAGTTTAGTGGGAGAACATTTTGGAATAGTGAAATTAGCCATTGTAAAGGCTGCAAAGAAAAGCCAAAATTAATTTTGAAACCTTACATTAACCTTATAAAGTTATCAAAAGGTGGGTTTTTTTAAGTTTATATGTGTATGGTTTTGTAAAGTGCGTTCCTCCCTATTTTTGCCATTGATGACTTAATCCCACAGAGGTTGTTCTTACAGCTATGCTGTTGACCTTTAAAATAACCATTAATGGATTTATTTCTGTCATGTTTAAGTGTGTCATGCTTGGTGTTCGCAGTTATCTTTGAGACGGTTGAGGGCTGGGGTGAGAGGAACTGCCAGAGCTGGAGTGAGCACTTTTCGTCCTCTGTGGGCACCCACCCAGAGTTGCGACAGTGAGGGGGCAGAAGAGGGGGCAGAGGCGAGTGACATGATAGAGGGAGATTCATAGGGAGCTAGGATGACTCTGAGCTTTCAGACCCGGTGGCTGAGAAAGCTGTGACACCGTGAACAGAAAGAGAAGTCAGGAGGCAGAGGCAGATTTGGAGCAGAGCTGAGGAGGGCTATTTTAAGGCTTGCTGAGCTTCAAGTGTTGGGAAGTCATTCAGGCGGAAGTATCTTGCAGACAGTTGGAGGTGCGTACAGCCCTGGGACTTAGGAGGGCGTCAGTCTAGTCTTGAGAAAGAGATCTGGGCATTCTGTGCACATCAGCGATGTTTAAGGTCAAAGGACTAGGAAAATTCCAAAAAGAATGTCTACTGAGCCCAGTCCCAAGTGTCAGAGACTCCCAAATTTCAGGGACAGGTGGAGGAAATGGAGCCAGGAAAAGGAAGTTAAAGTGAGTAGAAAACCCAGGACTATCTTCTTTTTTTTTTAAATATGTATGTATGTATTTGACTGTTCCGGGTCTTAGTACCACATGCAAACTCTTAGTTGAGGCATGTGGGATCTAGTTCCCTGACCAGGTATAGAACCCCGAGCCCCTGCATTGGGAGCACAGGGTCTTAGCCACTGGAACACCAGGGAAGTCCCCCCATGATTGTCTTGAAGTTCAAAAGAGAAGGAGGAGAGAATATATAGGAGGGGTAGGTGCTGTAAAAAAAAAAATCAAGGAAAGATTTGAACTTGTCCCTTAGGAAGTCTCTGGTGGCCTTGACACTGGGCAGCAAGGAAACCCTGATCAACAGGTAAAGAAGGGTGTGCTGTAGCAAATCGTACACCAGCGATTCTGCAGGGCAACGGGTTAAAATGCTAAAGCTTACTGGTTACAATAATGCCCTGATTTCTCTTAACATTGATTATTTTCTTAGACAAGATGGAGCAGAATTTAGCATCCAGAAATCCGAAACATGAGCATTTCCAGAGTCTTAATTTTCCTCATACAAAAGAAATGATGAAGATTTTTCATAAGAAATTTGGCCTGCATAATTTTAGAACTAATCAGCTAGAGGCGATCAATGCTGCACTGCTTGGTGAAGACTGTTTTATTTTAATGCCCACTGGTATGTATTTTTAGATATGAATTGGCAGGAATCCATTGGCAGATGTTAAATGAAAGCCCTTTAATAGAAATAAAAAGAACACCTACACCATATTTCTATCATTTAGGGGCCTTTAACCCTCCCATGCCACAGTTGGGAAAGTATATTACTTCATATCCTCTGTTCTGGTTGTTGACATGATAACATTTATTGCCCTTTAAGATCCTCACCTCAAAGTTCATTGTGTGGAACTGATCAAGGATTTTCCTTTGGGAATTTTTCTTTTTTTCTAGTCTAAATTAGCCTGGAACAGGAACAAAAAAATTACTGTCAGAGACCACAACCACTTCTGGCAGTTTATTTGGCACAACCTCGTGTGGCCTGGTGGTTAAAATCATTGGCTCTGGAGTGATGCCCTGGGCTCAAAGCACAGCTCTGCCACTTATTAACGGCGTGGCCGTGAGCAAGGCTCCCCCAAACCCAGGCTCCTCGTTTGTGCAGTGGGAATAATACCAAAGCACCCACTTCACAGAGTGTCGTGAGGATTAAGTGAAAAGCCTGGAACATAGTTCTTTCTTGTTTTCAGTTTTGAAGAGATTCAAGACTTTTCATTGTGTTGTTAAAGTGTATAACAGCTATTGAATGATTTACAGTCATCCAAGTAAGAATATTAAATCAGCCATTAGGATAAGAAGCAGGGGAACATTGTAAATCACCTATGCTTCAATTAAAGAAAAAAAAGCAAGTCGCAATGTGGGACATTGGGGTTTCATTACTTACGTCTAGTCTTCCCTCTGCCTCTTACTTGCCTTTGTTGTGACCTCCAGCAATCAGTTGTCGCCATCGTCATTAAATAGCGTTGACTGGGCATCTGAATTTTCTCAAACTGATCTTACATTTTAGATAGTGTTGGTTTGTTTAGTCCGCAGCTTTCCATACTTTATTAACTTGCCGTTCAGTGTGTGTCTTCTGTTTTGACTCCAGTTTGGCACTGCAAAACTAAAGCTGGAGAGGGAGGGCCCTGGCATTCTCCTTGCCCAGCAATCTGAGGCACTGGCAGTTTAGTGGTGGAATTCTCACCCTCCTCATCCAGCAGTTTCATTCAAGGCTTTCCAAGACCCTCTAGGGTTTCGAGGGGGCATTTTTCAGGGTATCCTTCTCAAGTAGACTTTTAAAGTATTTCTGATGCATTTAAGTTTCCTGCCCTGATTCTTACTTTTGCTATCATGTATACCTATATAAGATTGTCCTAAAGATAATTTTTATGCATTTAAGTTGCCCACATACTTTGGCTCATTCAAATATGGTGTATTTTGGCACCGTGGAGAATATCACTTGGTGTCTTATTAGTTAATTACTTAAAATTTTATGTCATTTGCATTGTACATTTTGCTTTCATGCTCTCAACATAGAACTTGACGGATTTTTTTTTTTTTTTGGTCATTTCCTTTAGGAGGTGGTAAAAGCCTGTGTTACCAGCTCCCTGCTTGTGTTTCTCCTGGGGTCACTATTGTCATTTCTCCCTTGAGATCACTTATAGTAGATCAAGTCCAAAAGCTGACTTCCTTGGATGTAAGTTAAAACACTACCATTTATAATAAAAACACTAAGAATAGCATAACTTAAAAACAGTTATATTTTAGTACTCTGGGTAACCTTTTTTATTAAATAGTTCATGAACTATCAGACTAAAGCACAGCAGTTATATTAGGTTGTTACATTTAAGTACAAGTCTTTGGAAATTCTGGTACAGATGACTTTCTAGAGTTCAATCTGGTTTTACTCTGGAAGAACACATTTTAGTATGAACCTTTAACCTGTATTGCTGATGTATATTTGTTTTTTCTAATATGGAAGAATTTCTTTTTATACTACTGTCAGATCAGCTTAGTTCTCACTCCCTTAATATCTTAAAATGCACACACATGTGCACGCCCACACACGTATGTCCTTTTTCCTCCTGGCTGAGGTTAAGAAAAGTTTATGAATGCAGTCTATTAAATCCTACATACTGCGATCAAACAGAACTCTTCTCGGGGTTATGAACCATCACCCCTCAACAAGACCACTGCTTTGATTTTTCTTCCCAAAGATGTCTCAGTACAGAGATGGTAGCCATTGTTCAGCCGTTCATGAGGTTGTGGTCCTTTCAGTGTCGTTGTGCATTAAAACCCGAAAGACGCATTTACTTGAAAAAATAATATGGCCGTACATTAGAACTGGAATCTCTTAGATGATGAATTCACATTTGTCTTCCTTACAAATCTGAAGAGCTAAGAAAGTAAAGAAACAGGGGAAAAGAAAAGGAAATAAACAGTGGGAAGACTGTTTGACTTACGGTTAACAAGGGTTTAAAAAAAATAAGTACTGATTATTATGTTGAGATTCTCTTCTCCTTTGACAGGTTTGATATGTGACTTATAAAATATTTATAAAACCTAAAGATAAATGTAAGCTTGAGTCAGATTAATGTGTAAAATTTAAATTGTTTACTACTTTTATGCTTAGATCCCAGCTACATATCTGACAGGTGATAAGACGGACTCAGAAGCTACAAGTATTTACCTCCAGTTATCAAAAAAAGACCCAATTATAAAACTTCTGTATGTTACTCCAGAGAAGGTTTGTATTTCTATCATTATTTTAAAATACGATATTACAACTATTTTAGAAAAACAACCCGTTCTCCTTACCAAGTAAGGAAATACCGAGTCTTTCCCTCCCATGTTTCTCTGCTTTACTTCTCACATAGGATATTACACGCTAGTCATCAAAGGTACAGAGGTCTTTGCTTCCATCAAGTGGTCCTCTGGGATACCAGCTAGGGGTCCTACAGTTTACCTCAATTCTGACACTACCTACCCAGAGACAGTGTCAGACCCCACAGGTTAAGGGCTCAGTCCCTCGAGATCACCACCCTGCTCCAGGCGCCAAGCCACAGGTTACCCACAACTGCCGTCTGCCTTAGCTGCAAATCTGAGGTTCCTGCGACCTCCTCCTGCTTGAATTCAGTGACTTGCAAGAGCAGCTCAGAGAACTCAGGGCCTTCAGATAAACAGCTAGATGAGGAGGTATGTGAGGCAGGTCCTAAGCACAGGAGCTTCTGTCCCTGTGGAGTTGGGGTGTGTCAGCCCCCAAGCACGTGGATGTGTCTGCCAACCTAGAACTTCTCTGAACCCTGTACTTTTGGAGTTTTATGGAGGCTTCCTCGCATAGGTATGATCAATTATAGTCTCCATTTCTACACTGACTCCCTTCTCTGGAGGATGGAAGTAGGACTCCCAGGCTTTTAGTCCTGGCGTAGTCTTTCTAGTGACCAGTTCCCACCCAGGAGCCCGGCCAGAGTTGCCGCAGCAGGACCAAAGGGGCTCCCAGTGCTCTTGTTGTTCAGTCGCTCAGTCGTGTCCAACTCCTTGTGACCCCATGCACTGTAGCCCGCCAGGCTCCTCTGCCCATAGCATTTCCCAGGCAAGAGTGCTGGAGTGGGCTGCCGTTCCCTCCTCCAGGGCATCTTCCTGACCGGAATCGAACCCCTGTCTCCTGAACTGTAGACGGATTCTTTACCGCTGAGCCACCAGGGGGGCCCCAGTGCTCTAACCACTTAAGAATTTACAAGGGTTTCAGGAACCCTATTCCAGGAACTGGGACCAGGGAGCAGTATATTTTTTTCTGTTACCTCATTAAAGCCCACTAAAATACATACGTTTTTAAATTTTTGACGTAATTTCTGATGCGTTTAGTGTAAGAAGTCCTCTATAGCTTTCATTGAGAAACCCACATGGTAACATTTCATTGTAACTGCTCTATCATTCTTCCTCTGTTTTTCCCTTAAATATTTCAGAGTAAGTTGCAGACATGATATCCTTTCAACCCTAAATACTTCATTGCATGTCCTAAAAACAAGGACTTCTCAGTACAATTAACAAAATTGGAAAATATTAATTGCTACAGTACTGCTACTTTATGAAACTTTATTCTAATTTCACTAGTTATCCCAATAATATCCTTTATAGCAAAAGAACTTCCTAGATTATCCATTTTCTTCATGTCTCTTTAAACAATTTCTGTCTTTCATGATCTTGAAAAAATCTTGGTTGAGTGAAAACCAGTTGTTTTGTGGACTGTCACACAATTTGATTTTATATTTCCTCTTGATTAGATTTGCATTGTTCATTTGGGGGGGAATATCACAGAAGTGGTGATATGTTCTCAGTGCAGCCTATCAGGAGGCATTTGATGTCAATTCATTCTATTACTGGTAGTGTTAACTTCTATCATTTGGTTAATATGCTGTCTGCCAGATTTCTCCACTGTAAAATTACATTTTTTGTTGTTAATTTTTCATTACAAGAATAAATGTAATTTTTTTGCAGTTGTAGATCTCTTATTGTGGAATATTCTGAAACTGTGTAAATACCCTGTGTCTGATGAGACTTTGACTTGTGCTTTATTGTCCCCACCAGTTGTTATTGTAGTGGGTGCCAAGTGATGAGTCTTCTAATTTAATTGGTTTTCTCCTGTGAGGACAAGCTTTCCATTTTACCCACGTATTTACTTATATCGATATGAAATCATGAATTCTTAAGTTAATGAGTGGGTTATAATCAGTCACCGTTGTGTGTTTCAATGTTGTAATTGTTCTAGGTTTGGCCGGTGGAAAAGCTCCATCACTCTGGCTCCTGTGTCCTTCCAACATGTCTGTCAAGACATGGGTGCCAGATATGGTCACTGCTCCTGGGATGTCATTGTTTCTAGACCCAGTTATGGACTGAGCTATGAAATATACGTACATACAGGCTTGTGTGTACAAGCACATGTATATACCATGTGCTACCAGGCCTCCCGGGTAGCACAGTGATAAAGAATCCACCTGCCAGTGCAGAAGACATGAGACGCAGGTTCGATCCCTGGGTCCCAAAGATCTCCTGAATGAAGAAATGGCAACCCACTCCAGTATTCTTGCCTGGAAGATCCCATGGACAGAGGAGCCTGGTGGTCTGCAGTCCATGGGGTCACAGAGTTGGACGCGACTGAGCATGCACACGTGTGTGTGTATATTGTACATATGTTTGCATATTATTCCCCCAAACAGCATGCACACGTGTAACACATGTCTGTAACCCTGTCACCAGGATAAACATGTGGTGGCTCCCAGATACACTGAGGCAGGAAAACTGTTTCAGAGGCACTGACCTAATACATAACTGTTTGCTAAATGTGGGTGAGCATTCTAGAGTGTCTCATCTGCTATTTTCTATTACTTTTTCTAATTCAGTTCGTAGGTTGAAATCAGAACCAATTTTATGTGGAACTTAAGTCACAGTGGAACTTAAAGACAACCAGATCCTTACGGTGATGTGTTTAAATGGTTTTAAATGTCTGACTAACATACTTCTCATCTAGGTCTGTGCGAGTAACAGGCTGATCTCTACTCTGGAGAATCTGTACGAGAGGGGGCTCTTGGCACGTTTTGTCATTGATGAAGCTCACTGTGTGAGTCAGGTATGTACCGTTCTCTACGTCTTGACATACCAGTAAATACGTACCGCCAACAGTATCTAGATCTTGAGTGCTGAGAGAAAAAATATTGATTGAATTATTCTATTTCGCTGAAGAAGAATGTGGTTCTTAATATGTGTATTAAATGTATGCTTTATATAAAGAAGATCCGAGTAGTCTGAAAAGCAGTACTGGTTTGTTTGTTTTTTTCCCGACTAGTGGGGACATGATTTTCGTCCAGATTACAAAAGAATGAATATTCTTCGCCAGAAGTTCCCTTCTGTTCCAGTGATGGCTCTCACTGCCACGGCCAACCCCCGGGTGCAGAAGGACATACTCACTCAGCTGAAGATTCTCAGGCCTCAGGTGTAAGTTGTCAAAAGTTATTCATTTTAAAACCTGGGGCCGTGGTTCCCCGATTGCTGCACAATAGGATCACCCCAGTGCCTGGGGTGTATGCCTGCTAAGTCACGTCGGTCGTCTCCAACGCTTTGCGACCCTGTGGATTATAGCCTGCCAAGCTCCTCTGTCTGTGGGACTCCCCAGGCAAAGTGGGCAGCCGTTTCCATCTCCAGGGTGTATTTCCATCTCCAGTGCCAATTACATCAGGATTTGAGGAGCTGGGGCCAATATGTATTGTTGTATTTTTAAAATTTTTTTAAATTCCCAGGTGGTTCCAATGTGCAGCAGAATTTGGGAACCAAGACCCTGGGGCTTTTATTCAATCACTGAAATTAAAACTCTTATCCCAGTACCAATTTTGGAAGTAGGGATAAAGCGCATGCCATACCTGTTAAACCTTAGCATGGTCTCAGTAATAAATTAGCTTTTATTTATCCAGTTTTGGCTCCTGTGTATTCTAGAACAGGGGACCCCAACCGGGGACCACAGACTGCTGCTGCTGGACTGTGGCCTGTTAGGGACTAACAGGCTGCACAGCAAGAGGTGAACCATGGGCAAGTGAGCAAAGCTTCATTTGTATTTACAGCCACTCCCCATCGCTCCCTTTACCTTCTGGGCTCCACCCTTCAGACCAGCGGCAGCACAGTAAATGTAATGCACTTGAATCCCGAAACCATCCACGCCCCCCAGCTCCTGTGGAGAAATCGTCTTCCAGGAAACCAGTCCCTGGTGCCAGAAATGTTGGGTGGGGACTGCTGGTGTAGAGTGTATATAATGAACGGGACAGACAATACTGCTTTGTCATTTTCCTCTGAAGTCCCAACTATATTCAGGATATCGAAAACGGTCCAAAAAGTATATGTAGTGGCTTTTTTTTTTACTTTGTTTTCATCTCAACAGCAAAGTGCTTCTGCTTGCCACCATTTGACCGTGGCAATGGCACCCCACTCCAGTACTCTTGCCTGGAAAATCCCATGGATGGAGGAGCCTGGTGGGCTGCAGTCCATGGGGTCGCTAAGAGTCAGACACAACTGAGCGACTTCACTTTCACTTTTCACTTTCATGCATTGGAGAAGGAAATGGCAACCTACTCCAGTGTTCTTGCCTGGAGAATCCCAGGGACGGGGGAGCCTAGTGGGCTGCCATCTATGGGGTCACACAGAGTCGGACACGACTAAAGCGACTTAGCAGCAGTAGCAGCAGCATTCAATGACAAAAACTTCTATAAGAAAATATCCCCAGTATAGGTTGCACTGAGTTGTTTTGTACCTCTGTATGACTTTGTAAAGACAAGTACATTCTCTGACAGGTTCCATTTACTCAGCAAACATTTACTTAAACAGCTGTTGTCTACCAAGGTTAAAATATTTTTTCCTTCTGATTTGTTAGTGGGTGCTTTGAGATTGAGGAATATCTGAGGGAATAATGGCTGCTAATGTATTAGGGTGAATTTTTAAAGCTTGGCTTACTTGGAAATAAAGAAAATAACCTGGCTCTATAAATAATATGATCAGTAAAGACAACAGCAGCATTTTGGTGGATTATGAGAAGAACTCTTTAAGTGCCATATGTGGGGACAGATGTGAAGGTGGTATTAGTCACTCAGTCATGTCCAACTCCTTGTGATTCCATGGACTGTAGCTGGCCAGGCTCCTCTGTCCTTGAAATTCTCCAGGTAAGAATACTGGAGTGGGTAGCATTCCCTTCTCCAGGGGATCTTCCCGACCCAAGGATTGAACCTAGGTCTCCTGCATAGCAGGCAGATTCTTCACCGTCTGAGCCGCGAGGGAAGCCCTAGTGTGAAGGGCTTTGAGATTAAGATAGCTTCAGAGACCTTTTGCAGATTAAACTGGCATTCATAAGCCCAAGAATTTTAGAGTCTTCAGAATTTTGTGCAGGTAATCACAAAAACTGGAATGCAATATTTTAATTTCACTTGCAGAGGAGTGTTTATAAAATTTGGGAGAGAAAAAGATCATTTCTTCCATAACTGATTTATATTACAACATTTTATATTTAAGATGTCTTATAAGTTTAGGTTCTAGTGAAGAACTCACATGCTGGGAATTTGTTTCTGCAAGTCTTCCACTGGTTTATAAAATCCTTTTTAAAAAATAGTGTTTTTTAGCATTTTTCCAGCAATAGATATCAGATACAATCTACTATTCTTTTAAATCAGTAATATTAATTGCCAAATATCCATAATTAAGAGAAGTGATGCAAATTCAGTTTACCTTTTGAATAGCTTTTTGGAAGTCTCGAATCTGTGTTTTTTGAGTAAGCATTGCACATACAGGCTCAGAGGGAGACAATCTAATATGTTCTCCCAAGGATGTGTGGGGGAGATCTTCTTGGAAAAGTCATGGATTGTACATTCCCTGAGTCTAGCATGTGGTGCCGTCTGTATACTTGGCATTTGGTAAGAATGAATAAATGAAACGTATGGAAGAATTTTGGTAAATGTGGGTAAAATATGAAAATTTGGGCTGGTCTGTTGACTCCTTTAATATATTTGGTGCTTCTATATTTGGGAGAATTTAAATCCCTGAGTTGGAAGTAAAAGATTTTAACCAACACTTTGTTACTTTTTTATTTTTGGATCTTCTTTTCTGTCCATAGACCCCTTGTTTGGATTAAATTTCCCCACTGCTGTGGTGCCATGGCCCTGGTGAAGACAGGTGCCCCTAGGGTTGAAGTCACGGTCCCTGCTCTTTTCTCCTACTGCCAGTCTGTGATAACATTCTTCGTCTTTGGGAAATATGAGGATGGAAATAAAATTGATTGGCTTTATCCCTTTTCTTCGGGGCCTTGTAATATGAACCAAGAAAGAAAAATAAGAGATAGACATTTATGCAGTTAATGTAACAAAGAATACTGTTTCTCTTTCAATTTCCCCATAGAATTTTACCCTAAGGTAATGTATTTTTATGCATGAAGTCTTATTGCTTACTCTGTCATATTTACTTGAAAGAAAAACATAAATATAAATTACTTTGTTTTTTTAAATTTCCTATAGTAAAATTTTCTTCCTAACTGAACAAATGAATTATATATATAACATTAGTAGTACGTAACTGATCAGAACAGCTTAAATACAGTTTTGAAAATAATTCTTATGGATAAATTTTGATGGGGAATGTGTAACTTAATGAGCTAGGACTTTTTCCTCAGTACATTTATCTGTGGATCAATCAAGTCAGTTCATATTTCTTTTTTAGAGGTATATTTTATAGCATTGAGAAATGTTGCTCATATAAGCATTTAGATAGGAATGGAAAGCATTTTATTCTAGCATTAATGCTCAGTTATTTGAATTCCTCCTGATATATATGCCAGAATTATATAATGATCTGTCATCAAAAATTATTTGTAATGATCTCTCAGCTGACATCTCAATTAAGTCCTCCAAATTTTGTGAAAAGGGAAGAATTTGGAACCATCTGACTGGCAAAATAAGTCAGATCATTATTTATTCACTTTACTTTTTCTGGGAAATGAACCTTTAAAAATATGCTTTACCCAACTTTTCTAATGGCTCTTAGATATCGTTGTTACTCTTTTCATTCGAATGATTCCTTTATCCAGGAGTTGGGGAAATCAAAATACTATTAGCTTCAGTACATCTTTTCTAGTATACTTTTGACATATGTTTTTATTCTGTGATATGCTTTTAAATAATAGTTTTGTCAGAACTTTATGGCTGCCAATTAGCTCTTTCAAAAAATGAGACATGACTACCATGAAACCTAATTGGCAAAGCCAGTTTTCATTGCAAAAACAGTTGGCCAAACTAGACTTATTTTCTTACATTAAAAAAAAAAATTCTGACTTTGTTTTTCAAGTCAGATAAACTACTTAGTACATATGCCCATGACGGTGCCTCAGTTCCAAAAGCAGCGAGAGCTGAGCACAAACTGACCCCATTTCCTAACATCACTTAGGATGGCTAGAGCTTGACACCCTGGACCTAATAGTATTTACCATTTCAGTGTCTACACCGGTATTCCCTCAGTGAAGATATTTTGGGATCCAAAGCTTTTTAAAAAAAAAATATTGAGAGACATTTGACACACCACCAAATTTACCCATTTAAAGGTTAGAATTGACTGGTTTGTTTGTACTTTCACAGGTTGTGTACCCCTCCCCCAAATCTAAGTTTAGAACGTTTTTATCACCCCAAAAAGAAACCTGGTGTTACCACCCATTCTCTCCTTCCTGTTTCTGCCCTGCTTCTTCCACTTAACATGCTTTCAGGGTTCATCTGTGTTGTAACATATATCAGAATTTCATTCCTTTAAAAAAAAATTATTAACTGCGCCGGCTCTTAGTTGCAGTATACAGGATCTAGTTCCCCAACCAGGGATCGAACCCAGGCCCCCTGCGTTGGGAGCACAGAGCTTTAGTCAGTAAACCACCTGAAATTCCTTCATTCCTTTTTATGGTATAATAATCTTTGTTGAATAGGCATTTCACATTTATTTATCCACTTATCAGTTGATGTGAACTCTAATTAGAATATCTGTTAATTCCAAACATCCCATTTCCAACAAGCCAAGTAAGATTTGTTATATGTAATGAACTCTTTAAGAGATTTAACTTTTTCATTATAACAAATTGTGTGAATACAGTGGACCCTTGAGCAACATGGATTTGAACATAGGCATAGTAACCTTCCCATACGTGTTTTTGTGTGTACCTGTGTTTTCATTTCTCTTGGCTATATCCCCAGGAGTGGAATTGTTGGGTCATATTATAACTATTTTTAACCTTTTGAGAGCTTTCACCAAAGTGGCTGCACCATTTTTCATTCCCACAAGTGAGATAGTGGATTCCGATTCCACCAGTATGTGCTTTTGTCTCCCCTTTTTTGACCTCAAACTTTTTTGTTTAATGCATAAAACACCGTTCTGAAATTAAATGTAATGTGTAAAATGTAGGGGAAGTCAGTAAGGCCATTCTTAGGTATAATCATTTTCAGCATTCCAGTCGGTAGGGAGACTCATGTAGCATTCCCAGCTTAAGCCCAAATCATACCAAGTTTTTAAATTATCTACATCATTTGTATTCCTGGGCAATTCTTTTTATGCCTAAATTTTATCAAGACTGCAGTTTCCTTTGTTGTGGCAGTGATTATAAATAATTAATTGAGAACAATCAGAACAGTCTATGGGTGTATCAAGTCTCTCATCTACCGTCTTGCCGCAGTCTGCCACACATTCTTCTGCCGTCGCAAGCACTGAAAGATCTCTGGGTGTTTTGTACATATACGTGATGTCTTAAGAGGGATGGATTCACAGTATTGTTTAGCGGTCGTCTCACAAGACGCTGTGCGTGATGCGTTTCATGACAGCAGGAACGAAAGAAGCCGGTTTCATAAAGTGAGCATCAGCGTCTTTCCCGCCACTTTCCTGTCAGTGTGTCTGAAATCAGATCATCCCAATGAAGGCCAGAATACTGTTTTCCTGATGTTGTTCTTCACTCTTAACAGAAATGTGTAAAGCACTGAGAGACAGGAAGCCCTGCCTGGGGCCTCTGGTACTTAGATTAGTGAAAGTTGCTCCTACACCCATACTGCATTTCAGTCGTTTTGTTGGGAGGTTTTTACATCTGGGCCAGTGCGCATGGTAAAGTTTAGAATGGCTGAAAAGTAAAGTTTGTTTTTCAAAAGTGAGAGACAATTGTAAAGGGGAAAAAATGGGGCAGGAGTATCTGAGCAGAAAGGGCTTCCCTAGTCGCTCAGCGGTAAAGACTCTGCCTGTCTTGCAGATTTGGGTTCTATCCCTGGGTCCGGAAGATCCCCTGGACAAGGAAATGGTAACCCACTCCAGTTTTCTTGCCTGGAGAGTCCCATGGACAGAGGAGCCTGGTGGGCTACAGTCCATGGATTCGCAAAAAGAGTTAGACACAGCTTAGCAACTAAACAACGATGAGCAGAAAGTCCTGACTACCAGCATTCTCAGATCCATCTTTTCTTCTTTGTCTTTCATATTTGTTTATATATTTGGCTGTGTCAGGTCTTAGTTGTATCGTGCAGGATCTTTTGTTGTGGTGTGCTAGGGCTCAGTACTTGCAGCTCAAGGGCTTAGTTGCCCCACAGCATGTGGGATCTTAGTTCTCCCACCAGGGATTGAACCCATGTCCCCTGCATTGGAAGGCAAATTCTTAACCACTGGACCACCAGGGAAGTCCCTCAGATCTGCCTTTTAAGGAAAAAATCATACATGTGAAAACAGGATCTGGAAATTGATTCCTGTAAGATTATCTTTGCTCATGTACCTTTAGAAAGTCTTTGTGAACCCCTGGGGGTATACATACCCCAAATTTAGACCACTGATTTGGAAGAAGTTGAGCAGTGGTTTAGAACTCTGAAAAGAGGTCTAAGATGGGAGTGAAGTTGGCACTCGCAGGTTTGATATTTGGATGCTGTTTAAAGCAGTGAGAGTGCAGTCCCTGAAGAGGATAATACAGGGGAAGAAGAAAAGAGCCAAGCGTTTTGGGAGCTGATTCTCCTGTAAGTGGGGAGAACCCCCACAGGTGTGAGAGCTGATAGAGGTTTTGTTAAGGCTAGCAAACCGCAGACAGTGACAAGAAAAGGTAAGAGAATGAGGTCTGACAGAAGACCAGGGCAGGTACCAGACGCAGCTGATTTCCGCCCCCTGCTGTGTGGCCATCTTACCTGCATAGCGGTCCCCTCAGGAACATGGCTCCCTCACATGTGAAGCATTCTTTAGTCCTAAAATTAAGTGTTTATCTTGACATCAATGGCAACCAAACCTGGACCCATGTAGCTTGAACTTAAATACAAAGACAGAAAGGCAGTGGTTTTAGTCCCCGTCTTTCCTTCCTCTGATCCCTACCCCCTATGTATAGGCCACCTCCTTACCACAGGTTATTGCAGTTCACGATCTTCATTCCCTTTCATCCACCCAGGCACTGAGATGTCTTCATTCTCTAACCTTAACTCCTTAGTTACGTTCTCTCTCCTTCCTGGGGCCATGTTGGAACCTGGCACAGATTCAGGGTCTCTCCAGGGCCAAGGACCCTAAAACAATTCCATCATCCTTCTCCAGTTTCTCAAAGCTCTGATAAAGCAATTTTGGTAGAATGGTAATGCCAAAAGCCAGCTGGTTGGGGGCACAAGAGAATTCTGAGAAACCTGCCTTTGGAGGGAGAGAACAAAGTGGGACGCCAGCTGCAGTGGAACGTACGGAGGGTCAAGGGAAGCTTTTGTTGTTTGCAGGATTGGAAGGTCCAGGTACCTACACAGAGATAAAAGGGAAGAGTTCACAGAGGAGACCAGAGCACAAGAAAGGAGATAATGGAGAGGTAGAGCTCACAAAGGAGATAGGGGACGTGGGGGACCAAGAGCACATCCGTCTCAGAGTCAGTCACGGCCCCTCTGAGCACAGAGCAAAGGGCAGTGATCAGGGTCTGCAGACTTCACTTCCTGGGGCCTTGCAGCCAGCTCTCCACTCTTGGTGTGCGTGCGTGCATGCCTAGTCGCTTCAGTTGTGTCCGACTCTTTGCCACCCCATGGACTGTAACCTACCAGGCTCTTCTGTCCATGGGATTCTCCAGGCAGGGATACTGAAGTGGGTTGCCACGCCCTCCTCCAGGAGATCTTCCTGACCCAGGGGTCGAACCCACATCCCTTGGCATCCCCTTCATTGGCTGGCAGGTTCTTTGCCACTAGTACCACCTGGGAAGCCCCCACTCTTCTGTGCACAGTTAGAATTTGGGGATGTTGGTAGCCTAAAGTTATGTATAGTTTCTCTATGAATTTCTTCATCTTTTAAATAATATTTTAACATCTCTGCTTTTAATCTACCTTGTTTTTGGAACCTGGGCTCCTGTCTTTTCTGCATATTTTTTTCTTTTGCCATCCTTCTGATTGTCATTGAGTCCCGTAGACATACCCTCCTTATCACCATTCTTAATCTTCAACCTAGCTTCCAGCTGTGTTTTATTATGTAAGTTGCCAGTAGTTATATTCACTTTAAGACAACTTGATGATTAGGTTTGCATTGTAGAAAACCAGTGCTTAATTTTTTTGTTTTATAATTTTGTTCATTTACTCATTTTGGCTGTGCTGGGTCTTTGTTGCTGCGAGAACTTTTCTCTAGTTTTGGGAAGTGGGGGCAACTCTCTAGTTGTGGTGTATGGGCTTTTCATTGCAATGGCTTCTCGTTGTGGAGCATGGGATGGCCCTAGGGCGCCTGAGCTTCAGCAGTTGCAGCTTCCAGACTCTGGAGCGTAGGCTCAATAGCTGTGGTGCACGGGCTTGGTTGCTCCGAAGCATGTGAGATCTTCTGGACCAGGGATCAGACCCATGTCTCCTGCATTTGCAGGTACATTCTTTACCACTGAGCCACCAGGGAAGCCCAATCAGCGTTCAGTTTTTGAAGGTGGCTAAACCTATATTTTCTCATAATAGTGAAATTTGATGTTTCTGACTTCTTTTAGGTTTAGCATGAGCTTCAACAGACACAATCTAAAATACTACGTGTTACCCAAAAAACCTAAAAAAGTGGCATTTGATTGCTTAGAATGGATCAGAAAGCATCACCCACGTGAGTACAGCCTTATGATGAATTATGTCTAGAAGTGATAAGTAAATGTCTTTTTAGTACCACGGTTGAATATATAAAATCGTGCATTAAGCATTTCTTTTCTCATCATGGTAGCACTAACTTGCTGTTTATAGTGCAGAATATTGCAACTCTTTCAGTTCTGAAAATTAGAAAACCTCATTTGGTTTGCTAGCAATAACCCCTGATAAAAAGCATGTTAAATACCCTCCTACACACCTGTATCATTCGTGGTTTGTCTTTCTTCTGGCTGCTATCAGGTGAATTATGCAACTCTGTTCTAGTGCTTCTCCCCAGTGTGTCTGCCTTTGAGTCCTGTTAACTAAAATGAGACCAAAATTCATGGTAGTTTTCCATGTAACCTCGTAGGTACTTTTCCATGGAGCATTTTTTGTTGTTGTTGTTAAACATCTCTATTTTATTTTTTTAAATTAGTATACGAATTTGTTTCAGTAAATCAGACAATACAGAGATAGATCAAGGAAAAAGTCAGTAATTTCCTTTTCCATACCCCTACCGCCACCCAGGGAGCTAATATAAATAGCCTTTGTGTGTATCTGTACCTTTGGCTCTTCCACAGAGAGATGTCTTTTTCTTCAGTGCCTTTTATTTTCCGATTTTTAAAAATAACGTACATACAAACGGCAGTAAATATAATACAGTGAAGAGAATTTAGAAAGGAAGGGAAGAAAGAATCAAAAGACAGACCTTACCATAGGACAGGTTAAGTTACTGTTACCATTCTGGCTTATTTCCTTCCAGCAATTTCTGTGTGTATCTTTCTTTCCACTAGCCTACTGTATATACAGTGTTTTCTACCATATACCTCTTTTAAATCTTAAACATTTTTTCATGTCTTTTTAAACACTTAGAAAACACTGAATGATTGCTTGTAATTTTCTTTCTTAATTATGTCCTATGTTGGCCCTTAAAATTTTTTTTTAATCTTAAAAACTATAGGGCCTTCCCTGGTGGTCCAGTGGTTAAGACTCTGCACTTCCACCTGCAGGGGGCCAGGGTTCAGTCCCTGTTTGGGGAACTAAGATCCTGCATGCTCCACAATGTGGCCAAAAATTATAAACAGAACTTCTTAAATAAGTCCTTGGGTCACTTTATTTCTTCAGTTTGTTTCCCAGAAGGAAACTGAGTCAAAAGGAAGGAGAATTTCTAAGGCTGTTGATACATATTACCATATGCTTTCTACAAAGTCTGTGTAGGAGTGCCTTCCTATTGTATAGCCAGTGAGAAACAGAGCCCAGGGTGCCTCCAGGTCCATTTGGAGGAACAGGATTGCAAGTCAAATCTTGTCATTTCCAGCACATGTTATTCCTTGCTTGATTTATTCTACGTATATGATTCTCCTCTGCTGTCAGAAAACTGAAGGTCTGTTTACAGTTCAGACAATTCTAAGAACATCATGTAAGTTAGGTCGCTGTTTATGTTACATGCCCTCATTTCACAAGACTGTTTTGGTTTCTTGGCAGATGACTCAGGGATAATTTACTGCCTCTCCAGGAGAGAATGTGACACAATGGCTGAAACATTACAGAACGATGGCCTTGCTGCCCTGGCTTATCACGCTGGCCTCAGTGACTCCGCCAGAGATGAAGTACAGCACAAGTGGATTAATCAGGATGGCTGCCAGGTAACATCTATTAACATAAAGGAAACAATATTTTACAGTATATAAGCCACCTTGGATGGAAAATTGTTTTTACCTTAAAGGTAGTAAACATCAAAATAAGGCGGATTTAAAAGGAGATATTTGAGACATCTAAAGTTGCTTTTTCTTTCTTAAATTTAAAAAAAAAATTTTTTTATTGGGATGTAATTCACATACCATAAAATTCTCCCTCCCAAAGTTTACAAGTCAGTGGTTTTTAATATATTCACAAGGTTGTGCAACCATTACTACTATCTAATTCCAGAACATTGCATCATCCCAGAAAGGAACCACATATCCACTAGCCATCACTCCCCACACCCCCCAACCCCCAGTTCACTAATCTATTAACTACTATTAATCTGTCTCTGTAGAGTTTCCTATCCTGGACATTTGATACAAATGGAATCATATAGAATGCATTCTTCTGTGACAGATTTCTCTTACTTAGCATGTTTTCGAGATTGATCCACATTGTAGTGTGTATCAGTACTTGACTCCTTTTTGTATCTGGATAATATTCTGTTGTATGAGGTACCGTATTTCTTATCTGTTCATCAGTTGGAAGACATCTGGTTTGTATCCAATGTTTAACTCTTACGAATAATGCTTCTGTGCAAGTTTTTATGTAAACATATGTTCAGTTCTGTTGGATAAATACCTAGGAGTGGAGGGACTTCCCTGGTGGTACAATGGATAAGAATCCACCTGCCAGTGCAGGTGACACGGGTTCCATCCCTGGTCTGGGAAGATTACACATGCCTCGGAGCAACTAAGCCCACGTACCACAACTACCGAGCCTGTGCTCCAGACCCCTCAATCTGCAACTGCTGACGCCCTCGAGCCTAAACCTGTGCCCCACAACCACAGTGAGGAGCCCAAGCCCCACCACGAAGGGTAGCCCCTCCTCACCACAACTAGAGAAAACCCGAGCACTGCAACAAAGGCCTAGCGCAGCCAAAAGTAAATAATCAATTAATTTATAAATAAATACCTAGAAGTAGAATTGTTTAGTCATATGCAAACTCACTGTTTAAGGAAGTGCCTGTTTTCCAAAGCAATTATAAACTTAGACATTCCAGCAATGTATGAGGTTCCAATGCCTCTACCTCACCAGCACTAATTATTGTCCTTTTTTTAAGCTGTATCCATCCTGGTGGCTGTGAAGTGGTATCTCATTGTGGTTTTACTTGCGTCCCCTAATAACTAGTGATGCCGAGCATCTCCTTCCCATATGACAGATTTGTCGCCCAAGTGGATCAAGGAAGAAGCCGAAAACACTCTAGGCATCCCATACTGTCACTTGGGTAGATCCCTCTACATACAAGGATGAATCGGAGAGTGACTAAACTGTTTTTTTTGAAGCCCATGAAATTTTCAGCTCATAAAAAAAAGAAATCATTACCCTGAAGATTCAGAAAGAAAGTAACTTTTGAAATTATTTTCTGAGGGAAAATAAAAGGAAGTCTTAGAGGATATCAACTTAATATCCTTACAAAAATTTTGTATGAACTAGAAACAGTTTGCCATAAGAAGATGATATGAAAAGGCTGACATGAAGGGGAAAATAAAAATTCCATGTATGCAAACAAGAAAATGCAAGAAAAAACAAAACAAATAGGATTATATATCAAGACACACATGGTTCAATTCAGTGCAGACATTTGAATCAATGATGTAGTGAATAACTTGAGAATGTAAAGGGAAAAAGAAACATGAAAATTGAAGGAATAAAAAAAACAAAAAAAAGTGGGGTTTTTTTTTTGCCAAACAGAAAAGTGTTTGGCAACAGGGAGTAATGTTCAGCCTGAAAATAATAAGTGTACCCAAGAATGAAATCGGGAGAGTTGAGATCGATAGAATAGTCAAATGTATTATAAATAAATACATAATAAATATATAAGAAATTAAGAGTCATTTCAGAATCACTGGGGGAAAACTTAGATAATTCAGAAGATTTGTTTGATTTACAAAATTGTAAGAAATTGTGGGCCTTAGGAAGCATCACTACGAACAAAGCTAGTGGAGGTGATGGAATTCCAGTTGAGCTATTTCAAATTCTAAAGATGATGCTGTGAAAGTGCTGGACTCAATATGTCAGCAAATTTGGAAAACTCAGCAATGGCCACAGGACTGGAAGGCAATGCCAAAGAATGCTCAAACTACTGCACAATTACACTCATCTCACACGCTAGTAAAGTAATGCTCAAAACTCTCCAAGCCAGGCTTCAGCAATACGTGAACCGTGAACTTCCAGATGTTCAAGCAGGTTTTACCAGAGATCAAATTGCCAACATCCGCTGGATATGGAAAAAGCAAGAGAGTTCCAGAAAAATATCTATTTCTGCTTGATTGACTATGACAAAGCCTTTGACTGTGTGGATCACAATAAACTGTGGAAAATTCTGAAAGAGATGGGAATACCAGACCACCTGACCTGCCTCTTGAGACCCCTATGTGCAGATCAGGAAGCAATCATTAGAACTGGACATGGAACAACAGACTGGTTCCAAATAGGAAAAGGAGTACGTCAAGGCTGTATATTGTCCCCCTGCTTATTTAACGTCTATGCAGAGTACATCATGAGAAACACTGGGCTGGAAGAAGCACAAGCTGGAATCCAGATTGTTGGGAGAAATATCAATAACCTCAGATATGCAGATGACACCACCCTTATGGAAGAAAGTGAAGAGGAACTAAAAAGCCTCTTGATGAAAGTGAAAGAGGAGAGTGAAAAAGTTGGCTTAAAGCTCAACATTCAGAAAACGAAGATCATGGCATCTGATCCCATCACTTCATGGGAAATAGATGGGGAAACAGTGTCAGACTGTATTTTTGGGGGCTCCAAAATCACTGCAGGTGGTGATTGCAGCCATGAAATTAAAAGACGATTACTCCTTGGAGGAAAATTATGACCAACCTAGATAGCATATTCAAAAGCAGAGACATTACTTTGCCAGCAAAGGTCTGTCTAGTCAAGGCTATGGTTTTTCCAGTGGTCATGTATGGATGTGAGAGTTGGACTATAAATAAAGCTGCGTGCCGAAGAATTGATGCTTTTGAACTGTGGTGTTGGAGAAGACTCTTGAGAGTCCCCTGGACTGTAAGGAGATCCAACCAGTCCATCCTAAAGGTGATCAGTCCTGGGTGTTCATTGGAAAGACTGATGCTGAAGCTGAGACTCCAGTACTTTGGCCACCTCATGCAAAGAGCTGACTCATTTGGAAAGACCTGATGCTGGGAAAGATTGAAGGCAGGAGGAAAAGGGGACCACAGAGGATGAGATGGTTGAATGGCATCACCGACTCGATGGACATGAGTTTGAGCAGACTCCGGGAGCTGGTGATGGACAAGGAGGCCTGGCATGCTGCGGTTCATGGGGTCGCAGAGTTGGACACAACTGAGCAACTGAACTGAACTGAAGAAATTGTATTCGTTAAGATAAAGAAATAGGTTACTCTATAAAGAATGAGAAACAGATTTGCCTGAGGCAGTGTCATTAAATTAAAAGAAACTGGAACTGAGGGGTTTCGTGCTCAGCTTATTATTTGTGTTGAAAACAATAGAACGGCTTTTTCAGATATTTAGAAGTTCAGAAAATACTGGTTTGTCTTCACTGACATAACTATAGATGGCATTCTTTCCAAATTAATATTTAACTAATCAAAATTGCACTGTTTCTTTTCCTTTGATGAACTTTTTTGAAAGTTTGCCTGGATGAACATTCAAGTGAAAATAACCGAAAGAATTTGGCAAGAAAATTATAACGCATGAACACTGCCTTTGCAATACATTATAGATCAATGAAACAGAAATCCAAAAATAGACTAGAAACATGTAAAAACAGTATATGATAAGGAAGGCATTTAAAATTAATTGGGGAGCTTCCCTGTTGGCTCAGTGGTTAAGAATCCGCCTGCCAGTGCAGAAGACATGGGTGGTCTGGGGAGATCGCACATGCCGTGGAGCAACTAAGCCAACGTATCACAGCTACTGAGCTCATGTGCTGCAGTGCTGCAGCCTGCATGCCCTAGAGCCCGTGCTCTGCAACGAGAGACGTCACCACAGTGAGAAGCCTGCGCACCGCAGCTGGAGAGTAGCTCTCCTCTCCACAGCTAAAGAAAAGCCCACACAGCAGCACAGACCCAGGACAGTCGAAAGGAAGTAAATTAATTAAAATCTAAAATTAACTGGGAAGCCCCTGGAGAAGGAAATGGCAGCCCACTCGAGTATTCTCACCTGGAGAATTCCATGGACAGAGGCCTGGCAGGCTATAAGGACATGGGGTCGCAAAGAGTCAGACACGACCGGGCACCCAGCACAATCGGAAAGGGAAGTTTATTCAGCTTGTGGCACTGGCTACCTGATGGGGAGAATTATCCTGAGTCCTCATATCAAAATTAATTACAGGTAGGGACTTCCCTTACTGTCCATGTTGAGACTTCACGCTTCCAAAGCAGGGAGCATGGGTTCAATCCCTGGTCCAAGAACAAAGATTCCACGTACCACGTGACCAAAAAAAAAAAATTACAGGCAAATACAAGTACTGATATTTTTAAATGTGGAAGAGAATCTAAGCTTAAAAACAAACCCTACAGGAAGTAACTGCTCTAAATGATTGAAAACCTAAACAACTAAACAGTTCTGTATCTATAAACAAAACCGAAAGGCAACCGCAAACTGGGAACCATATCTTCAAAAATAAAACATAATGAAGACCTTGTAAAAATGTGATAAGGGAAGCAGGAGTCTCAAATAGTCAGTTACCCGAGGCTGTCGGGAGACTATTGGAAAGAAATACAAATCGGAAAGGGCTAAATACAAGTTTATTTTAAGTGCAACTTTACTAATAATTGAATTAACATTTAAAACAGAGATTTTTACTTTCTGTATTAGCAAACTTTTATTAACTGACGGGAACAGTGTTGTGAGAGCCAATTTCCTATAGTAATCCTGAGACCCTTCCTGGAAAACAATATGATGGACTGTACTCAAATCTGAAACAGGTGTGGAATTTACTTTAGTGTTATTTTTAATAATAAATGTTCTGAGACCGTGATTGCTTATATTGCAGTACATTCCTGCCATTAAAAATGGTTTATGAAGAATTTTTTAATGGTATGAAAATGTTGGAATGTTAACAATAGATGAATGCAGGAAAAAATATAATTCAAAACTGTAATCTCAACCATAAAAAAATCGGATAGAAAACTGATAAGAAAAAAGAAGTCAATTTGTTTAATTTCTTTAATTCTTTATATATATGTACGTGCTCAATTGCTCAGTCATGTCCGACTTTTTGTGACCCCATGGACTGTGGCCCACCAGGCTCCTTTGTCCGTGGAATTCTCCAGCCAAGAATACTGGATTGGCTTGTCATTTCCTACTCCAGGGGATCTTCCCAACCTAGGAATCGAACCTGAGTCTCCACCATTGCAGGCAGATTCTTTACCACTACACTACCTGGGAAGCCCCTTTATATTCTACAATATACATTTTTATATTTAAACACTTTGATCAGTTAATTCAGTTTTTTTAATTAATTGTTTCTGCCTCAGAGCAGCTAATCCTCATAGTCAAGGTGTAATAACCAACTGGGCAGCCTTGATCTTAATAGATTTGTGAGACAGAATAAAACTTGGTTGTTTTTCTTCACAAAGAAATGATGGTTCCCTGAAATTTTGAAAGCCACACAGATATAAAGAAGGAATTATCAGTTCAACAAAGCCAGTGTTCCCAGTTACCAGAAGTAGAGAGGCTCAGGAAGAGGGGGTGTCATTGTCACCTCAGGAGCCTGCGCGCTCCCTGGAAGGGCTGTGCCGAGCAGACCCTGGGAGGTGCACCCAGGCTTCCTGGAGACCTGTGGGCTGGCACAGCTCGCTCCACAGCCTCTCCACCTGCTCTCCCACCTCTCGAGGCTGCGGTAGACCTTCCCTTTCCAGGGAGACTCACCTTTGATCACAGTGCCGTAAATTTCAGTGGGTGGATAACCTGAAGAACAGCTGTCGGTGCTCCCGGTGTGGGTGAGCGCCCTGTCGGCCATCCGCGTGCTCCGGGCTGTGCTGTTCCCGGGTCTGGTACTCACAGTGACTGAAATCATGTCATGAGCCTCAGTCTGGCTGCCACATCGTCCAGCTGTTTTTTGAAATACCTTCTTGAAGTAGCAATTCATCTTTTTAGGTCCTAAAAAAAGGCTTGCAGCTTTATTTGTGTAATGTAATTTTGCCTGGAGATCCAGTGTCTTCAGCTGGGTTATAGGTCCTAAATTTGCCACTGAAACAGATAGGCTTGAAGATGATTTTTTACTAAAAACTGATTTATCAGGCTCCTGAAATTTAAGTGCCACTTTGCTTCCACTGAGTAACTTGCATAGGCCAAGATCCACAGTCTCTAGTCTTTTTTTCTTTTTTAGTATAAAAAACTCTCAGACTTTTTGCCCATCTGAGTTCCAATAAAAAAAATTCACAATTTTGACCCCGAAACCAGCTGACGAATAAAAGGAACCGGTATGTGATCAGCTGGAAGAACAGTTAGTAAGCCCTGGAGCAGGTGAGAACACCACTGTTCCTGAGCCACTGGAAAAGCTAGCAGCAGTGGCCCCGACAGCCCAGCCCTGGGAACTCCCAGAGCTTCAGAGCAGCACGGTTACCAGGGCATTATGGATATCATGGCCGTGTGAGCACCGCTCTTACACATCCACATCAAAAAAATGAGAGCGCAAATAGTGGCAACACATCGAGAGGCACCTGCCGTTGACCCTGGCTCCTGTGGTGGTGACGCTTAGTCACGCAAGCAGGGGCCCGCCACACCAAGCTCCTCCCTGCCTTCTTGGGTCTAAACAGGATTGCAAATTAACAACACGAAAATCTCTAATTCAGTTCAGTTTGTCGCTTAGTCGTGTCCAACTCTTTACAACACCATGAATTGCAGCACGCCAGGCCTCCCTGTCCATCACCAACTCCCGGAGTCTACTCAGACTCATGTTCATCAAGTCAGTGATGTCATCCAGCCATCTCATCCTCTGTCATCCCCTTCTCCTGCCCCCAATCCGTCCCAGCATCAGAGTCTTTTCCAGTGAGTCAACTCTTCACATGAGGTGGCCAAAGTATTGGAGTTTCAGCTTCAGCATCAGTTCTTCCAAAGAACACCCAGGACTGATCTCCTTTAGGATGGACTGGTTGGATCTCCTTGCAGTCCAGGGGACTCTCAAGAGTCTTCTCCAACACCACAGTTCAAAAGTATCAATTCTTCAGCGCTCAGCTTTCTTCACAGTCCAACTCTCACATCCATACATGACCGCTGGAAAAACCACAGCCTTGACTAGACAGACCTTTGTTGGCAAAGTAATGTCTCTGCTTTTGAATATGCTATCTAGGTTGGTCATAACTTTCCTTCCAAGGAGTAAGTGTCTTTTAATTTCAAGACTGCAGTCACCATCTGCAGTGATTTTGGAGCCCAAAAAATTAAAGTCACCCACTGTTTCCACTGTTTCCCCATCTATTTCCCATGAAGTGATGGGACCAGTTGCCATGATGTTAATTTTCTGAATGTTGAGCTTTAAGCCAACTTTTTCACTCTCCTCTTTCACTTTCACCAAGAGGCTTTTTAGGTCCTCTTCACTTTCTTCCATAAGGGTGGTATCATCTGCATATCTGAGGTTATTGGTATTTCTCCCAGCAATCTGGATTCCAGCTTATGCTTCTTCCAGCCCAGCGTTTCTCATGATGTACTCTGCATAGAAGTTAAATAAGCAGGAGGACAATATACAGCCTTGACGTACTCCTTTTCCTATTTGGAACCAGTCTGTTGTTCCATGTCCAGTGCTAACTGTTGCTTCCTGATCTGCATATAGGTTTCTCAAGAGGCAGGTCAGGTGGTCTGGTATTCCCATCTCTTTCAGAATTTTCCACAGTTTATTGTGATCCACACACAAAGGCTTTAGCGTAGTCAATCAAGCAGAAATAGATGTTTTTCTGGAACTCTGTTGCTTTTTCGATGATCCAGCAGATGTTGGCAATTTGATCTCTGGTTCCTCTGCCTTTTCTAAAACCAGCCTGAACATCTGGAAGTTCACGGTTCATGTATTGCTGAAGCCTGGCTTGGAGAATTTTGAGCATTACTTTACTAGCGTGTGAGATGAGTGCAACTGTGTGGTAGTTTGAGCATTCTTTGGCATTGCCTTTCTTTGGGATTGGAATGAAAACTGACCTTTTCCTAATTAGTCATGCTCAATAATGAAACCAAGTTATTAGAATCTTGTATAGAGTACATTTCAAAGTAAAAGAGAGGAAGACTTCTTGGTGGTCCAGTGCAAGGGACATGGGTTTGATCCCTGATCTGGGAAGATTATATGGGCAGCTAAGCCCGTGTGTACCTGCTGAGCCCATATGCCGTAACTACTGAGCCTGCACTCTAGAGCCCAGGAGCGGCAACTAGAAAAAGCCCAAGCATAGCCATGAAGACCCAGGGCAGCCGAAAATAAGTAACAAAATTACTTTTTAAAAAATTAAGTAAAATAGAGGATGAAGCTTTTCAAAGCATCTATTATTAAAACTGTTCATTCAGATGCATTAAGAGCCTCACTGGCTTTTGCTTTTACGTCAGGTTATCTGTGCGACAATCGCCTTTGGAATGGGCATCGACAAACCGGACGTGCGCTTTGTGATCCATGCCTCCCTCCCGAAGTCTGTGGAGGGTTACTACCAAGAGTCCGGGCGAGCGGGAAGAGACGGGGAGGTTTCCCACTGCATACTCTTCTACACCTACCATGACGTGACCCGGCTGAAGAGGCTTATCCTGAGTAAGCTGAGCTCTCTGGGGGACCTGTGCTGTCCCACTCAGTCCCATGACTGTCGTCCACCCCTGCAGTCATGGTGCTTTTGGTCCAGTGTTCCTTAAATTAGAGATGCTTACGTAGATATGGAAGTTTTATTTTAGGTCATCTTTATGATAAAGATGTTGTTCAACATGTTGAAGACTGGAAAATTTCCAAACCAGGTCTTGAATACAGTCCAATCCTAAGAAATAACTCCAGTTACTAATTTCCTTTGTATCCTTCCAGGCCCATTTTCTGCCTGGATCCTTGTATATAACATATATTTCAGACATGCAGAAAAGTAAAATGGAAAAACTAATGAGCTATCATGTACCCCCATCCAGGTTAGGAAATAAACCCCCTATAGATAGAGCCCTCTCATATCCCATCTCTTGACTTCCACATTGGAGTTAAACAGTATCTTTTTATTTTTAATGATTTTTTAAAAATTATTTTAAAATTGCTTTACATTTTAGGCAATATCTTATATTTGATACTTACGTTCCCAAATGCAGGTATTTCACAGTGTAAATGCTATTATATTATGTGTGCTCCCCGCGCCCCCCACCACTGCCCTGAAGTATTGTTGAGTCATTCAGGTGCACAACACAGGGATTTAAAGGTTATACTCTATTTATAGTGAAAGAAAGTGAAGTTGCTCAGTCATGTCCAACTCTTTGTGACCCCATGGACTGTAGCCTACCAGGCTCCTCCATCTGTGGGATTTTCCAGGCAAGGGTACTGGAGTGGGTTGCCGTTTCCTTCTCCAGGGGATCTTCCCGACTCAGGAATCAAACCCTGGTCTCCCGTATTGCAGGCAGATGCCTTACCCTCTGAGCCACTAGGGAAGCCCACTCTATTTATAGTTATTATATAAATGTGCTTTATTGACCAGATTTTTTTCTAGTCAACACCAGGGTGTAACTGTGATTTCAACTAGTACACATAGCTTGACTATATAGAATTCTATAGAATCATTCCTTGTTTATTGAACCAGTCCCCTTTTAATAGATAAGTAAACTTGCCTGTTTTGAGACCACTTTTGAAGGTACTCTGGCAAAGATACTGAGTGTGTGAAATGACGCTTACCAAGTTCTGTGCCAGATAATGTTGACCTGTTTTGCCCATAACCGGTAGCAAGGGCAGGGTCCTAACCGTTAGACTGCCAGGGAATTCCCAACCACTGGCTTTAGAGATAGAGTTAGTCCCAAGAGAAAAGTGAACTTCAGGAAGGTTTTGTAATTTGCTCGCAACGGCAGCAGCAGCGGTAGCAGAGAGAGTAGTCATGGTGATGATAATGTTTTCTTAGCACTTACTCACTGTATGCCACTGTCTTGAATGCTTTACGTACATCACTTAATGTTCACAAGGTCCCCAAGAGACACTACTCTTACTCTCCTCATTTTACAGAAGAGTTTCCTCGAAATACAGAGCCAGATAGGTGGCAGAGCCCTGGTGGAATCCAGGTTCGTCTGAATCCAAGAGTCACCTCCCTTGCACTATACCAAGATCATTCTCAGTGAAAAAATGAAACTTTTAAACTTAGTGTGTCCAAAAAAGTGAAACTTTTAAACTTAGTGTGTTTTTGAAAAGAACCTATATTAAGTTAGGTCCAAATAATTTAGTAAGTATTTAAACCCTAAATACTTAGAAGTCATCTGAAAAAAATAATACTCATAAAGCAGAAAAAAAAATTTTTTATTTCCTTTTTAACAAACCACAGTTGCTTATGAATGAAAATTATGAACATGTTGTTCTCAAACCTTGGAATCAGAATAGACGCTACCACCCTCATTTCCTGTTTCAGGTTGATTTTTTTGGAGGTAAAGATTCATTTGAAAAGACCCTGATGCTGGGAAAGATTTAGGGCAGGAGGAGAAGGGGACAACAGAGGATGAGATGGTTGGATGGCATCACCAACTCAATGGACATGGGTTTGGGTGAACTCCGGGAGTTGGTGATGGACAGGGAGGCCTGATGTACTGCGGTTCATGGGGTCATAGAGTCGTACACAACTGAGCGACTGAACTGAACTGGACTGAATTGTGTTCATTAGCAACTGCCAAAGTTTTAACTTCACAATGTCATTTAGAGGGACTTCTTGGTGGTCCAGTAGTTAAGACTCTATGCTTCCAGTGCAGGTGGTAAGAGTTTGATCCCTAGTCAGGGAACTAAGATGCCACATGCTGCCTGGCATGGCCAGGAAAACAAAAAATTAAATAAAAAACAATAACAAGATCATCAGAAGGAAAGTAGCACATCATGAGAGCTTCCCTGGTGGCTTAGTGGTAAAGAACCCACATACCAATGTAGGAGAGGCAGGTTCAATCTCTGGATCAGAAAGATCCTCTGGAGAAGGAAATGGCAACCCACTCCAGTATTCTTGTCTGGGAAATCCATGGACAGAGGAGCCTGACGGACTACAGTCTGTAGGGTCACAAGAGTTGGACACAACTTAGTGACTAAACAACAAGCTCATTGTGAACTAGCCCAAACTCGTTGTGTATGTGGAGTTCAACAGATGTTAGTTGTGGCTGTATTTCCCTTGAGTTTAAAATATCGACCAGCAGCCGTGTGTACTCGTTGCAGCACCCACCCTGGCCCAGGAGGTCCTTCACACACAGTTTCAGAACCAGTGGCTTCACCACTTTGATCTCAAATACTCCAGGAGATGCACAGCCCACTGCCACAGCCCCAGACTCTGCTCACTCTGGATGCTAGGTTTAGTTCATGCTTGTCTTGATAAACGTAGTAAATACAGTTCAGATAGTTACCACTGGGAATGATGAAGAGATGCAAAATGTTTTCAGCTGCTCCTGACAACCTGTGTTTATTCCTGTAAAACTAAATTCTTGGTTGTTGTTGTTTGGTCCCTCAGTTGTGTTTGACTCTTTGCAACCCCCTGGACTGCAGCATGCCAGGGTTCCCTGTCCTTCACCATCTCCCAGAGTTTGCTCAAACTCATGTCCAGTGAGTCGGTGATGCCATCCAACCATCTCGTCCTCTGTCATCCCCTTCTCCTCCTGCTTTCAGTGTTTCCCTGCATCAGGGTCTTTTCTAATGAGTTGGCTTTTCGCATCAGGTGGCCAAAGTATTGGAGCTTCAGCTTCAGCATCAGTCCTTCCAATGAATATTCAGGGTTGATTTCCTTTAGGATTGACTGGTTTGATCTTGCTGTCCAAGGAACTTTCAGGAGTCTTCTCTTGAGATAAATCTTGGAGATGAACATAAACATTAAGTTAATTATAATGTAAATATTTAGAATTATAGGAATCTGTTTTAAATACTTCTGTGATATATTCAATTTTTCTACTTTAATAAGTATGTTTTACTATGTTCTTCATCTCTTTTAGTGGAAAAAGATGGAAACCGTCATACACGAGAGACCCACTTCAATAATTTATATAGCATGGTTCATTACTGTGAAAATATAACAGAATGTAGGAGAATACAGCTTTTGGCTTACTTTGGCGAAAATGAATTTAATCCTCATTTTTGTAAGAAATACCCAGATGTTTCATGTGATAACTGCTGTAAAACAAAGGTAAAATAAGCAGGTTTTAAATTCTTTGTAATAGGGAAATTGCCAAGATTTTTTTTTCTTCTCTTAATTTAGAAAAGTTAGATACAGGTTAGACTGCAGTAAAGTCGGCCCTAAGGAGTTTAACAAGGGAACAGTGGATTCCTCCTCATGTTATTTGGAAATAGAAATGTTTTGATAATAATTCTGTGACATACTCTTAGAATTCAAAGCCTGTTTAAAAAATATATACTGTACCTGTTTCAGTGATTATAGGATATTTTAGAAATGTCGTTAATCTATAAATTTCCAGAAAGATCCAATATGGGCAGCTAGAATAATTTCCATTCAATTGTAATTACATTTAAGCATCCCATTCTCAAAAGGGTTATAACTAGTATAGTTATGTGTTTGAATTCAGATCAATTAGATTACTCTGTAAATTGGTTTTAAAAAACTATAAAGAATAATAGCAATAGCTTCAAGATGAGTTTGCTCTCATCTCTCATAAAAACAACCTTGGGAGGTGGTTAAATTCAATCCTTGTCTTCTCTACTTCACAGTTTATGGAGCATTTTCTTGCTTTATGTATTACTTGAAATGTCTGTGTAAGGTGCTAGGGATTCACAGACAGGAGAGACAGACATGTTTGTATTCATATCGTTGTGATACTGTGTTATAAGTCCAGTTACAGATAGGCAGCACTAGCCGAGCAGAGGGCAATTCACTCTGTCTCTCTGGATTCCCGGCCATCTCCAGCCACCACGCCCCACTCTGTAGATGTTGCTAATCTGTTCACTCATTCAACAAATATTTGTTGAGTGCCTGCTCTGTGATAGACACTGTTCTAGGAGTTTGGGATATATCACCAAACAACATATGAAGATCCCTGACTCTTGTGGAGCTCACTTTCAAGCAGAGGAAGGCTGAATAAAGACAATATACGTTATAAGTACATGTGAAGAGGGAAATTGTTGCTGTTCAGTCGCTCAGTCATCTCCGACTCTTTGAGACCCCATGAACTGCAGCCCAGTTACCCTGTCCTTTACCATCTCCTGAAGTTTGCTCAAACTCATGTCCATTGAGTTGATGGTGCCATCCAACCATCTCATCCTCTGTTGCCCTCTTCTCGCCCTGCCCTGCTTCTTTCCCGGTATCAGGGTCTTTTGAAGAGGGAAGAGCTTGGTGAAAAGTACAGCAGTATTAGGAGTCAGGAATGATAATGGGATTCAGGCGGCAGTGGCCCTAGGAAGTCCTATGACAAGGCTGAGAGGGGAGTTTAGCTGAGCAGCTCTCATATATGGGTATTCTTGGCAGGAGCCAAGACGAAAGGCCCTGGGGTGGGGATGTGCCTGTATGTTTGAGAGATAGCAAGGGAACTCACAAGCCTGCCTGGGGCTAAGAGTTAGTCAGGGGAAAGGTAACAGCCAGCCATAGCATTATCTGGAGGGCGGGAGAGACTGGCCAAGTGGAGCAACCCTCAGCAGAGGAGACCTATTGGCAGGGAAGATCAGGAGTTCGGCCTGGGGCACAGTGAGTTAGACGCTCTTGTCTTAGATTCAGGAATTCTGAAAGGAGGCTGGGGATACCATAACTAGGAGTGGTTGGCCTGGGGGTTGAATTGAAAGTCATGAAAGCAGATGCAATCTTCAGTGGTTTCTGTTTACATGGAAGAGAAGAAAATTACAGCCCTGGTACTTCAAGAGCCAGAGGAGAAGAGGAAGAATTAGGAAAAGAGACCAGAAAAGAGAACAAGTGAGGCAGGAAGAGAGCAAGGCAACTAAGTGTGAAAGAGCTTCCGGGAAAAGGGAGTGCTACCTGGTCACGCACTGCTGCCAAGCCCCGTATCATAGGGACCAAGACGTCCCCATGAACGCAGCCCCACAGAAACACGGGACCTGGACATGACCAGTTTCAGTGGAGAGGGGCAGAGCTGGACGCAGTGTGCTTATGGAAAATTCTTTCAAGTTTTGTTTCAGGGATGAACAGAGAAACAATAGCTGCCAGGGGAGCTAGAGTCAAGAAAAGACAGGAGAAATGCTGTAGTTGTGTGCTGAAAGGAGCGCACCTACGGAGGATGGAAACTGATGTGTGCGGAAGGAAGATGTGCTGCAGCAGGGTCCCTGGGTTGGCGAGGAGGGCTGGGAGCACGTCGAGGGCACCAAGGTGGGTTCAGACAGGAGCCTGGATAGTTCATGTGTAACGACAGATGTAGAGGAGGGAGTTTGCGGAACCTTCTTCCCGCCGATTCCGTTTGCTCAGCGAAGTAGGAAACGAGGAGTGTGCAGGAAGCAGGAGTGTGAGACCAGACAGCGGCCGCAGGCTCACTTACAGGGCCAGCGGGCAGGCGCGCCAGGCCGTGTGGGCAGTCTCCGTCCCAGCTACTGAGCTCTGCCATTTTAGCCCGAGAGGGGGCATAAAGCACAATAAATACAGCGATTTCCCGTGGTCGTGTTTCGATGAAATCTGATTTGCAAAAGCAGGTGTATAGCACCTGGGCCATAGTTTGCTGACTCCTATTCTAAGAGAATGGCGGAAGGATAGACCACACACGTGTCATGATCACCAAAGGGTGCACTTGAGGTCTGTGGCCCTGTGTTGAAAGTGAAAGTCAGTTCAGTTCAGCAGCCGTGTCCGACTCTGCGACCCCATGGACTGCAGCACGCCTGGCTTCCCCGTCCATCACCAACTCCTGAAGCTTGCTCAGGCTCATGCCCATCGAGTCGGTGAAGCCATGAAGTCAAAAGTGAAAACAGCACAGTTGTCCGTGTGTTTCTCCAGCCAGGTGTAGCTACAGGCATGAAGTGGCGGAGAGTGGGATGTAATGTGTTTGTCAAACTAGGAGACATAAGGGCAAGGGAGTTGAAGGTGTTGTGTGAAAGATGGTGTTACAATTTTTAAAAAGAAGAGAGAGATTGGCTCGGGATATCAACTGAATATCTTAGTACTTAACATCTAAGGGTGTGGATCAATGGCTGGGCAGTCCTGGTGGATTGTTGGAGTCAGCATAGTAGCTGGCCAGAGTTTGAAAGATAAGAGGTGATGGTCAGAGAACAGAGCGTTGCTGGTATTAGTAAGACGAAGGTAGTAGGTGTGACCATCAGAGTGAGTGGCTGACATTTGTGGAGAATGGGATCACTAGAGCACAGGAGATCAAGTTGCCCAAGGCCAATATGTGGGAGAATCATTTCTGTGTACTAAGTCACCAAGAATTAAGGCAGGAGTCAGGTTGGAGAGAGTGATGGGGGCACTCTCTCGTGACAATGCCAGATAGAGCCTCAGAATCACTACCAGTTGTTAGTATAGGATGAAAAGCCCGCCTGTCTTCAGGACTGTGGGGGTTGAGCAAGGATTAGCAGGTAGAGGGACTGCTTATACAGAAGCACGATGCCACTTCTGAGAACTGCAGGTGCTCGGCATTGCTGTGATGTGATGAGAGTAAAACATCACATAGTAATGGGGGCTTCAAGAGGAAGGCAGGGGGACTTTCCTGGTGGTCCAGTGGGCGAGTCCACCTGCCAGTGCAGGAACCTTGAGTCCAGTTCCGGTCCAAGAAGACCCCACATGCTGCAGATCAGCCACGCCCGGGCTCCACAGCCACTGAACCCTTGTGCTGCAACCACCGAAGCCCATGCTCTGCGGCAAGAGCAGCCGCCGCAGTGAGAGAGGCCAGCACGCTGCAGTGAAGAGGAGCCCCCCCTCACCAAGCGCAGCTAGGGAAAACCCACAGTGAAGACCCGGCCGAGCCAAAAAAGAAGATAAAAATAAAGTGCAAAGAGCAAAGGGAAAAAGTGGTTGGCAGAGTTTGGAGACGACTGAGGGCTATGAGAAAGGAAACTGACTGGAAGTAACAAAAAGGATTGACTATGGCACCAGAGACCCAGAGGACATCAGAACTCATACATTTGCATGGTTAGACAATGGTTTCATTCCAGAGGTCACCATACAGTAAGTGACAGAAAGTATGAAGGATTTGGAGGAAAAAAGGATGTTTCTACCCGCAGAGTGCTTTCCGATAACTGTCTGTGAACTAATAGGTACCGTAGACTGCTAGTCGTTCTAGACGCAAGGTTAGTGTGAAAACGCAGAAAAGAAGGACATTTGCACCTTGCTTAGTTTTGGGTCTTGGTTTTAGTATGGAAATGGCATGTTGTGGGACTATTTCAGTTAGTATTAAACCCTAGCAATCTAGGTATTATCTTAATTATAAAGATAACAATAAAAGGTAATAAATAAATGTAAAAAGGTAATCTCTTTTTTTTCATAGGACTTTAAGACAAAAGATGTGACTGATGATGTGAAAAATATTGTAAGATTTGTTCAAGAACACAGTTCATCTCAGGGAACAAGAAATATAAAGCATATAGGTCCTTCTGGGAGGTTTACTATGAACATGCTGGTCGACATTTTCTTGGGTAAGTCAGCTCCTTTATCGTTTGAATTACATCAATTAAAATTGAACATTAAAGAAGTCATTACAGCTACATAGAAACACCTCTATTGTCGTTTTCTTAATGAATTTAAGGGCTTTAGAATAAAAGCCTTTTAGAGTAATAAAAGAAAAGCCATTTTATGCATTATAACAGTCATTTTTATAGAATTTATATAAGTCACTAAAATGAGTTTTCACAAATGAAAAAAAAATAAGAAAGCTCATGCAGTTTCATCTGAGTGAGTGGGGTTCTAGTTTGGGACGGCAGCTTGAGCATTAAGTTATCTGTCTTCTTTTTTCTTCCTTGAGGCCCTTTTAAAATAGTAGCGAGGAAATAGAAAGAGTATTCAATCCATAACAGCATAGAGAACCAGAAAGAGACCATCATCAGATTAGGAGTTTTAAAAATCTTTTACAAAATGGATGGAAGCATATTGATAAATGGAATGCAATTCGATAAATCACAGAGCAAATAAATGTAGGAGAAAGCAACGGCCAAGGGACTGTCAACCAGGCGGAATGCCATTGTCACCAGGCCCCAGACCTGGAGGCTTAGAGGCCTAGGGGTAGACGTGAAAGCAGGGGAGCTCCACATAGGAGGGGACAGTTGGGAGGAAGTCTGCTCACAGGAGAACTGCATGGAATATCCCCTGCAACCAGTTCTAGAACAGAGATAGACAGACTGCCTGAGGAGCAGAAAGACAGCCAAGCTGGGGCTACCCAGCACATTTACCCTAAAACAAACCTGATGACTGGACATCCCATTTCAAGGGAGGAATTTGGGGGGAAATAGATGTCGATACAAAATAATAAGAACTCCACTTTAAAAGTCTGATCTGGTCCCTGAAGAGTAAATATAAATAGACAGTCAAGAAAAGGCCAGAGGCCTCCCTGGGGGTCCAGAGGCTACGATTTTCTGCTCCCAGTGCAGGGAATCCGGGTTCGATCCCCGGTCAGGGAGCTAGAGCCCACATGCCCTAACTGAGAGTTTACATGCCGCAAAGGAAAAAGAGAGAAAGGCCAAAGAAGTAACGTATTTGGTCCTGGGGGTAGACATAAGTTAGAAAACAGGCAGTACTCCGGGGAGACAGGAAGGGGGCTCTTCATTAGTATCTTCACAGAGATAAGTAATAGAACGCTATGGTGTCTTGGATGGTAGAGAATCCACCTGCAGTGCGGGAGACCTGGGTTCGATCCCTGCGTTGGGAAGAGCCCGTGGAGGAGAGCCTGGCAACCCACCCCGGTATTCTTGCCTGGAGAATTCCATGGATAGAGGAACCTGGTGGGCTGCGGTCCATGGGGTCACAGTCAGACATGACTGAACAACTTTCATTTGTATGGAAAAGAAACAAAGATGGAGAAAGAGCTGTTAAAAATTATAAATGATTGACAAAGTAAATTTAGTAGAAAGGCTGGAAGACAACATCAAGAAAATTTTCTGAAGACCTCAGCAAAAATGTATGGAAAATGTGAGAGAGAAAATACAGATCAATTCTTAGGAAATGTGAAATCTGACAGAATTTTGAAATAGGAAATAAACCAACGGTAAAAGGAAATTTCTCAGAAAAGGAAAAAAGCCTCAATTGCCCACTGGGGGAGTTCCCTAGTGGTTAGGATTTGGCACTGTCACTTCCATGGCCTGGGTTCAATCCCTGGTCAGGGAACTGAGGTCCCGCAAGCTGTGTGGTGTGCCAACATTTAAATTAAGAAAAAAAAAAAAGCCTGCTTAATGCAAAATAAATGCTTTATAAGATGAGATTTAAGAATACCAAGAGTAAAAAAATAAAAATAATTAAAAAAAAGAATACCAAGAGTAAAGAGATGTTAGGGAGGAAAAGCCTTTTCTCCATTCTCTTACAGTTAGGGAGGCAGATTAGCAAGAGAAAGGACAGATTTAATCAGATATGTAACGGGAGTTCATGGAAAATGTGACTCAAAGGAGCCATTAGAATCTGAGGCTTAGCTACCATTTTAATAGGGGAAGGAGAGGCAGGAAGGGTTAGGAGGAAACAAATGATTTGGGGAGTAGCGGGGGTGGGGGGACATAAACAGGCCCTTAGGAGAAAGATGAGGGGGGTGGGGGGGGACGTGATCATTTTTGTAACAGTGTCTGGGTGTTGCATGGAAAGTTCTCACCTCCGATGATGAGAGTCAGTCTTCTCTGGTTGCTCCGGGGCTGGGGCGGGGGGTAGGATTTAAGACAATTGAGTTCTTTGGGGAGTGTCTGCTTTTTGGCAGATAGATTTCAGGAACTCAGATACCTTCTGCTCAGAATAGTTTTGATGCCATTGTGGCATATTCTGAACCCCTTCAGAGATACTCCCAAAAGCTTTGGAAAGAAAAAAACAACCAAAACCAAAAGGACATCATATTAATACCAGCAAACCTGGAGACTTGCAGGCAAAGAAGATGATGTGATCTATACCATAAACAGGAACAGACCCATGGGTCCAGGGAGAAGAAATCCCAGAGTCACAGTAAGCAGTCTTTACAGGCGTGCTCAGTCAGTCAGTTGTGTCCAACTCTTTGCAACCCTGTGGACTGTAGCCCGCCAGGTTCCTTTGTCCATGGGATTCTCCAGACAAGGATACTGGAGTGGGTTGCCGTGCCCTTCTCCAAGGGCTCGTCCTAAAGCAGTCTGTACAAATTGTTAACAGAAAGTCGGAAAAATAAGTCCCAAGCAATAGAGAAAGAACAAGAAATGAATTTGTTTTTGTTTTTGATGACAGAAAAGGCCACAAATGTTACTTAACAACAAAAGGAGAAAGGCACTTAGAAACCCCGGGGAAAAGATTACAAGAGAGCGGAGGTCAACTAGAAATGAAGGAAGTGGCCGTACCGTTTTGCGTAATTGATAAAATGTACAAAATAATCTGTCTGGATACAGTGAACATCCTCCTTAGTTGCACAAGAGTCAGGAGTTCTAAGTGGGAAAGGAAGCTTGTCCTAATCTAAACACTGCTGATAAGCGGCAGTCAACTTATAGACTTCAACGTGGTTAGAGAACAGGACAGGATATAGTTGTTAATCCTGGTGATGTAAGAATGAAAGTGCAGTAAGCAAAAATAGGGATTTCCCTGGTGGTACAATGGGTAAGAATCCGCCTGCCATGGCAGTGCAGGGGACTTGAATTTGATCCCCGATCCAAGAAGATTCCACATGCTGTGGAGCAACTAAGCTCAAGCGCCAAAACTAAACCTGTGCTCTAGAGCCCTCAAGCTGCTACTATTGATCCCATGTGCGCTAGAGCCTGTTCGGGCCTGTTAGGGCGTGGGTTCAGCCCTAGAGCCTGTGCTCCACAAGAGAAGTCACCGCAATGAGAAGGCCATACACTGCAACAAAGAGTAGCTCCCGCTCGCCGCAACTAGAGACGCCTTCGCACAGCAGTGAAGACCCAGCAAAACCAATAAACAGATAAAAATAAAAGGGGAGTATATGGATGGCTTGGAATGACAGCAGAAGTGTGGGTTCCATGAGTGGCAACCACCAGAAGAGCTGAAAACAAGCCATTTAAAAGTGATTGCCTTGGGATTTCCCTGGGAGTTCAGTGGTTAAGACTCCATGCTTCCATTGCAGGGGCTGGGGTTCGACCAGGGACCGGGGAACTAAGATCCTACATGCTGCATGGCACAGCCAAAAAAAAATTAAATTTTTAAAAAAGAGATTGACTTGGGAAAGAGTGAGACTAGGGAGGGGAAGGGTAGAATAGAGGAATGTTGCTTTTAATTACAAACCCTCCTGTACTGTATTTTTTCCTATGTACATGTATTACTTTAAAATCTATAAAGCAATTAAACAATGAGTAGCCTCCACTGGAGAAGGGAGATGGTTTGCTCAGTTTCTAAGCTGTTTCTTCTGGATCCACACAATTCTCAGGACAGAGAAACTTTTAATGCTGGACCCCCTTTCTGGATTCTTGCCTTCTAGTTTGGGAGCACAAAGTGTTGTAGGTTAAGCAGTTTATTATAAGAATGATACATAATCATTCTACATTATGACATGTAGAAAACTGAAAAATACAAACTCCAGAAAACAAACTATTAATATTTCAATGTGTTTGCTCACAATCACATATTTATCATATTGAATGTATAGTTCCTATCATTTTTATTTAATCATATAAGCATTTTTAAATTATTTTACTCTCCTGAAGTAGTTTTTAGTTTATATTTTATCATATTGATGAAATATGTTTAAATAGTTTTATTTTAGGACATATTGGGTTGGTGAAAAGTCTGTTAGGGGTTTTCCATAACATCTTACGGAAAACCCCAAGTGAGTTTTCTGGCCAACTCAGTATTTTTCTAGTGTACATAATGGTGTGATAAATAGCCTTTTAAGTACACCTTCACCTGCATCTCTGTAGCTTCCATGTAGGGTCCTAGAAAGATTGCTAAGTTAGACATTTTTCTGACACATGCTTCAGTTTCTCATCAGCTCTTGTATGTTTTTAAGAAAACTGTTTATGTTTCATCCAGCTTTCTTAGTTACCCTCAGCACTAGTACTGGGTCCACGTCACCCCGTCCTTTACCAGAGCAGTAGTCCTTTATGTCCAGATCACTTGAAGAAGTAAAACTTGGATCATTCAGCATCTGTGACCAGAAGCCATCTGAAATTTACAGTAACATAATTATTTGGAGCTGTTACAATAGAGCTAAAGCCTTACAAAACATAGCTGTTAATTCTGATTATAATCAATGTCACCTTCTTAAGTGGTGGTGGTTTAGTTGCTAAGTCTTGTCTGACTCCTGTGATCCCATGGAACTATAACCCATCAGGCTCCTCTGTCCATAGCATTTTCCAGGCAAGAATACTGGAGTGGGTTGCCATTTCCTTCTCCAACCTTCATAAATAGATTGTTATTAAAGAAAAAATAACTGTGCTTATGATTTTAAAAAAGACACTTGTCATTACAGCAGCTGGGATGTGAAACCAAGTATCCAGCCTGGTGTGGAGCTCTCAGTCAGCCCCCTGGGGGAGGAGGGAAGTACATGGCCTCGTGGAATGCTATGCTCTTGTTTTGGAGTTTATCTAGGTTTCATCTGTGAGGATGACAGAATGTGTAGACTTAAATGCTTTGATTGTAAAGGAGTAGCACTTTCTTCACAGGATCAGAGATAATATTTATAAAGTTTATTGTCAAAAAATTTTTTTGGAACTAGATCAACAATGCATAGTTATCCTAATACAGCGACAGTGATGTGAAGCTATTAAAGTTGACATAAACTTTGTCTTTGATTTGTTTGCTGTCATATAATTTTATAAGCTGTATATGCAACATCCTAAAATGACCAACTTAATTTTGTTGCTGTGTTTGGTCAATGCCTGTTATATAAAGAGAAGTACGTGAAATTATTTTAGAATTCTACTCAAATATTCTTACTTTATGGAATAGAGTGTCTGTTTGTGCCATAGGTTTTCCTGAAGAAGAGCTGTCTATTCCTTTATCCAGACCTGTCCATAAATGACTTTTAAACATGTATAAATATATTTGGCAGCACTGGGTCTTAGTTGTGGCATGCAGGCTCTTCATTGTGGCTCATGGGCTTTGTTGCCCCATGCCATGTGGGATCTTAGTTCCCCAAGCAGGGATTGAACCCATGTCCCCTGCACTGGAAGGCAGCTTCTTAACCACTGGACCACCAGGGAAGTCCCCATAAATGACTTTTTTAGCATCTTTTGTTACAGTTATGGTGGAAAGGAAAGTTGCTCAATCATATCTGTCTCTTACGGACCCCATGGACTGTAGCCCGCCAGGCTCCTCTGTCCATGGAATTCTCCAGGCAAGAATACTGGAGTAGGTTGCCGTTGCCTTCCGTAGGAGATCTTCCCAAGCCAGGGATCAAACTCAGGTGTCCTGCCTTGCAGGCAGATTCTTTTCCATCTGGGCCACCAGGGAAGCCCTCAGTTATGATATCCTATATTTACTAGTCTAACTTCTTGTACCTTCTTGCCAGGGAGTAAGAGTGCAAAAATTCAGTCAGGAATATTTGGAAAAGGATCTACTTATTCAAGACACAATGCCGAAAGACTTTTTAAAAAACTGATACTTGACAGGATTTTGGATGAAGACTTATATATCAATGCCAATGATCAACCAATTGCCTATGTGATGCTTGGAAGTAAAGCACAAACCGTACTAAATGGGCATTTAAAGGTATGATTTTTTAAATGTTGATTTTATTATCTCCCAAAGAGTAGATAGAAATATTTTACTGTGAGTTAAAGTGTCTTCCTAAGCTGATGAGCTGATGGACATTGAACTTATATGTACTGCCCTATATGAACATATTTTGTTCTTCTTAGTTTAGAAAGAGATCTTAAACTTGAGCCCAGGTAATGTCATACCTGTCAAAATGAATCATATGGGCTATCAGATCATTAGATTATCATATATTCATTAAATAAACATTTATTACAAAGCTTTTCTATGCTCTCACTGGAAATGTGAAGATGGAGAATGGACAGCCCCTGTTCCCAAGAGACTTACTATCTACTTGACATAGAAATACCCACCCTCCCCCCAAGAAATGTAATTAAGCATTAAATAAAGCCTCTGTTTGGCTACAAGTATGCACACACCCACTGCTGCGCTCTGTTTTTCTCTCACAAAGGTAGACTTTATGGAAACGGAAAATTCCAGCAGTGTGAAAAAACAAAAGGCGTTAGTGGCAAAGGTGTCTCAGAGGGAAGAGGTGGTTAAGAAATGTCTTGGAGAACTTACAGAAGTCTGCAAATCTCTGGGGAAAGTTTTTGGCGTCCACTACTTTAATATTTTTAATACCGTCACTCTCAAGAAGCTCGCAGGTTGGTATGTCTGTGTCTCCTGCTGTACAGCATAAATGAATGGGCCAAAAGTTAATCTTGATAAAGAACTCATCAAGAGCATAAGTATGTATCAGTCTTTTTCATCTCTGAATTGAAAGCTCAAACAATTTAAACTCATTCTTGAAATAAAATATATTCTTGAAGATAAACACAGTACTTTGTTCTTCAGACATATGGTGTTAATATAATTTAAACTTGTACGTTGGTTTAATGCTGCATGTTAAGATATGGATAATTGTAATTGCTAATACCAGGTGTCTCTTACTGACTTTATGTGCATTACTTGCCTGCCTTATGTTTAACGAGTTATGCACATGGTTTTGTTTTGTTTTCGTAAGGACCTTAGCTTCACATTCCTAAAACATAAGTTCCTTATGAAAAGAGATTTTGTTTTATGCTTCTCCGAATCCAGACCTAGCACATGGCTGTGTCTTAAGTATTTTGTGATAAGTACTTGCTGACCTGAATTATCCCCATGGCTTCAGATAGCTCCACCCAAAGTTCTTATAGTAAAGTCCCTGGAAAATAAGTTGGCCAGTAGTTGACTGATGATGAGTGTACATTTCCTTCCATGCTTACGCTTTATAAAAACCCATAATCACCGCCTTCCCTCTCCCATTCCCACTCTGGCCACCATAGGTCATCATAGTATCTCATCAACTCTAAGATGCCACGTTGTTATTTTATGGACTATTGAGAAAAAAAAAAAATTCTGCTAATTAATGACACAGTACTTTTATCAAAGCCTGACTCTTCTGAGTCTTCTTTTTTTTTTGACTCAGCTGTTCATGTCATTGTTTTTCCCTCATGTCGTCAGGAACATTAGTGATACAGCCTTTCCAGCACGTTCCACTATATCCCCCCAATTTTATCAAAATCCCCATCACCCCTTCCAATGTGATGGTGGTGTTTTCTTAATGATACTAGGAAGTTGTCCACGGCCTTGCACACGTCTCTTAGCAACACAAGTCATGTAAAGCACTTGGTTGTTGCCTATAAGAAACTATGAAATTGTCATCTCCTCCAGAACAAATCATTTGCTTTGTTAATGCCACATTTATTCCCCATTACTCCATGTCTGAGCTTTTTTGCATTCACAGTCATTTTCTTTTTTTAATTATTATTATGTTATTTCTTTTTGACTGCACTGGGTCTTTGTTGTGGCTCAACCCCGCACCATGTGGGATTTTAGTTCCCTGACCAGGGATCGAACCCGTGTCCCCTGCCTGGGAAGGTGGATTCTTAACCCCTGGATCACCAGGGAAGTCCCCACATCATTTTCTCAGTGCTCATCCCAGCCTAGTCTGTTTGAAGACATTTCACGTGCAGTTAAACCCAACATGTGGGGAACCAGCACTGCAGTGGTGGTGGTGACTGATGCTGTGACTGTGTTCTCACGTGCATAGGCGGTGACCGCCGCTGGACAGCTGCCATCTGGCCATCTGCACTGGTAAGATGCAGCTTGACCTCAGGAATGCCAAAATGCAGAAAAAAAAAAAAAAAGTGTGTATCTTAGAATCAATAAAATGTTGTATTTCATTCCTAGGTTCTCAGTGAAGTTTCTTAACTGGACTCCTTAACTCCAGATATAAACATGATACTCATTTTAATCTTCTAAGTACTCTTTAAAGCTCCAGCAGTTCTTCAGATAAAGTACAAGCTCTATCAGGGATTTGCATTTCCTTTTTTTTTTTTTTTTTTTTGCCACACCCCGAGGCATATAGGACCTTAGTTTCATGACCAGGGATCAAACACTCACCTCCTGCAGTGGAAAAACAGGGTCTTAACCGCTAGACCACCAGGAAAGCTCCAGGGATTGGCATTTCTTGCGTCCCTAACTTTATCTTCTGCTAACCCCCTGGTCTGTCCCACAGGTCTGTTCTTTTTCTTGTAAATGTAGAAATGATGCGAGAATCACGGATTTGAAATCCACCCTTCGTTCAACTCAAATATGTGGGGATTACTCACTTGCTCCCCGTAGCCAGTGCATCACTAAATCCTACAGACCTAGCCTCCAAACCATGTCCGAATCTGCTGCTTCTCTCCATCTAGTTCATAGCATCCTCACTTGTACCTGAGCAGCTTCCTCGAGGCTCGTTTCTCCTCTTTCCCTCACAGTCCATTTTGCATACAGCAGCCAGAGTGGTATTTACAACGACAGACTTGTCTAGCTGTAAGACTCATGTGCCTTCTGGGCTCAGAGGACTCTTAACAGCCTACTTGCCTCGCCCACGTGCAGAAAGGCTGGAGGAAGGACAGGTTTGGGTTGAGGGGGCAGTGAGAATTCATTTGAGGCTTTACTGAGCAGAAGATGCAAGTCAGGAATGCAGGGGAGAAGTCGGAGGTGGAAGGAAGCACAAATGTGGGCCTTCTCTGCAAACAAAGGATCCCCATAACTGCAACTAGACTCGTCTTTGTAATGCGAACCGTGGGTGAGAGCAAAGACCGGATACCCCCGACTCTGCTCGCCCCAGCGTCCTCGACCCCCTCCTGTTCTCTGCCCTGACCACGTACCTTTGCTGCTGGAATGCGACGGTGGGCTCCTGCCCTCTGGGCCTGTCTGCTGCCTCCGTTGGCACTAGCTGCCTTTGTAGAAAATTGGCCCATGTACCCAGCGCTCTGCAGTCAGTTGGCACTTAACACACAGGCGCTGAATGGGTGAATGAGCATAAATCCAGTGGGTTTTCTCTGGGTGGTAATTTAAATTTCTAATTTTATGCCCATGTACAGAATCTTTATCTTCTGATCCTGAGGTTTTGCTTCAAATTGATGGTGTTACCGAAGACAAACTGGAAAAATATGGTGCTGAAGTGATTCCAATATTACAGAAATACTCTGAGTGGACATTGCCAGGTTCAGTATACAGCCAAATATGTGTTTTTCCAAAAGCCTCTTTTAATGTTAAGCAGTGCCTCTCACTGGATTAGAATTGTGTGGTTTCTGGGTTGTGTCAGTGCTTCCTACACCTCGTCACACTGACATCCAAGTGTTCGGAGCAGACCCCGGTGGGGTGCCAGGCACTTCATAGAGAACACTGGTGCTTAGGTCCCCTGGGGGTGCCAGTTAGCAGACCTGCTAATAGGACCCAATGGGAGGCCTGTGGGCCCAGCATTTGTTGATTCTGTTAAAGCAAGCGCCTGAGGACCCTGGAGCCCCCGGGTGCCGGTTGCAGATTGGTCAGCATCCCCCTCTGTGATCCTTGGCAGGCCACGAATAACCTTTTCTTGTTTCACTTTCCTTATCTGAGGAAGGAACGTGTTATCCGACAAGCATGTCTAAAGATTAAGTTGAAATGTTTTGGAAAATGAACATGTAGCTGGAACGCTAGAGCCTCCACTGTCACTAGCATTGAAAGGCGCTGCCCGAGCGAGTGCATCCTTAATGGACGTTCCCAGAGGTTGCGTGAGGCCTGTCGTGTAGCACCTCTAATTACAAAGCTCATCACTTGTACTTCTCACCTCAAGCGATAGAAAGTGTGGATGCAGGGGAAATTGAGAACCAAGAGTGTTGTGGGCGATAGGTGCAGGGTGCCTGGCTCCAGGGTATTGTGATGCATCCGAGCCAAGTGAACTGTTCTGTGACTCCAGTCCTTCCCAGGGCTGAGGGAAATGGAGGTGGGGTGAGAAATGAGCAAGTCGCATTCTGTCTCTACACAGTCATTTTTATCCCTTGGCACGATGCAGAAGAGTCAGGTTCTCGTTAATTCTTCAGTATGGTCATTATTCCATAAAAGCCTTACTTCAGACACATTGACCTCTTGGTGGGAACTTAACGCTTGGTTAGTGCAGCACGTTGTTTGGAAGGGTATTTTACCCATGTCAGACAGGGCCGCTCTGCAGAAATCGCCAGTGATGACCACTCCCACTAACTGAGGGAGAGATGCTGAGCCAAGAGCTTTGCCCGTTTTGAGTCACTCAGTCCTTATACACCTGTTTTATTTTTGACCATGCCATGCAGCTTGTGGGCTCTTAGTTCCCTAAGCAGGGACTGAACCCAGACCCACAGGCAGTGAAAGGGCAGAGTCGTAACCACTGGACCGCCAGGGTCTTCCCCACACCCATTTTGGAGGTGGAAATGGGCAAGGTTTTTCATTTTCCTGAAGTCCCACGCTGGAATGACTGCACTCTTCACCCTTCCTACCACGCAGTGAGGCAGGGTAGCCTGAGGGTAAACCAGGCCAGCCCGGAAGTACCTTCAGAAATGAAGACCCAGTCACTGTTGGTGGGAAGATTTCAGGCTTTGGGAGTGCCTTGGATTGCAAATACCTATGGAAATTACCATCTTCTTTGCAAATGTGTGCTTTGTACAGGCCCATTTCCTGCACAGTATGTGAACTATTAACAGCTATTATGCAAAGGAAAGTAAAATACAGTCTAGAATTTTCTGACACTCACTACTAAGTAACTATCACTCTAAAGATGAGGTGCGAACATAGTCATGTTTTCCTTACATTGGGCTTGTCTTTTTCAGCATATGTAAACTAATAAATTGTCTTTTAGTTCGCACTTTCTACTTTTCAGAGAGCTTAACAGGATTAATGGCACAAACAATAGCAGGGACTTGGGCTGCAGAGAGTGAGCTAATAAACCTGACGTCTCTAGTTAAGTTAGAGAGCATCACACATTTTCTTAATGAATTCCGACCCCCCATTCTTTAAAACTGAATTGCCATTGATGACTGTGGGCTTTGTGGAATAAAAGAAGAGCACGGTTCTTGTGGGATGGTTGAACCCAAGTGGCGGGATGCTCCGGGAGAACAGCAGGGCCTCAGCTGAACTGCGCCCTGTGCTGTGCGTCTGCACGTAGACTCATCAGCACGGCAGCACCAGTAAATGTCTGCGCTGTCCGTTTGTAGCTGAGGACACCTCCCCACGGAGAAGCCCCTCCAGCAGCAGAGGCACCGGAAAAAACACTCCTGAGGAGTCAGATGAGGAAGCACCCGTATCTTCTCGCTACTTTGCAAACAAAACTAGAAACGAAAGAAAGAGGAAAAGGATGTCAGCCTCCCAAAGAGCCAAGAGGAGAAGAACTGGTTTCAGTGGTTCCAGGACGAAAGGGTAAGTTCTGCCACGTTGTCTCCAGTGTTGGGTGGAGGGGAGAAGAGAGCGGGGCTGCCCTGCTTTGCTTTGAAGTGTTCATTAAAATAAGCCGTTGTTCAATGTTGCCTGGTCCAACTCGTGGATCAGGATTAAGCTCTGATCCAAAACAAAAATTTTTTTTGTTTCAGATTTTTATATCTGCTCCTAGGTTGACTATCACTGAAGTTTTCTAGTTTGTAAAAAAGCTTCTCCAATTTTGACCTTACCTTCAAAGGGGGAAAATTTTTTTTTTTTACACTTGCACTGAAGAGACTTTTCCACCTAAAATACTGTAAACCATATTGTTGTTGTTTAGTTGCTAAGTTGTGTCCGACTGTGTGCAACACCATGGACTGTAAGCCCGCCAGGCTCCTCTGTCCATGAAATTCTCCCGGCAAGAATACTGGAGGTAGGTTGCCATTTCCTTCTCCAGGGGATTTTTCCGACCCAGGGATCAACCTGCATCTCCTGCTTGGCAGGCAGATTCTTTACCACTGAGCCACCAGGGAAGCCCGTAAGTCATACACTAGCTGAATAAACAAAAGGGTTTTGTTTCCTCATGACTCTTATGATCCCGCCAGTACTTGCTACACCGCTTTTATTGCTGCAGCATCTGCAGGGCATCCACCTGGAGGCCCCGCACAACCCCTGTCATTCAGTAACAGCCGGGAGGCCAGCCTCCCGAGCTTAGCAGGGTAGCAGAGAAGAGGCGATGACTGGAACCCCCCAGAGGTCAGTCCAGCCCTGCCATCTCCCTGTTCCCACGTCTGCCTGGCCCCCGGGCTGGGATGCCCCAGCGTTGGGGTGCTGTCTGCTCACCCAGGCAGAACAAAGCATTGCCGTCAGGTCCAGGGTGATGATCTGAACAGCGTTTGTATTTATTCATCATTTCCCTGCTCTTTCCCATCTTCAAGAACGTCCTCTGCCCTCACCTTCTAGGTCAGGTCTGGTGGGATGGCGACCCTCCCATTGGTGTTAACAGAAACCTAGGAAGAGGGAACTCAGTAAGCTTGTGCAGGCTATCATGTTTTCCTCGTGTAGTTTTTCTACCTCTTTTCCTTCCGGGTTAATAAAGACCAAAAATTGAGTGGAGAAGAGAAAAGAAGGCAGTGTTAACAAGCTGTCATTTTCTGCTTAAGTCTGCAAACAAACATGTTGTATGTGCTAATCCTTCTGTCGGGGGACAGAAATTAAAGACATTAGTAAATATTAGTTTAACTTTGTGGGTTTTATTTATCTATTTTAATTATACTTAAACTTTAAACTTCACCCATTTATCCTACACCCCACCCCATCCATGCCTCTTGCAACCACCACACCAGTCTGTCCTCTGCACCTATGAACTTGGTTTAAATATTCGTATATATTTAGGTTCCATCTATGAGAGAGCTCATAGAGTATTTGATTTATTTCGTTTAGCCTCACGCCCTTGAGGTCCACTCATTCATTTTTATGGCTAAGTAATTTCTGTGGGTTTTGATGTGCAAGTGACCCACCAATGCCCTTCCATGGGGACGTTTTCTTAATTTCTTCACTTATTTCCCCATTTTGGGAAACACTCATTTGCACAGGCACTCACACAGAGTAGAAGACCTCACAAGGCCTCTCTCCCACTCCCTGGGACTTATGCTGGGGACACTGGGGCTTCCTGAAGCTTCCCCTGGGGAAGGCGTGTGCACCCCTGGCCTGTTCCCTTCTCACAGGTGGGGCCGGACACTGGCTCGCCCAGGCCTGCCCAGAGCACTTTCACTGCTGCACATGGTCCTCGGAGATTCCATAATGACCTCCTCTTGCTGCCCTTTAGAACAAAGCAGACCATTGTCTCCCTTGGTGTTGTCGCAACTGTTGTTTTTCAGAGGGAAGCACTTTGCCCTGTGGCCTGGAACCTAAGCTAGTAAGGGCCTTCCCTAGTGGCTCAGTAGTAAAGAACCTGCCTCCAGTGCAAGAAACGCAGGTTGGATCCCTGGGTCGGGAAGATCCCTTGGAGAAGGGATCTCACTTCAGCATTCTTGCCTGGAGAATCCCATGGACAGAGAAGCCTGGTGGGCTGCAATCTGTGGGGTGTCGCAAATACGCCTTAGTGACTGAACACAGCAGCACAGAGAAACTCACACTTGTCCCAAAGCCAGCACAGTTTTGATGCTGTTTTTTTTTTGTTTTTTTTTTTTTTTGATGCTGGTTTTTAATTAGCCTGTTTGTTTACGGCAGAATTCTCTGCTCGTCCCTGCTGGTGAAAAGCAGCAGTTGTGTAATAGTGCTTTACCCTCTAGCAGCCTCGCTGTCTCCGTGCCCAGTTCTCCACATTTCCACTGACCCACTCTGCAAGGTGGTAGCTCCCCACGTGTCCGGGCCGCTCACCTGGCTGGGGCCCCGAGCGACCACGGGATCAGCGTGGCTCCCTGCCAGTGCCCTCACCTCCCCACCCTGCCCGCAGAGTTTCACATCTTCCGAACAACACACAATGCACTGGTTGTGTTCTGGGCCCTGAGTGGCAGTGAAATGGATGGCTCTGGTGAAAATGGAGGCTGCTGTTGGCAGATTCATTCTGTAAATCAATATCAACAGCAGGTTTTCTCTCGGGGCTTAATTTCTCAGCAGGAAATCAGCATAGGAAGATTTAAGGCTGCTTCTCTGCTAGTTTTAGCAGATCTTTACCAGTTCTGCCGTAAAACTGCCCTTGAGCAAGAGTTTTAAAATGCTGAAAAACCACTTTTCACTCAGCCCCACCAAAATATCATCAGCAGACTGATGGCCCTGACACCGGGCCCTCTAAGGCCACCTGAGTGCCCTGATGACCGGAAATTAACACGGGGCAGGAATTCAGCCTGGCTGCAAGGCGACGGGAAATACTGGTTTAGGGACAGGCTTCTATGGCAAATGCTGCCTGCTGTTAGCCTTGTAAACACACTGGCCCTGTGATATTTTTTTTTAACAGTTTATTCGGTGGGGAGAGAAAAGCTGTTATCTTCAGATCAGTGGGGGAAGTGAGGTCTGGAAGGCCTCTGTAGTAGACTGTGGCAGGGGCTCCTCAACTTGTTTTAAAGGTAGCGAGTGGAAGGTGAGAGCGGGCAAACCTTGGAGTGTAGACAAGCGAGCAAGCCGCTGGCAACAGGGTCCAATGAAGACATAGCAGCCCCAAACTGCTCCCGCCCAGGAACCACGTCTGCAGCCTGCCCAAGACTGGCGGGCCTGGCCTGGCCAGGAGAAGGCTCCCTCTGCTCCACGCCACCTCCACCCGCCCACAAAGCTCCCTTCCTTCGGGCTGTGGGAGTGCAGTCGTTCCACCATGCCTGTTGTCCAGGCACTGGGGCCTTAAGACAAGGTGCTGTCACTTTTTTGTATGGTTGGAGTAGGTGGGGAATGAGAGTCTCAGCTCAGATGTCTGGAGGGATGGGTGGAAAGACGAGAGGAAAGAGAAGGCAGCTGGGGTTGAGCTCAAGTCAGAGAGGCCTTGACATTTTAGGAACACACGTCTAGGACAAGTTTGTGTAAAGGGCAGCAGTCCTTTATTCCTTGAATTACAAAGGAAACTTACCTCACCCCAGGGCCATCATAGGCCAGAAATGGAGACACATGTCATACCAAGGGAAAGCATGGGTTATAAAGTGCATGCAGGTTAAAGGGCTTCCTTGGGGGCCCAGTGGTGAAGAACCTGCCTGACAAGCAGGAGAAACGTGTTTGATCCCTGGGTCAGGAGGATCCCCTGGAGAAGGAAATGGCATCTCACTCCAGTGTTCTTCCCTGGAGAATCCCATGGACAGAGGAGCCTGGCGGGCCACAGTCCATAGGGTCGCGAAGAGCTGGGACATGACTGAGCAGCTAAACCACAATAATGCAGGTTAAGAGAAAAATGACTGTTGACTTTTGGTTTTATTTGACATTTTAATTTTCTTTTCTTTGTCACATTTTAGAGGGTCCAACACTTGCCGAAGGATACCTTCTAAAACTAAACCCTCCAACGTAATCGGACCCAGTTCCACTTTGCCTGGTTCTCAAGCAGCATCAGGAGTCAGTAGGAAACTGGGGATTATGGCTCCACCAAAGCCTATAAATAGACCGTTTCTGAAGCCTTCATATGCATTTTCATAACAGCCAAATTTCAATGTACATAGATCTCATTTCTTGTTTGTCAGCATCTGACCATCTGTGAATATAAAGCTGTTAGTTTCGTTATACCATTTGTAAATTTTTACCCGTATCTATTAATGTTTAAATAAATGCTCGAGGTGACAGTTCTGGTTTTTTTCAATAAACATTTTCTGATTTTCTTTTGAAACACATGCACAATTTGCTGCCACTGCAAATGCTGTGGCTGTTGTTTCTCAGAATGTCTGAACCAGCAGCTGAATCATCTCAGTGAGAGAAATCTCAAGCACGACATGAAACACAGAAGCCAGAGGGAAAGATTCAAACGGGACAGCGTGAAACTGTGGAAGACAACATAAACAACATTAAAATGCAGATGACAGAGGAAAAGGGGAGAAAACGCACCACACAGGGTCAGATCCATAATATATAAAGAGTACCTATAAATCATTAAAAAAGAGACGAGCTAGTAGAAAAATGAGCAAAGGATGTGAATAAGCTGTTCTCAGAAGAGGAAATGCAAACAGCCCACAAATATGTGAAAAATGCTCAATCACCTCTGTTTAAAATATCAGTTAGAACAACAAGTTGCCGTTCATTTGCGTATGAAATTGTCAGCCCTAGATGATAAATCTGGGGTCTGCAAGAGAAGGGTCAGAAGTTCTCTGTGAAAACATGTATTAATACTGGTGTCTTCCTTTAGCATCAAAGAAGCCTTACTTGTCAAGACCCTCCCTGAACTGGCTGATCAGCCAGAAAGTCTTACAGTGGGATTTTGGCACCTCTTCTTACAGTTCCAGCCCCTCATTTTTGGAGACTTCTTTTCTCAGCTATCATGTAATCTTGGTGACACCTGTTGGGTACCCCACTTCTTGACCTCTGTCAGGAGGATAGAGCTGGGGAGCCCTTGCCCTGGGCCAAACTTGTTAAAGAAGGAGTTGGCTGGGAGTCTGTGGCCTTGGCCTGGAGATGATGCTGAGGCCAACCCTGCACCCACCCCGAGGGGTCGCCCTCGGAGCTGCATGCCTACTCCCTACCACTGAGGCCTTGGGCCTTCATTTAATGGAGGAGACTGGGAGGCAGAAGTCTGCTGAGGGGGCCATGCGCTGTTAGTTCCAGATGCCTTCCAGAGCTGACCTTTTCAGAAAGCACTTTTCCGGCAAGTCCCGACTCAGGTGGCCGGAAGAGCCTCCTCGGGGTGAGAGGAGGAAGTGGAGAACAAAGTAGCCAGTGGTCTGGACTGCAGGGTTCCTGCTGCTGGCCTGAGGCCTCCCTGGGGAGCTGGCCGTGCACGTGGGCATCTAGCAGTAGGTGGCCCCTTCCACCTGCAGCAGCTCTGGCTTTGGGGACAGAGGATGAGGGGGCAGCCTCCATGCAGAGTGTGCCACACACTGGGCTGCTTCCCAGCTCTGACCTCACTCATTCAGTCCTCTACTGGGCACCTCTGTCCAGACTCTGAGCTAATTGTCCTCTCCGCAGTGCCCACTCTGCCTTCAGGGGCTCCCAGGGCAGTGGAGGGGAGGGGGCAGGTGAAGGTGCTGCCTGGGGGCCCTGGGGTGAAATGCAGAGGCTTTGAGCAGGGCAGCACCACCCATGCCTGTCACCGAGCTCAGAGGAAGAACTCCTTGCAGGAACCTGGGGCCTGGAGACAGGGTTGCCCGGGGTCAAGGGGCAGAGGCAGGTCCCACACCCACCTTGCCACCTCGTTCAAAATGCTGGGTTGGCACAGGTTCTGGTCAATTTCTCAGTCCCCAGGAGCAGCCGCAGGAAATGCAGGCAGCCTCCTTAAATTCTTCCTGGACCTCCCAGACAACACAGCTGTGTTCATACAGGGCACCCTCAGAGAACAGAAGTACACAGGCTTTCTCTGAACCAAAACCTCTGGCAGAAAGCAAAGCCGCTTCAGGCCAGGTGTTGGGAGGGGTCCTCCATGAGTACCAAAGACCACCACCTGGGAGGAGGGGAGGGGACAAGTCCACAAGGGAGTTGCAGCCTAGGACCCTTCACTGGCTCCCCCCCCCCGTCCCCAGGGACAGGTAGGCCTGAGGATGGGGCAGTGCTGGGTCCGCACCATCACCCTGCGGGAAGGCACAGCAAAGACTGGAATCTGACTGTCTCAGCTGCATACACGCCTTTCCTGGCCCCTCCCCATGAGGACCCCCTCCAGAAAGTGACAGGTCCCTGCTTCCCTTCCTTCCCTTCAGTGAGCCCCCTTCCTCACTGAAAGAGAACAAACATGGAGAGCCCAGTTTATGCTGAGGGCTGCTCAGGCATTTTCACATAACTTAATGGCCTCCTTTAATCCCTCAGCTCCGATACTGTGACCACCTGATGTGAAAACAGCCTGATGCTGAGAAAGAGTGAGGGCAAGAGGAAAAGGGGACAGCAGAGGACGAGATGGTTGGATGGCATCACCAACCCAATGGACATGAGTTTGAGCAAGCTCCAGGAGATGGTGAAGGACAGGGAGGCCTGGTGTGCTGCAGTTCATGGGGTTACAAAGAGTTGGACAGGACTTACCAACTAAACAACAACATTCCCTCCACCAGCCTGGGAGGCAAGCACACAGAATCAGCGTTTATGCAGAAATTGGAATTCAGAGAGGTTATGTAATTGCCCACATGCACACAGCTCAGAAATGCTAGTAAGTAGGGTAACATACGTCTCGGTTTGCCTTAGGAGTCCCAGTTGGTATCTGCTGCCCTGGTGTAATAATTAAGACAACTCCCTTTCAATTCTTGAAAGTGCTGTAGTTTTGATGCTAAATTATAAGGAATCCAGGTCTGTGCTCTTTCCCTGGACAATCCAGCGTCCTCTCCAAGCCCGTTTTCCCTCCCAAACCCCTAGGACCACCCTAGGGCTCAAGACTTCAGAACCTTGGGGCAGGCTTGAGGCACAGAAGCAGCAGAGCTTATCAGCCAGCACAGCTGAACTGTGGGTTTTCTCCAGAAGAGGAAGCAGAGGCTATGGTCCAGGCCCCCCTCGCTCTGCTCAAGACACTGCCTCTCTTTCCTACAGCCTGGAGCTGCTCGGAGCCCCCAGGGCCCACCCTGTGCTGACAAGCTTGCTGGGTCCCCAACCCGGCTCTCCTCTGAGCAGCAGTCTGGGTTGGTGGTGGGGTGAATCTCAGTGAACTCTGGGGCTCCCGCCCTGGTGGAGGCCTCTGAGCAGGGGGCCATTGCCCCTGGGCCTTCAGCGGAGACCCCAAGAGGTATCGCTTTTCCCACAGGAGAGCAGTCACATCCCCCGCATGGCTGCACAGATAGGACTTGGAGAAGCAGGCTGGTGGGACATGCTTGGGGACCCCAGCCTCGACCAGCCCCTGCTAGGTTCCCCAGGCCATGGACCCAGCCCCGACTGGCTAGGCATCAAGAGCTCGGCTTCTACAGCTGTGCCAGGCATCACCAGAGCAGCTCAGACCAGCACCCTTGGCCTTTAGAAAGCTCCTGCTTTTCCAAAAGCACTTACTCTCCTGTCCTCTCCACCCCCAGCACAGCTTTCCTCAGCCAGGCCTATGTTCCCTGTTGGCAAGAGAGAAAGGAAGGAGGGAACAAAATCCCACGGAGGCTGGAGTGGGCCGCGGGCGTCTGTTCTGGGCAGAGGACAGAGGGCAGGACGAGAGGCTGGGCAGAAGCCGGATATTGAGTCTGCAGACCCTCGGGCAGGGAGGCGTTTCCCAAGCAGGGAGGAGGGTCTGAGGCTCGTCCTTGCTGCTCAGAGGTGTGGATGATGGGGTTTTGGTGTCATCACAGCTCAGCTGTTGGGTGCCCCATCCCACAGAGGCTGTGGTGACCGTCAGTGACTAGGGTGGCCCCTCAGCCTACTCCGGATATGGAAGCCCCCACAGTGGGCCTCCGTCTGTCCCCCTGGGTCCCCCACACACGGCCAGGGACTGGGCCGCTGGCAGGAGCCTCAAGCCCCCACAGATGTCGGGGTCCCTGGCCCAGCTCTGGGTGGGAGCAGAGCACGCGGGTCCCCTCTGAGGGGCAGGAATGAGTCACACCTCGGCAGGCGGTGGGCGTCGGGACCTGGTGGTCTTCACTGCTCTCGGGAGGAGAGGTCTGGAACCCTAGCCTGGACGGAGGCATGTCTGAGAACGAGCCCTGTGGCTGGAGTCCCGCTCACACCCAGCACCCTTCCCCAGCCAGGGCCCCAGGCATCTTGTGACCCGAGGGACAGGGAACCCCATCAACCTCAAGGCGGAAGTGTGAACGTCTGTGGCGGCCGTGGTTTGACAGTTACAGCCGAGAGCAGGCCGCCCTTCCCAGCCCCAAGGGCCGCCACCTGCAGCTGCTCACGCTCCGCCACGGGGGACCGCGGCGAGGGGGGGGGGTGGCGGTGGGGGACCACCATCCACTCTTCACCGCTGGTCCCGGCTCCCAGCCCCGCGGCCCCGCTCGTTTCACACGCGCTGAGTGACCTTTGCAAGCCCGCTGGCCTTCCTGAGCCTCAGCGTCTCATCTGCACGGGAATCGTTAACAGCCGCCCTGCCGCCCAAGGTGGTGATAGTATCCTCTGGTCAGAGGCCCCACAAATGTTTGCCGGTCTGAAACCAGAGACCCGGGCATGGCCATGGTTTTCGGCGACTTCACAATCAGAGAGGGAAGCTGTGTTCACTCACCCCTGGGGAAGGAGAGGAGCAGCAGCACTGGGTAAACGGGGTGCCACGGGACTCCCAAGGGAGACCTAGTCCAGCCTGAAGCTCGAGCCTTGGAGAATGAGTAGGAATTCAGAACAGGAGGAGACCCCAGGGAGCCGCAGAGGCAAAGGCAGGAGCTGCGATGGAGCCTGGCCTGAGAGGGGACCGCCCTGGGGTGAAGGACGAGCCGAACAAGGGAGGGAGGCGGACGGGCCAGCTGCAATGGGCCTGGCTGAGGAGTGGGGGCCTGTCCCCGGGGAAGGCTCTGAAGCTAGAGAGACATGATCCAATTTGTGTTTGAAAAATGACTGTAATCACAGGGTCAGAAAAGGATTGAGGCGGGTGAGGCCAGCCGGCAGCAGAGGCAGGAGGCTCGTGCTTGTCCAGGAAGACAAGCAGCAGTTCTCAGGGTAACAGGTGGCAGGAGAAGCCAGATCCCACCAGTAAGGAGGGGACATGGGCTGGGGACATGGGCTGGGGACAGGGGCTGTTGACGTGCTTTAAAGGCATCCCAGAGAGACGGCGCTCCCACAACAGGGACACCAACAGACCCTGCCCTTCCCAGGCAGGAAGAGGCTTTGTTGCCCGAGGGGTCAGTTTGGGAGCCCTGGGTCCACCATATCCTGCGATGTATGGGGTGTGCATGGTGTGCGCGTGATGGTGGTCCGTGCAGCCCACGTGGCTTCCTCCAAGTTTGGCAAGTAATCCTCACAGGCCGCACCAGCACCCCATCAACAAAGCCAGCTCTGTGCTAACTTATTTTTTATACTTAACAGCATGTAATGAACGCTCTGCTGATTGACCTAGAAAATCATTCACAGCACGTGTCTGAGGAGCCAAACAGGGTCCCATTGCTTTGCTGTGAGTCCCTGACCCCGACTGCCCAGCCCGGGACCCCGGGTCCCTCATGGTCTGCAGGAAGGGCCATGTCATAAGGCATAGCCCGCTTGGCGTTGACATCTTAAACGACAGCTCATTTTGTTTGATTTTTTTTTAAAAGCAGGCTATAGAATAACATGGCTAGTAAAGATTTTGTCACTTTATCTGTGTGTGTGTATGTGTTTCGATAAAGGGTTGCTCACCAAAATATTAACAGTTGGTGGGACTGAGATGGTTTTTACATCTTGGAATTGTCTGACTTTTTACAAAAAAAGCTCTGTATCTTTTTGTTGTTGTTGTTTAATTTTGAGACGTCCTTATTTATTTGTTTATGGCTGGGCTGGGTCTTAGTTGCTGCACAGGCTTTTCTCTAGTTGTGGCGAGCAGGGGCTGCTCTCTACTTGCGGAGTGCAGGCTTCTCATGCTGGTGGCTTCTCTCGTGGCACAGCACAGGCTGTAGGCGCGTGGGCTTTACTAGCTGCCGCACGTGGGCTCAGCTCCCGGGCTCCAGAGCACAGGCTCAGAAGTTGTGGCGCATGGGCTTGGTTGTTCCACAGCGTGTGGGATCTTCTGGGACCAGAGACTGAATCGGTGTCTCCCACCTCGGCATGACGGATTCTTTGCCACTGAGCACCGCCAGGGAAGCCCTGTATCATTTTTATAATCAGAAGAAAGCAAGGGACACTTTGGGGTTCAGTCAGTCTGGGGTTCAGTTTTGCTCAGGAGGGCTGGGGGCGCTGGGGTCGGAACCTCCGGTAGACTAGGAACGGGCTGTGGGGCCAGGAACGAGCACCCCCCTGCCCAGGGCCGGCACCAGCCAGGACCAAGCAAAGCCAACAGATGTCAGTGAACTGTAACTTGCACAGGGTGCTGAGGCTGGAGTGCCCCGTGGCCTCCAGGCTGGGGAGCCCAGGGTCTGGCCATCGCCAATGGGGCCACCCTGCCCATTCTTGAATAGAAAGCAACAGTTCCCCACCTGGCCACCCTCCTCGCTTCGGGGAGACAAGCGCCCTGGGCTGGATCTCCTGACTAGGTGACAACCAGGAGCACAGTAGGACTCTGGCTCAAGGAGAGGGTGCTGCCCAGGGGCAAAGAGAAGGGGGCCCCAGATGGCTTGCAAGGACCCCCACCCTACAAGTCCTGCCACTCCCCCCATAGTCCTTAGCTGAGGTCTGTGCTTTGCCCCAGACCAGGGTTCCAGCTGAGAAGACCCGGCACACAGCAGGCGCCAGATAATATTCATGGATGAGTGGGTGAAGGAGCCAATATGAAGGCGCCTGCCCAGGCTGCCCTCCCCACGGTGGGTAACAGAGGAGGATGGGGACCGGGGCCTGGGGCCTGCTGGATCTTGGAATCTCGCTGCCCACTTGGCACTGCCAGGCCTGCGGGGACACTCCCCCCTCACCACTTCTGTTGGCTTCACCAAGTGAAAGCTGCCTTCCAGTTGGCCTTAGTGGCTCCCCAGTGGCTCAGACAGTAGAGAATCCGCCTGCAGTGTGGGAGACCTGGGCTTGATCCCTGGGTTGGGAAGATCCCCTGGAGGAGGGCATGGTAACCCCCTCCACTACCCTTTCCTGGAGAATTCCATGGACAGAGGAGCCTGGCAGGCTATGGTCCATGGAGTCGCGAAGAGTCAGACACGACTGAACAACTAACACTTTCAACTTTTCTCAACTTTCTTGGCCTCAGTAGTTAGTCACTTACATTTCCTTTTGTATGCGTGCGTTGTTGTTTTTGGCTCTCAGTGTCTTGTTTGTTCTCAGAAAACTAGCCGATTTCCCTGTTTACTGATTCGGAGGTGCACCATTCACCGCTTGCTAAGGTTAGTACAACCACTCGTGTCTGCTTCTAGCTCCCCGTTCTAGCCTCTGCATGTGGAGTTTTCACTGTCTTGTGGGGAAGGCTTTGGGGAGGACCACGATGCAGGGAGGGCTTGGAATTCAACCTTCAATCATCGGTACTTGTGCAGAGCTTCATCCCAGCGGAGAAGGCAGAAGCCCAGGGCAGCGTTTCTCAAAGCTTCAGCATCCCTGGAGGGCGGGGTAAACACAGTTTCTGATTCAGAAGATCTGGGCTGAGGCCAAAGGGTCTGCATTTCTAACATGTTCCCTGGTGATGCTGAGGCCATCAGTCTCCCCGGGGCCCACATTTTGAGAACCGCTGGCCTCGGGCTGAGGGAAGAGCCCCGGGAGCCAGCCCTCAGGGTGAATACAAACTTCGGCTGCTGGGAATGTAGCTTTGGGCTGTAGGCAAGGCAACCTCTTTCTTATTTATTTATTGAGGCTGTGCTGGGTCTTCACCGCTGCCCCTGAGCTTTCTCTGGTTGCAGTGAGCGGGGCTGCTCTCCGCTTGTGGTGCACGGGCTTCTCTTGTTTCCAAGCACAGACTCCAGGTGCGCAAGCTCAGTAGTCGCAGCATGTAGGCTTAGTTGCTCTGCGGCATGTGGCATCTCCCCGGACCAGGGATCGAAGCTGTGTCTCCTACATTGGCAAGCGGACTCTTATCCGCAGTACCACCAGGGAAGTCCAGGGCAACACTTTCAGCCTTGATTTCCCCCGCAATGTCAGCTGAGCCCGTCGGGTGGGCCGGAATGCATGGGTGGGAAAGCATTTGCAGGAAGTGGTCTGGCCTCATGAAAAAGCTCCTCCAGCACCCAAGTCTGCCTTCACCAAGGAAGCAGGGACAGGAACATGGTTTCCCACAGGCACTTTGCAGAGAGTGCTGGAGGTAAAGGGAAACTTAAAAGCAGTAAAAAGGAGTGTAGGTTGATGCTCCGCAGGCTTTGCCAGCCTGTGAGGTCAAATGGGGTCACATCACCACCCAAATTTGCCGGGGGAAGTGGAGTTCTGTCTCCCTGCCAAGCCAGGCAAATACCACTTCATGATACAGGGCTGGGGGCACCAACGTGCTACAGAGGGTTTCCAGAACACTACCATTTCAGCATCCACTTAGAGCCTGCTCTCCTTGCCTTGACCCCACAACATCCAAAGGCACGTCTCTGGAGAGGATAGGGCCAATCCCCCCGCCCCTCGGCCCCCACCCCACTGGCTGTGTTTCTCCATTCGCTATGAAATGTGGCTCAGATGGTAAAGAATCTGCCTGCAATCTGGGAGACCTGGGTTCAACCCCTGGGTCAGGAAGATCCCCTGGAGAAGGGAATGGCAACCCACTCCAGTATTCGTACCTGGGAAATCCCATGGACAGAGGAGCCTGACGGGCTACAGCCCATGGGGATCCCAAAGAGTCGGACACGACTGAAGGTCTAACACTTTCACTTTGATAAAGGCACAAGGACTGTCAGATGGTTCTGGAGTCAGCGTGCTTGAGGTCAGAGGCCAACTGAAACAATTTACTGTGTGACCTTGAGTAAGTTCCTTAACTTCTTTGTGCCTCAGAGTGATCGTAAGAGCATACCCCCTGTGAGATTTACTCTTACGCATGTTCAACGAGATAATGCATGGTGAGCAGGTAGTGCCGTGCCTGGCGCTCACTGGACATGGACTGTTGTTGCTGTGGCCGGGACCCACCCTACGCTTGGGCTCTCTGTTGCATGTGTCTGTGCAGAAGTTGGCTGGGGAATGCACTGGGCTTGGCTCTCACTCCGTGGGCTCAGCCATTCTCAACCTGATTCTTCTTTTTTTTTCCTGGCTGTGCTGGGTCTTTGTTGCTGCTCAAGGGCACACTCTAGTTGCAGAGTTCAGGCTTCTCATTGAAGTGGCATCTCTTGTTGTGGAACCGGGGCGGTAGGGCTCAGGCTCAGTAGTTGGGGTGCACTGGCTTTGTTACTCTGAGCCATGAGGGATCTTCCTGGACCAGAGATGCAACCCATGTCCCCCGCACTGGCAGGTGGATTCTTCCCCATTGGACCACCAGGGAAGCCCCCCTCAACCTGTTCTTTCTTTGAAATTGCTCTCTCAGTAAAAGAAGGCTCCATCAGGTGTGGATGCATCCAGTCCTCTAACCGTCATAAGCAGCCAGATTCTGGGTTCTGGAGATTGGCAGACAGCACCTCCTAACATAAGAGGTCTCCATGCAGACTCTAGGAGCCCTTGGAAGATCCAGGGATGGATAGCAGAGGGTGTATAAACCCCTAAAGTGTACGTACAATTTCTGTATATCTGTGCAGATTTCTGGGAGAGGGGTCAGGACCTTCATCAGATGGTCAGAGAGGCCAGCACACCTGGAAGGTCCAGAGACCCTGCCTCAGAGGCTGAAAAAGTCCTCAGCAGACTCCCTGGACAGTATAGCCCCTCCGAGGAACACACAGGGAGTCCCTGAAACCAAGAGCCAGGAGGAATATGGGAGCAGCTCAGCTCTGCATCGCCTTCCCTGAGAACCAAGCCTTCTTCAAAGTGAGGAGAGGACTCGCCACTATAAAATGATGAGAGCGGGACTTCCCTGGTGGTTTGGCGCTTAAGACTCGGCACTTCCAATGCAGGGGGCGTGGGTTTGATCCCTGGTCAGAGAACTAAGATCCAACGTGCTGTCATAGTTTCGTCGCTAAGTCATGTCCAACTCTGTGACCCCATGGACTGCAGCCCGCCAGGCTCCACTATCCACGGAATTCTCCATGCAAGAATACTGGAGTGGGTTGCCATTTCCTCCTCCAGGGGATCTTTCTGACCCAGTGGTGAACCTGTGTCTCCTACTTGGCAGGCAGAGTCTTTACCACTGAGCCACCTATGAAGCCCTAGGATGCTGCTTTTATATAGGATACTCCTATTTTACAGATGAGAACACTGAGGCTCAGGGGCTCAGTCGCTTGCCACTGGCACACAGCATGCTGTGACGCAGCCAAAAAATTAAAAATGAGAGCAAATTAGGAAGTGTGAAACCCCAGGCAAGAATGTCTGATGACAACTGGGCATAATGACCAGCTGCCTGCGATGCCAAGGAGACAAGCCTTGGAGAAGAGGGAGTGGAGCTGCCCTGTCACAAACCCAGCGGATGGCAAGCTAGGCAGGGTGGCTAGGACAGCTGGGAGGGTCGGGCATGGAGAGGTGCTTGGAGTCCGTGGTGCAGTCGGTGCAGTCAGACTATAACCGCCCAAGGAGTTGCAGAGTGGGGTGTGCACAGTCTCTGGGGTGTCTCAGCCACATGAGCCCTCAGCTTCCCTGAGCCTCACTCCCTCATCTGAAAAATGGGACTTTGGGGACGCGGATAGACACCTGGCCTGTCTCCTCCTGGGCTTGCTGTGGAGCCAGGGAGCCCATGCACATGGTGATGTGGTCAAGGCTGGCTGCAGCAGCAGCTGAGTGTGCATTCCGAGCTGGCACCTCCTCCCCGGGCGCCCTGTGTCTGATGGAGTCACGATGGTCCTGCCTTGGGGCACTTCCCTGTACTTGCCTTAGCGCGGCGAGCCCCGTGCAAGCCCCGCCGCCCTCCTGATTCACACACTCCCCGGGGCACCCTCGGGGGCCACTGTCAGCACCCCCAGTTGTGGTAAGAGCTGTGCAAACAGAGAGCTGAGGCTGAACAGTAGAGGGGACTCCAGGTCAGGCGGGAGTGGGAGAGGACAGGGTGGGGGGCGTGTTGAGCAAGGAAAGAGCAGAGACATCCCAGAGAGAAACTCAGTTGCAGCTTCATTATGGTGAATGGTGAGATTCCTTTTCAACTCCTCACAAAAATACTCCAGTGAGGCATTTCTTGTTTCCCTGTGGAACGGATCTGTTCTGAGCTCAGGAGAGCACATTTATAGGAATCTACCCTCCTCGCCACCTAGGAGAGAGTCCTGCTTGTCCCTGAGGCAGGCAGTGGAGCCATCAAACCAGGCAGGGTTGGGTCCAGATTCTCCCCAGGCTGCCCGATGTCATCGGGCTGGCCAGAGTCCCAGGGAGCGTGCGAATGTCCCAGGGAGTGTGTGAGTCATGAGGGAGGCCGGGGCTTGCACTGCGCTCGCTGCGCTCTGGGAAGTACAGGGAAGTGACCCCATGGCAGGGCCACCGTGACTCCGTCCGACACAGGGCGCCCGGGGAGGAGGTGCCAGCTCGGAATGCACACTCAGCTGCTGCTGCAGCCAGCCTTGACCACATCACCATGTGCATGGGCTCCCTGGCCCTACAGCAAGCCCGGGAGGAAAAAGGCCCGTGGCTGATAATACCCAGGACACCCGGCGAGGCTGACCTAAATGCCTGAGGGTCCTGGCCCATCCTTTTTGTTTTTTTTTCCGGCTAATACACTCAGCAGGCAGGAACCTTCCCTGACCAGGAATTGAACATGCACCCCCTCCAGTAGAAGCACAGAGTCTTAACCACTGGACTGCCAGGCAAGTCCCTGGCCCATCCTCTTGATGGATGGTCAAGCTGTGTTGCCTGGTCATGGCCCAACTGCGCCGGCAGCCCCTTCCCTGGGCAAGCAGGCGTCCCTCCCAGAAAGGCCTGACCGACCCCTCTCCAGCCCTCATCCCAGGTTCCCCACCTGTTCTGAGGCTGCTTTCTCACCAGGATGGCTCAACCTGCCACCCGGCCCATGGTCCTGGCCAGATCTGGGGCTCATGCGGAGAGCATGGCTTTGGGGCAGTGGGTGATGGGGTGAGGCAGGCAAGAGGGGAAGAGGGGTCACTCTACCTGGACTGGCAGTGTGCCTCCTGGCCTGGCTGCCCTCCCCAGCGATGCCCCCAGGGAAGGGCCACACCCATATCCTCTCTTCAAGGCCCTGAGATGGGAAAGGAGCTGCTCTTGCTACAGGCAGAGACCTTCCTGCCCTCGGAGGTGGGCTACCCTGATCCCGAAGCCCCACATCTGGGATTGGCACTTCTATGTCTTCAAACCTGTCTGTTCAGTCCTTCAAACCTGTTGCTGACATGCTGGGTGACCTTGGGCAAGTCACTTCCCCTCTCTGGGCCTCAGTGGGCTCATCATTAGAATGAATGATCCAATATGCCCATCTGTTAGGACATTCCAAAACTGTGATATATTTATAGATATGTGATTTTATATAATCAGAACCACATTATTTTAACTTGACAGAAATGCAAATGACCCTGGTAGATGACTCAGCAGTCCTCAACCTTGGCCTGTCCACCCATTTCTTTTGGAGTGGAGAGGGAGAGGTCCCACCCAGACACACAGAATCTGAGGATCTGGGCCTCTGGGTGAGCAGGGCCTGGAGATTTGCATTAAGAGGCCACCCAGGGACCTCCCTGGTGGTCCAGTGGCTAAGACTCCTCGCACCCAACACAGGGGACCCATCCCTGGTCAGGGAACTAGATCCTGCATGATGCAATTAAGACCTGAGGCAGCCAGAAAAATAAAAAAAATAACAGTGTTAGTCACTCAGTTGTGTCCAACTCTTTGCGACCCCATGGACTGTAGCCTGCCAGGCTCCTCTGTCCTTGGGATTGCCCAGGCAAGAGTACTGGAGTGGGTTGCCATTCCCTCCTCCAGGGGATCTTCCCGACCCAGGGATCAAACCCAGGTCTCATGCATTGCTGGTGGATTCTTTTCCATCTGAAGTTTCCCTGGTGGCTCAGATGGTAAAGAATAAAATAAAAATATTGTTTTAAAAATTGCTTTCAAAGAGACTGCCTCGGAGAGGAGTTCAGGCTTTAGATGGCAGAGTGAGAGGAGAACACAGACTCTCCCTACCCCAGTACCTGACAATGTGAACGAGAATGACAAATTATGAGAGATGAATCAACACGCTAAGAAAACAATCTCCAGCAGAGGACTCCAGGGCCCCCTGGTCTCGCGGATCCCAGGCTACCTGGGACGCGGGAGTAGGACACAGGCCTGGCTGGGCAGAGGGGGTCTGGGGTGCAGGGCACTATGTGAAGGGCAGGTAACAGAAGACCCATGCCTTGAGCAAGGGGGCCTCTTCCCCAACCCCTGCACACTTGGGGCTCCCCCAAAAACTGAGAACCACACAGCCCTCGAAACCATCCTTCCAGGGGAAGGCAGCCTGGTTCCCAAGCGAGAAGTGGACCATTTGCAGGAGATGCTCGAATTAACTGAGCAAGATGAAAAGAACTTGCAAGTCCACCCTGCCAACCACCAAGAAAGGGAAGGAAATCACATGAGGGCACGGCTGGAAGGCGATGGGGCTGAGGATCAAAGGCAGCTTCCTTGAAACTAATAGCTTCAGGAGAGAGAAACGTCAATAAGATGAGTGGAGTGGGAAAAGAGCACAGAAGTTCGTTCTCCAAGTCTGCGAGTCTCTTTCTGTTTTGTAATGAAGCTCATTTGTATCACTTCTTTTTGAATTCCACCTTTAAGGCATGTCATTATGGTGGGGGATGCTGGGGGAGAGGGGAGGAAGCGATAATTAGTGAGTTTGGGATGGACAGGTACACACTGCTATATTTTAAATGGATAACTAACAAGGACCTACTATTGAACTACAGGGAATTCTGCTCAATGTTGTGTGGCAGCCTGGATGGGAGGGGAGTTTGGGGGAGAATGGATACATGTACATGTGTGGCTGAGTCTCTTCGCTCTTCACCTAAAACCATCACAGCGTTGTTAATCGGCGGCGCAGTGGTAAAGAATCTGCCTGCCAATGCAGGAGACAGAGTTTGATCCCTGGGTCGGGAAGATCTCCTGGAGAAGGGAATGGCAACCCACGCCAGTATTCTTGCCTGGGAAATCCCGTGGACAGAGGAGCCTGGCGGGCAACAGTCTATGCACGCCTGCTAAGTCTCTCCAGTCTCGTCCAGCTCTGCGACCCTGTGGACTGCAGCTGGCCAAGCTCCTCCGTCCATGGGGATTCTCCAGCCAAGAATACTTGAGCGGGTTGCCGTGCCCTCCTCCAGGGGATCTTCCCCACTCAGGGATCGAACTCATATCTTTCATGTCTTCTGCGTTGGCAGGGGAGTTCTTTACTACTAGTACCATGTGGGAAGCCCTGGGCTACAGTGCATGGGGTTGAAAAGAGGCAGACACCGCTGAGCAACCAGGCACCCACACACGGCCCAGATGGAATCTACGAGACGCATCTGCCCGTGTTCCAGAAGCTCCAGATACTTGGGCCCTTACCCTAAAATAACTCGCGACAGCCCATCCCATAAGTACAAATAATTCCCTTCCTTGGGTCAGAGTCCAGCCTTGTGGCTTTTGTCTTACAAGCCTCCAACTCTTCCTCTTTCCTGAACGCTCAGTTTTACCCAAGTCTATCTCTTCTGACTTAAGCTTCTTAAGACCCGAAATAAACTCTTTTCTTATTTGTAGCCTTCTTGTTTTGTTTTTTTTTTTTTTTTTTGGTTGACAACCTCAGATTCTTCCACAGCAACGTTCAAGACCAGAAGACAAGAGAGCTGAGTGTTCACAGTGGTATGGAAAGGGGAAACCAAGAATGTTACACCCGCTGGGGTTGTTTGGACTCATAGACACCATGGAAATAGTATCCTTGAGCCTTTTCTTGAAGGAAAAAAAAACAACAAGAAAACACAGTCGTGAATCCAGCTAACCGTCAGAAGTGTTCATTTTGGGGAATTCCCTGGCAGTCCACTGGTTAGGACTCAGTGCTTCCCCTGCCATGGCCTGGGGTTCAATCCCTGGCTGGAGAACTGAGATCCTACCAGCCATGCAGAGCGATACCCCCACCCAAAAAAAGTGTCCATTTTTTCCAAAGGTAAAATCAAGGATTTCCCTTGTGGTCCAGTGGTTAAGAATCTGCCTCGCAATGCAGGGCACACCGGTTCGATCCCTGGTCAGGGAACTAAGATCCCCCATGCCAACTGGGCCCCCACACCACAGCTAGAGTCAGTGCCCCACAACTAAGACCCGAAACAACCAAATAAATGGATATTTTTTTAAAAAAAAGGTAAAATCATGACTCTCAGACAATATAAAATGAGCATATGTCAAAATTTTTATTAAACTCCTTAAGTAATGAAGGAACAAGTAATATTTCCCAACTAGTTCAAAGGAAAATTGGAACAACACACACACATATATAGGCAGATAAATACTGAAATGAATTCACATGTACGAGCAGGAACAGTTCAATGGCCACAGACAGCAGTCAATGGCCTTCCACTGGACAAAACCAATTTGCATTTCTAGATTCAGGTCGCCCACCAGTCTTTGGTTGTTTTTGTTGGTCCAAATTCAAAGTCTTTCACAGGTTTTACTGATTCAACCGGGAGATGACTCCAAACGCAAAATTCAGGGACACGATGTGCTCAAAAGAAAGAATGAAATCTATTTAAGTACAGAACTAAGCCAAAATACTAGGAGAATTATAGATGCAGGACAGAGTGTAAGTGTTATAAACCTTGACAAAGTGAAAATATTAACATCAGAACCAGGAGCTGCGGGGAGTGGGAAAGGAGGAAGTGACCCCAAGACATACTGAGCCTGCCCAAAGTGGAGGGTTTATTCTTTGTCCCCAAGACTCCCATCTCTTAATGGGTTTCATGATTTTTTTCTTAATGTTTCATAAATTCATTATGAACGAATATCTCTGTGGAAAATAAAAGTTTATTTAAGATTCAGCAAGTTTTTCATTTTCTTTCCATTAAACTCAATAAAAATTAAATACTTTTTGTTTAAAATAGAGCAGGTGTGATACAATCCCACGTTTTAAAATTATTTCGGCTTCCCAGGTGGCTCAGTGGTGAAGAATCTGCCTGCAAGGCAGGAGACGTAGGGTTCGACCCCTGGAGGAGTAAATGGCGACCCACTCCAATATTCTTGTCTGGAGAATCCCATGGACAGAGAACCCTGGTGGGCTACAGTTTATGGGGTCACAAACAGTCGGACTCGACTTAGCCACTAAATGACAACCACCGATTGACCTTTCTACCTGTATCTCATTATCTCCCCCAAGCTCTCTGTGTACAGTTGGCATTCACCAAATGTTAGCAGTGGATAATTGGCTGTATTAAGCCTCTGCTCCATGCCAGAAAGTTCTAGGATCTGGGAACACAGTACAGAACAGAAGAGAGAAAGCTCCTGCGCTCAGGAAGTTGACATTCTAGCCAGAGGATTCGTGGCTTCCTTCTTTGTACTTTTCTAACTTGCTTGTTTTGTCTGAGAAGGAGCGTGTATCATTCTTATAAAAACAACAGTCATTACCTTCACACACACCTCAGATGACTTTTCTGAACAGTCAGAGTTGAGAACCACTATCTTGTGAGCAATATGAGTCATTAACACTTTAGTGCAAATACGGTTTTTAGAAAGTCAGAATGAGGACCCAGAGTCTCTGCAGATCCCAACCTGGGGAACCTGACTCCTGGGAAGAGATGAAGAGGGGAGGTGGTCCCGAGGTCTTCAGAGCCCCTCAGCTGAAAGAAACTCTGAGCTTGTCTCCTGAGCCCCTCAGCCAGAGGTTCCCATCCCTGCCCTGGGATCCTAAGCCTATGAGACAGACGCCCACTCTAGCAGGCACTGGAACCAGGCAGCCGGGGGCCCAGCCCAGTCTTGCTAAGTGTCTGGGACGTGCCCGGCCAGGGTTCTCCTCCCTCAGCCCGGGGGATGCCTGAGCCCCATCTGACTCCACTGCCTTTACCTCCCACTCCCACCTCTTTTTTTTTTTTTTTTTTTAATTTTTGGCCACACTTTGAGGCAGGCAGGATCTTAGCTCCCCGACCAGGAATCGAATCCATGTCCCTGCATTCGAAGGGGGTTTCTTTTTTTTCTTAACTTTATTTCTTTATTTTTGGCTGTGCTGGGTCTTCGTTGCTGCACAGGCTCTTCTCTTGCTGCAGGGAGCGGGGCTTACTTGCTAGCTGTGGTGCATGGCGTTCTCCCTGCAGAGGTTTCTCTCGTGGCGCTCAGGCTCCAGGGCGGCTTCAGTAGTTGCGGCTCCTGGGCTCTAGAGCATAGGCTCAGTAGCTGGAGTGCGGGGGCTTAGTTGCTCCGAGGAATGTGGGATCATCCAGGACCAGGGATCGAACCTGTGTCCTCTTCACTGGCAGGAAGATTCTCTACCACTGAGCCACCAGGGAAGCCCGGAAGGTCGGTTCTTCATCACTGGGCCTCCAAGGAAGTCCCCCACTCCCGCCTTTTGAGCAGAGCCCTGACCCTGCCCTTCTCCATTTGTCCCCTCACTCTAGCCACCCCAACCTAAGCCCACCCTCCCCACACCAGCCTGCCTTTGCACACACTTTTTTCCTCCACCAGAACCCTCTTCCTGCCTCCTTCCCTTGCCCCTAGATTCCCAGACCCCTTCCTCTGGAAGCCTCCCTGATATACCTCCCAACCCCTCAGGTCAGGCTTCTGCCCTCTGGCGGTGGGCTGAGCACCCTCTGGGACAGCCCAGTGCCAGCCGGGCCTGCTGTTCGGAAGGCAGGAAAGCGTGTGGGTTAGACTGGGCCCTGGCCTCTTACCATCAGGGCGACCTCAGCGAGGTCCCTTGTCCTCACTGACTGTTTCCTCATCTGAAAAACAAGGATATTGTCAAGTCTTCCTCATGGGGCCCTTGAAGGGAATAAAGAATATAATTCATATTGCTTTATTTTAAGGTCTGTTGCAAGAATAGCAATGAGATATGCACTTAAAGGAGGAGGGGAAAGTGAAAGGGGGAAATAAATCATCAAGTTGGAAAGGTTTAATTGGGAAAAAAAGTCTAACTTTCCAGAGGGGACAGAGAATCCCTCCAAAGCCCACTGCCAGCCTGCAGGTCCAGGGGTTGGACACTGTCAGGCTCACGGAAGATCACGGGCAGGGCTGGGCCCCAACGCCTGCAGGCCCAGTGGGAGCTTCATTCTCAGACCCCCCATCTTTTCTAGCTCAGCCCTGCTCAGAGTCCCAGAAATGATCACCCTACACAGCTTCCACCAGCTCCCTCAGAAGTTCCCTAAAACTGTTGTCTCTATTCATGTAGCAAGCTCGCCGAGCAAACGTGGCTCCGGGACAAGCCCCCAGCCCCTATGGGTGAATTGAGGTCTCCCCACTCCAGTGGTGCTGGGTGACTCTTGGAGCAGGTTGGGGGCGAGCGGGAGGGCTGGGGCTGTCACCCTGTGTCACCTGATGCGCCTCCTCCCCGCTCCGTCAGGAAACGGTGGCGTGACCTCTTCCCCTTGTCTGCTGTGGAGGCGGCCCGAGGAGCCTGGGCTCAGCACCCCTGACACGCACGCGGAGCGTGTGACAGGCAAGGCTGCCATCTGAGCCCCTGCCCCGCCCCCACCAACGGCTCCCCAACCTTCCCGACCCCCCCAGCCTCTGGTCTGCACCCCCGTAGTTCCCAGTGAGCAAAACTTAAGTCACATTCACCCCTGCTGGACTCCTACTCTGTGAACCAGGTGCTTATCTCACCTGCAAGGTGGGGAGATTGTCCCCATTCTACAGGCAGGGAGACTGAGGCAAAGAGCAAGCGCTGGGTTGCTCTAGGTCACCCAGCTGAGACTGGCAGGCCTACCCGGCTCTTCTTCCTCACTCTTCTGCCCCAGTCTCAGTGCTGGGCTGAGGCAGGGTCGTGAGACACAGGGAGCACTGAGTGAGGCTGCAGGGGGACGGGGGCCTCTGAGGGACATGGGAGCCCGGCTCCGGGGCTGACGGCAGCCTCTGAGGAAATGGGGGGCTCCCCAGGTGGCTCAGTGGTAAAGAACCCACCTGCCAGTGCAGGAGATGCAAGAGATGCAGGTTCTATCCCTGGGTCGGGAAGACCCCCTGGAGGAGGGGATGGCAACACACTCCAGTCTTCTTGCCTGGAGAATCTCACGGACGGAGGAGCCTAGCAGGCTACAGTCAATGGGGTCACAAAGAGCTGGACGCGACTGAGCCGCTGAGTGCACTGAGGGGATAGGTACGGAGAAGCTACCCTCCCTCCTTGTGCGCACACTGCGGAGACCCTCATTCCTTTTCTGGGCTTGCAGTACTCCATGGAAATGGGTGCCTGTGTGTTCCATCATGTTCCACTCTTTGCGACCCCATGGACTGCATGTAGCCCACCAGGCTCCACTGTCTATGGAATTTTCATGCAAAATAGTGGAGTGGGTTGCCATTTCCTTCTCCAGGGGATCTTCCAGACCCAGGAGTCGAACCTACATCTCCGGCATTGGCCCGGGGATTCTTTACCACTGAGTCGCCAGGGAAGCCCAGAATCCCTGATCCCCTCCCCCACTCTTGGACACGGAGGAGGTTATTTCTAGTCTTGCTAAGACAGGCAGTGCTGTGATGACATCCCTCTCCATGCCTCTGTGTGTGTGTGTGTGTGTGTGTGTGTGTGTATGTGACAGATTCTCCCAGGGCTCCCTCCAGCCCCACAGATGGGATGGTGGGCCTCTCGCCAGGAGGATGCAGTTTCCAGGAGGGCCCCTTGCTTGGGACTGACCCAAGCTTATTCCAGAGCCAGCCAGTCGCCAGCAGGCAGCTCCCCAGAAAGACTGCCCAGGAACCATCGATAGCCTGTCCTTACACCAGAGTTTTGTTTGTTTGGCTGGTTGGGGTTTTTGGCCAAAGGGCAGTGCTGGGCTCCGGCCCTGGGTGCTCAATGGACAGAGCTGGTCTGGGCAGACTGTTATGCAAATCAGATGAGGAAGCCAAGCTTGGGGTTCAGGGGTACTTTCCTGACGGGTTGCCTGCCAGGGAGGAAGGGGACCTTCGGGACCCCACCCCTACAGGAGTCCTGAGGGGTTCAAGGAAAGCGCAGTGCCACCCGGCCCCAGGGAAGCAGGCCCAGCCATCGCCCCAGCTCCTGCGTTCCTGGAGCTGCCCCAGAGAGCTCAGAAGCCAGTCTGGGCAGGTGCTGAGACTATGTGGCCGTTTCCTTGCCCTTTGCCAATTCTGGCTCCTCAGACGCCTACACGGCATCCCTGGGTGTTGCAGGAATATTCGATGGGGGCGCCCCTGTGCCCACAGCCCTGACCCTTCTGCACAGTGAATGGGTCTAGGTCATGGGCACCAGCACAGAGCCTGGGTACATCACACATGCCCAGTGCTCTGGCCCACCGGAAACCCTCCCAGTCCCACACTGACAGGGAGTGGGGCAAAGTCATGTCTGGCCGAAGGCCCCCAAGCAGGGACCGCCCCAGGGAGGACAGGAAACAGGACTCCATCAGCTCTCTGGCCAGAGCTACTAGACGAAGAGGAGGAGGAGGAAGAGAAATGAAGAAATCCTTTCCTGGAGCCCGAGGCCTGTGGGGCGAGGCTGGAAGAGCCCAGGCCAGCTTCCTTCAAATGGTGCATATATTACATGATGTTCCTAGATAGAGTCCAGTTTCTCTCACCTTCTTTGGTGCATTTCAGGAATTGTTTTTTAGTTAATTATGTTAAGGGTGCCTACGACTGGCGATTCTAACAAGCCTCGTTTCAGACACAGGCTTCAGGTGTCCCCACTCACCTCTGTTCTTGGTGAGTTTTGCCTGCGTCTGTGCTCAGGGCAAGCTCATTAAACAAATTAGCTGTGCCTGTTGTGTGCTCCCTGACTGTCGTTGAGGAATGGCAGTGTCAGAGATGCTATGGATCTCACCAGAGAAGAGTCATATTCAGCTCCTCTGCAGACTCGCCAATCAGGAGGTGACACGGAGCCAAGCAATATTCAGTTTCCATCCACATCGATGCCTGTCAATTGATCATTAGCATGTTTTTTGTTCTGAGCTTCCCTGGTGGCTCAGGGGTAAAGAATCCACCGCAATGCAGGAGACCTGGATTCAACCCCTGGGTTGGGAAGATTTGCCAGAGAAGGAAATGGCAAACCATTCTAGTGTTCTTGCCTGGAGAAGTCCATGGACAGAGGAGCCTGGCGGGCCACAGTCCATGGGGCCACAGAAGAGTCGGACACGACTTACTGACCAAACAACAACAAAGGTTTGTTTTACTCTAGCTGCCCCCAGGGCTTCCTTGGTGGCTCAGATGGTAAAGAATCTGCCTTCAACGCAGGAGACCCAGGGTGGTGGTGGCGGGGGCGGTGTTGAACCGTGAAGAAGGTTGAGTGCCAAAGAACTGATGCTTTTAAATTGTTGTGCTGGAAAAGACTCTTGAGAGTCCACTGAACTGCAAGGAGATCAAACCAGTCAATCCTAGTGGAAATCAGTCCTGAATATTCATTGGAAGGACTGACGCTGAAGCTCCAATACTTTGACCGTCTGATGCAGAGGGATTGTTCATTGGAAAAGACCCTGATGCTGGGAAAGATTGAAGGCAAGAGGAGAAAGGGACGACAGAGAATGAGATGGTTGGATGGCATCACTGACTCAATGGACATGAGTTTGAGCAAGCTCTGGGAGAGAGTGAAGGACAGGGAAGCCAGGTGTGCTGCAGTCCATGGGGGTAGCAAAGAGATATGATTTAGCAACTGAACGGCAACAAACTGCCTCCACTCTTCCTGAGTGGAGGCTGAAAAAACAGCCCAGTTCAGTTGCTTCCAATGGTTTGCTCGGGTGACGATCTGGGTCAGGCCACCTGCTACTCAATGCCTAGTGCTGAGACCAAGCCTCTGGGTCTGTGCCTGGGAAGCCTCTAGCTACTAACCTTTGAAAAAAGGTCAAATCATGACTGTCACACATATATAAAAATGAACATGTGTTTAAGAGTTTATTATACTCCTAAATCCATAGGAAAATTAAGAGATATAACCAGTTCAAAAGAGGTGAAGAACAGACACACTTGTTGATTGGGACTACTGAAATGTAGACATGGAGGCAGAACCGGGCAGGGGCAGCCAGTTGATGCTCTGCAGGCAGGTTCTGAATCCACAGTATAGACCGAAATTGGTTTGCGTCGCCATCAGTTACCCAGGATTTGCAGAGCTGTAAAATAGCCTTCATAAAATGGAATCCGATAATCCCGGGGTCGGTGGGGGGGCGGTCTTGCAGAGTTGAGGTAATGCAGGGCTTCTCCACAGATAGTACAATGATTTGCCCACCTCCCTGAGCGCCCAAAGCCCTTCACCTGACCTGCTGAGGCCACACCTCCCCCAGAACGCCCTCCCTGGCTTCAGACAGGGTGGGTATTATCCACTCTGCTTCCCTAGCCCCCCTGCAACTCCTTTTTTTAAAATATCTAATTTTATTTATGTATTTATTTTTGGCTCTGCTGGATCTTCATTGCTGCGAGGGCTTTTTCTCCAGCTGTCTAGAGCGGGGGCTACTTTTCACTGCAGCTTGGGGACTTATGGGGTCGCAGAGTATGGGCTCTAGGCACGTGGGCTCAGTAGCTGTGGTTCCCAGGCCCTGAGCACAGGCTCACTAGTTGTGGCCCACAGGCATGTGGGATCTTCCTGGACCAGGGATGGGACCTGCGTCTCTTGCATTGGCAGGAGGACTCTTTACTACTGAGCCGCCAGGGAAGCCCCGTACCTGCAACTTCTGATCACACTATCTCTTCCGTCAGACCACGAGATTCTCAGAAGAGAAGTTGCATCTTCTCCACCTCTCATTGCGCCTATGAGAACTCAAGATACATTTGTTGAATGAATAAGTAAAATGAATGAGAGAACAAAGCAAAAAGACAGCGTCCTAAATCAGGGTGGGCTTCCCTGGTGGCTCAGTGGTAAAGAATCCACCTGCCAGCGTGGGAGACCCGGGTTTGATCCCTGAGTCAGGAAGATCCCCTGGAGAATGGCAACCCATTCCAGTATTCTTGCCTGGGAAATCGCATGGACAGAGGAACCTGGCAGGCCACAGTCCCTGAGGGTCACTGAGGAGTCAGATACAACTGAGCAACTAAACAACAACAAAAACCAGGTGGTCCACAGGATGCCCCCCACCGCTTTAAGAAAGTAAAAGACTCCTGATGGAGCGGGCGAAAGTCAACAGTGCCTCAGGAACATGTGTAAGTCTCCATCTTGATCTAACTAAGGGCATCTCAGAAGTAAGAAGACTCAGAAGAAAGACTCCAAGAGCGAACAAGCTTCAAAATGCTGGGTTACACATTAACAGGTTCTTTGCTTTCTCCTTTTTCGTCACAACATGTCTGAGAGCCTCTGATATATCAGAGTGCCAGAGAATGCAGTGTTCCAGCATTTTTCATGCTTATCAGATAGTGAAGCAAATTTTTTAGACGGGGCAAAGGTGAGGGTTCTGGAGAATTCACATTGAGAAACACCAATTTAATTCAACTGGCTTGATGTACTGAACGAGATATAAATCATTATCACCTGGGTCAGAATTCTGGCTCCACCATTAGTGTTCTTGTGGCCTTGGACAAGTTAATGCCTCTACACTTTGCCGTTTTCATCTGTACAATGGGACTAAACTCACCTCAAAGTTGCAGCAGGGGGGTGGGTTAAATGATTTACTGCAAGGAAAACACTTAGCATAGAGCCTGGACAGGGTGTACTCAATACATGTGAACTGTGTCCTTATTATTTATAAAACCATGAAGGGCCATTTATTGATTGTGCCTTTGCATCGCCTCACTCGAGCCTCGCAACAAGCCTGAGGCCAGATGAAAAAGATGAGGCAGATGAGGATAAAAGACTTGAGGAGTGAAATCCCTGGCCCAGGGCCTTGTAGCCCCAAGCCACCAGTGCTCCTGGACCAGGCACAAGACCTTAAGAACAAGCTTAGGCAAGGACTTGGCATGAAATAGTTGCTTAAGAAAGACTGGTTTCTCCTCTCCTGCCTTCTTCCCTCCTTCCCTACCAGCCAAGAGTCATACCAGACCCCAGTGTCTAGGTCGCCCCTGGCCAGGGTTGTGGTGGAGTGGACAGTGCTCAGGCCAAAGGCTCCGTAGGACTCAGGCTAAGCCTAGGCTTTCTCTCCACCCCCAACTGAGATGCTCCCTTCACTTTCTCTTCCTCATCCTGCCCACACCCCACCCCTTGACACACCCCTGAAGTTATTTGGAGACTTGAGAACCCCCAGGGGTCCCTCCATGCTCTTCCCCATCTTGGTGACACAGCTTCCCTCTCAACACACACAAAGGGCTTAAAATCATTTTTGACTTAATGAATGAGTGAAGCCTGTGTGTTGCAGCTTGAGCTGGCTGACGGGGCCACCGGGGGCTGCCTACAGGCTAAACATAGACCGAGGGACTTTCCTGATGGTCCACAGGCTAAGACTGTGCCCAACGCAGGGGGCCTGGGTTCGATCCCAGGTCTGGGAACTAGATCCGCCTGCCAAAACGTGAAAGATCCCTCAAGCTGCAGCTAAGACCTGGCCCAGCCAAATAAATAAATAATTTTTTAAGAAATAAATAAAAAAATTTTTTAAAATAAATAAACACAAACCCACACAGAGGCCCCGCCCTGGGCCTGGCCTCAAGAACACTGTCCTGGCTGAATACATGCTCAGAGAAATGACTCAGCATGAGTGCTCAGATGCAATTTTCCACGTTTTATGGACTAAAGGTATTTTCACAACAGCCGGCGTTGATGAATCAATAGCAGGCTGTAAATAGAGCAAGGAAAAAAAATGGTCCTGGTCTGAGACCCCACCCACACAAGGGCCTCCCAGGCTGTAAGCTTCTTCTCCATCCTGGCAAATAATAACACAAACTCCCCACCCCCACGCCCCTAAAAATTACATGGAGACTCATCCAGGCCACTTCCTTAACTAAGGAGAGAGGTGAGTAAAAAAGTTGGTCCTACAGCCTCAGACACAGCTCAGTCCTTTGGGTGCCTCTGTTCTCCAATGAGTCTGGAAGCCAGTATCCTGGAACCAAGAATCCAAGGGCCCTGCGCTGAGCCAGGATGGGGGTGGGGAGGAAGATGACCCTTCCCCCACTCCTTGCCCCAGCAAAGAGAGTCCTGCTTGGGGGAAATGACACACGTGCTGAAAAACTTGTTCAGTCACTCAGTCGTGTGCAGCTCTTTGCGATACCATGGGCTACAGCACACCAGGCTTCCCTGTCCTTCACTGTCTCCTGAAATTTGCTCAGACTCAAGTCCATTGAGGCCATCATGCCATCCAACCATCTCATCTGCTGTTGTCCTCTTCTTCTCCTGCCCTCAAACTTTTCCCAGCCTCAGGATCTTGGTAGCCAAAGCATCTGAAAAACAAAGAGGGTGGTGCTTCATCCTCCCCAAGGAATCCTATGGGAAGGCTGTAGCAGGTGGGGCGGCCCTGCCAACTCACACCTCCTCCCCGCCCCCGCTCATTCATTCATTCAGTCAATTATCAAGCACTTTCTAAAGACCCACCTCTCAGCTGCACCCCAGACCTTCCCATCTCAGCCAATGACATCAACAGCCACTGTGTCCAAAAAACAAAGAGTCGTCTTGGATCCCAAATTCTTCTTACGTCTGCAAATCCCATCCTCTTTATGTCTGTTAGAGATCCAGTATCAGTCCATTCCTCAGCCTTGCTGCTCTCCTCTGGCTTGGACACTGCTGCAGCCACCAACTGGACTCCTGACCCCTTGGCCTTGGCCTAAAATCCATTCTCCACGCCTCCAAGTGACCTCAACACAGCATCATTCTGACTCCACCATTTCCTGTCCTCAAACCCTCTGAGGGGTCCTACTGAATATTTAACCTTTTAGAGGAAATTAAGGACACAAGCTTTGGCATCAGGCTATAAAGAGATGAAATGAACAGAGGAAGGGCCAGAGGCAGGGTTGTGCATAAATGAGAACTTGCTATATGACAAGGAGGCATCACCAGCCAGAGGGGAAAAGACAGACTCTTTTAAAAATGGTGTTGGGACAAGTGGTGATCCATATGGAAAAAGTAAAATTAGATCCCCAACTAACACCGCATACACACAACTCCAGGTGGATTCCAGGCTTACATGTGAAAAACAAAATGTTTAACACATTTAGGAGAAAATCTAGGAGAATATTTTTATGACCCAAGGATAAGGAAAGATTTCTTTTTTAAACAAACCTTTTGTTAATTACAATATGCATTTTGAAAGCGCACATTATGATTGTGCCGCTCCATAAAATTTCACAAAGTGAACCTGGCTTTGTACCCCACACCCACACCAAGAAATAGGATGCAACCAGCAACTCAGAAAAAGCCTCCCTGTGCTTCTTGACAGGGAAGAACATCTTAGGTGCAAAAAAGCATCAGCTGTGAAGGAAAATATAATGAGTCTGATGACATTAACACTCAAATCTTCAGTTCAACAAAAAATATCATAAACAAGATTAAAAGATATGCCACAATCTGGGAGGAGATATTTGCAATATACACGACCAGCAGGAGATTTGTTTCCAGAATATATAAAGGACTTCTGCAAATCAAGAAGACAACCAACCCAACAAAAAATTCAGCAGAAGTTGTCAACAAATACCTCCTAGGAAAAGAAACCTGTATGGCCAATAAGTGTTAGTCACTCAGCTGTGTCTGACTCTTTGCAACCCCACAGACTGTAGTCGGCCAGGCTCCTCTGTCCATGGAATTCTCCAGGCAAGAATACTGAAGTGGATGCCATTCCCTCCTCCAGAAAATCTTCCTGACCCAGGGATGGAACCCAGGTCTACCTGCATTGCAGGCAGATTCTTTACCATCTGAGACACCAGAGAAGCACAATAATCATATAAGAAAAAAGGTGCTAGCTTGCCAGTATCAAAGAAATGTAGATTAAAACAACAGTGAGATATTGCCTTCAAATGAGCAAAAATTAAAAAAAAAAAGCTGGTGCTACCCAAAGCAGACCCCATGGCTGGTGGAGGAACAGATAAGGCCACTTGACACTTGCATGATGTGGCATCTCGCCAGATTGAGGGCAAGCATATCCATGACCTAGCCGTTCCTCCCCAGAGTACAGACTCTACAGTAAGCTCTCATCTGAGTGTCCCGGGAGGGAGACTGGGAACATCATCAAAGGAGGAGACAGTCATGCAGTAGGAATGGCCCTGGGCAATAATTTTTATTTTTACTTTTATGTATTTATTAATTCATTTTGCCACACCATGCAGTTTGGGGGATCTTAGTTCCCGGACCAAAGACTGAAACCAGGCCCTCCATCGTGAGAGTGCAGACTCCTAATCTCTGGATTGCCGGGAATTCCCTGGCCTGGCAATTAAAATAAAAGAAGCAAAATAGAAGTGAATGATCAGTTAGACACAGCAAACAGGACGTGTGCAAGGTGAGACATCAGAAGTGGGACCAAAACCAAAGCCTTTGGGAGGAGAGGTAGAGAGAGGCTACCTGAAGGAGTTGACCCTGGAGAAATGAGACACAGGCTGAGCCTCGCCCACTGGGGAGAATTTGCACACGAATTCGTATCACTCATTCTACAAGGATGTGCATGCTAAGTCACTTCAGTTATGCTCGACTCTGTGTAACCCCAAGGACTGTAGCCCTCCAGGCTCCTCTGTCCATGGAATTCTCCAGGCAAGAATACTGAAGTGGGTAGCCGTTTCCTTCTCCAGGGGATCTTCCTGACTCAGGGATCGAACCCTCATCTCCTGCATTGGCAGGCAGATTCTGCACCACTGAGCCACCAGGGTTCCTATGCCACAACTAAAAAAGATCCTACATGCCACAATGAAGATCAAGGATCTTGAGTGCTGCTGCTAAGACCTGGCACAGCCAAACAAATAAATGAATGAATAAATACTGAAATAAAAAGAGAGAGAGAGGGAGAGAGAGAGGCAGAAGATTTACCACTTTTCATGACCTCGCCTTGGAGGCCACATTGCATCGCTTCTGCTATTTTCTTCATCAAAGTATCTACAAAGGTCTATAGCTCAAGGAGAGGAGAAATGGACTCCACCTCCTGGGAGGAAGCAGCAAGGTTTTAGAAGACCATGCGGGACCAGAAATATTTCTGTGGCCCTTTTTGATAGTAGGTAGAGGAAATTATTAGCATATAGAGCTGAGAGTCACAGCAGATCTTGAATGGGAGCCTCTTAGGCCATGAGCAGAGTGGAGAACAAGAGGCAGAGAGGCCAAGGTGGAGGCTACTGCACGGGTCCCGGCCTCTGTGAGGTGGGGCCATAAAGGCTGGGAGTAGGGTGGCGACGGGGGCAACAGAAAAGGCACAGAATTGCAGGTGAAGCTGTCAACTACAAGTTGGCACTTGCCATGGGCACTTTCTACTCCTGCAAGGATTAAACCATGTGCTGCTGCAGCTGCTGGCCTTCAACACCCCCTGAAAGGAGTTCAGGATGGAGAGCAGAAATGAGGCACTCTGTGCTCAGCGGCGGGTGGGGGTGGGGGACTAGCCGAACAGGTCTTCAGATAGATGTTTTCAGGAGTCAATTTTATGAGTCCATTTCTTGTATCTGCTCATATCTAGAAGATCACTGAAATCCTTCATGGTGATGACTGTTCCTCGTGACTAGTGAAGGCTTCTGAAGACTAGCAGAAACCTAGTGGGAAAATATGTGCCTGATTGTATATAATCTCCCTTCACCAAAATCACACCTATATTGACCTTCCCTTCCTGCCTCTTCGGGGTAGTCTCTCGGAGCTCTCTGAGGTGCTGTCTCCTGGGCTGCAGTCCTCATTTTGCCCCAAATAAAACTTAACTCACACCTCTCATTTGTGCCTTTTTTTTAAGTCACTAAATGCAGTTACCATCTCAGCTTGGTTGCCAACATGGCAAGCCATTCCCCCTTATGGAGTTTACCTTTATAACCTGCAAAATAAGCAAACACAAGGAAGAGGTCTCTTATTCATATCATGGACCCTTTGAGAATCTGATGAATGGAATGGATTCTCTCCTCAGGGAAAGAAAAACATTCAGGCACCTGTCTGTGAAATTGAGTGGAGTGTTTGCAGGGCTCAGAGTCAGCCTGCTCGGTGGATAAGGTGGGGCTCTGGACCCAGAATGTGTGGATATAAATCCTGCCTCCACTCCTCACCAGGGAGAGAACCTGGGTGAGTGACCCAACCTCTCTGTGCCTCTGCTTCTCCGTTTGCAGCAGCTGGAAATGCATTTGACAGTAAATGACTGAGGACTCTAATGTTCAGTGCTTTTGGCAAAATGGAGCCTTCGTTTCTCTGATCTGGGAAAACCCGGATGTGTGGTGGTGGTTGTCAGTTGGGGAGCTCAGACAGAAGGTTTCTGTCCCTTACCAAGTCTCAGGGGGGAGAAGGGATAAATTAGGACTGTCAGATTACCAGATACACACCACTATATATAAAATGAATAAACAGCAAGGATATACTGTATAGCACAGGGAACTATATTCACTATCTTGTAATAACCTACGATAGAAAAGACTTTGAGGGATTTCCTAGTGGTCCGGTGGTTAAGGGGCTTCCCGGGTGGCACAGTGGTAAAGAATCTGCCTGCCAAAGCAGGAGACACTGGAGACTTGGGTTCGATTCCTGGGTCAGGGAGATCCCCTGGAGGAGGAAATGGCAACCCCCTCCAGTATTCTTGCCTGGAGAATCCCATGGAAAGAAGAGCCTGGTGGGCTACTGTCCATGGGGTCACAAAGAGTTGCATGCAACTGAGCAACTGGGCATGGATGCACGCCAGTGATTAAGACTCCAAAGCACGGGGCACAGGTTCCGTCCCTAGTCAAGGAACTAAGATCCCACATGCAGCACAGTAAGGCCAAAAAGAAAGAATCTGAAAAAAAAAATATGTATATATCATTGAATCTCTTTGCTGCACATCTGAAACAAACACAATATTGTAAATCAACTCCGTGGAATGTGGGGTGTGCTCACTCATGTCCAACTCTTTGCAACCCCATGGACTGTAACCTACCGGGCTCCTCTCCCCATGGAATTCTCCAGGCAAGAATACTGGAGAGGGTTGCCATTTCCTCCTCCAGGGGATCTTCCTGACCCAGGGATCAAACCTGGGAGTCTTGCATCTCCTGCATTGGCAGGCGGATTCTTTATTATTAGCATCACCATCACCTGAGAAGCCCCGTAAATCAACTATACCTCAATTTTAAAAAATCCCCCCCCCAAAAATCCCTTTGCCCTGAAGACCTGCCCTTGATCTCATTGTCCAGAATGGAGCCACGTGAGCCCCTACCTGAGTGAGGATGATGGATGGAGCATCAGCTCAGTGGTTCATTCTCAGCTTGAAAGGACGTTTGGAGATGTGGGAGGACATTTCAAGTGCCCACCGTGATTGCACATCTGCATTTCATGGAGCATTTTACATGAAGAATTGTTCCCCACCCTGTACCCAAAATATTCCCCTTTGAAAAACTCAGAAGCTCCTCTGGTCTCTGTTGCAAAGGCAGGGAAGAAGGGCAACTGGGGAATGCAGGTGGGTCACCCAGCTCAGGGCACTGGCCACCACTCACTTCTACCTTGTAGGCTGCCATGAGGCACACAGGTACGTGCTCAGGTCAAGGTGCACATGTTGGGGTCCCCTGAGAGCTGAGAGGCTGCAGATGAAGCCCTGTGAGACCAGAGCTGCAGGGGCCAAGAGGCTGCAACGCACCCACCACAGGACCAGGAGGCGCACACACGTGGGGACACAGAGCTTCTTGGCTCATGCTCTCTGATTTCCCTTGGAGCTCCTGGCTTCTCTTTGAAGCCTGCCTGGCCTTCGGGGGCCCACCCAGAGCCTCCCACCACATCCTTGTGTCATGCCACATCCCACCATCGGTCCCCAAAGAGACCCTGACTCAGCAGCAGACACAGTAGGGCAGGTAAAAGGAAGTGGGGGGAAACGTCACTGCTGCCTGTCACCACGTCCGTCCGCTGGCCCAGTTCCCGGCAGGCAGGGAGTCAGCAGGCCCCTGGTGGGTGTGGGCTGAAGCCACAGCCCCGCTGCCAGCGGGGCCAGGATTGGCAGGACACACGCGGCCTTCAGGACCGGATGGGGGTGGGGGGGGGGTGGGGAGGGGGGATGGAGAGGTCTGGGGAGGAGGCTGTGTTCCCTCTGTCTCCCGCCCTGCCCCCACACCCCGAGGGCCAGATCTCACCATTCCAGGGGACTGGACTTGGGGGTCACCACCCCATCCCGGGGCGCGGGTCAGGAAGTCAGTCCAGTATGCACAGCTGGAGCCCTAACCCTTAGGCTTTGTGTACCTTTGTTTAAAGATAGTGGACTTTGTTGTCACTATTCTGATGATGATAAAAGTAAATCCAAATCGTGCTTGCTGTGGAAAAGTTTGATAGGCACAGAGAAGAAAGTAAAAAATCTTGCCTCCAGTCCATTGGTTACCTAAGACAACAATTCTCAGCCTGGTGGTATATTTCCTTCCAGTTTTTTTTTCCGTGTGAGTGTAAGCTTCATTTTGCATACTATTTTATAATTAGCTTCTTTTTAAAATTTAAAACTAGACTACTTTTATTTTAAAACACTAGATCAGTGACTAGCAGTCCAGTAGGTAAGGCTTTCTGCTCCAAATGCAGGGACCCTGGGCTCCATCCCTGGTCGGGGAACTAAGATCTGGTGCAGCAGGGCCAAGAAAAACACAGGCCCTCTAAAGATCAGTCAGTGCCAGCTCTTTCTCCTCCTACCCAGTGCCACCAGTGTCCCCTTCTCTGGCATCAACCCATGTGATGTGGGTGGGCACAGAGAGCACTGGTCCCCAGCAATGGCCCCTAGGAAGTCAGAGGTGGGCACTTCTTGCCAGAACCTATTTCCAAGCCAGAGATTTGCTGACTGAAAGGGAATTCCCTCCATTAGGAGGGGTCTCTGTTTGTAGCTCCCCCAGCCAGCACACAAAAGAGGCCATAGGACATCGGCACCAGGGACTGCTGTTTGGGAACTTCTGGCCTGTTCTTCATCCCTCTTGCCCTTTCTCCAATCGAGGAGAAATCAATCTTCTCAGACTTCCAGGTTGGCCAAGGCATTTAAGTTCTGGTGACTACAGAGCCAGTAAAAGATGGGAAAGCCAGCTTTCTGCAGGAAGGTGTGGGTGGGTCACGGGCTGGTCTCTTTAGAGCTGGAGAAGTCCTCGGGTGATTCCAGCTGCCCTCCCTGAGTTGCCGTGTGTGTGCAGGTCCTCATGCTGAGCATTTCATAGAATTAGTTCATCCCATTCTTGTGACATTTCAGCAGGGGAGGTATCATTATCCCCACTTAATGGATGAAGAAACTTAGGCTCAGCCAGATTAAGCCACAGGTCAGCTTCCTTATGGATGCATCAGGCCTCAGAGGCCAAGAGGACAGAGGTAAGCTGCCCAGAGTGGGAACTGGCCTAAAGCAAGTCTTGTCCCTTGGACACCTGTGTCAGAGAGTCCTGCTGAGATTGCCTTGGACACTGGCCACAGACTAAGGCTCAGATGAACCTGTCTGGCCCGCAGCTGTGTTCTAGGCACTGAGCCTCCTGGCCATCTGCACACTGCTGCCCCATTGACCAATGGAGCCCAGAATGCTCAAAGTTCATCAGATCAACCCAACCACCCTGGGATTTCACCCCCTGCGCTTATCAGCAAGAGGGGCTGTTAATATAATGGTCTGCTTCTGGTGGACATGTGGGCACAGGGACACACATATGTGCTTTGATTCCCGGACCAACTGTCCAGTTACAGACCAAGGCTTCTTGGCCAGGAGTGGGAAGACCAGAGCTCCAGACCCTTCCGCCATGAGTGCCCCACGTGACCTCAGCAAGGTCTCATTCCTTCAGAGCCTTGTTCTCCTTATCTGAGGAATCCTAACCCTGTGATGTTTGCAGACACATTTCTTTTGCCCCACACTCAAGAATGGCTCTTCTATCAGCAACAGATATTACATCTTGCCTCCTGGGTGAATTCTGATAGATTACCAGTGACTGCCTGGAGCACTGTAGAAACAAGGAGTCCACAGCTGTGTGGGGATGGATTAGCAATGTCTGCTAGAGGCTAGGACAAAGAAGTGATGGGTGTTTGCCATAGCGTGATCCTCCAAGTGTCTGTCCCAAGTGAACACACAAGGAGTTCCCCAAACGTTCCCCACAGGTGAGGTGCCCCAATAACCTCATTTCTGTGAAGACTGAGTCCTTGGAGAAATTATGCAGCCGTTGCAAGGGGATTTTGAGTTGGTTCAGCGCTTCCATAGCCACTTCCTGTCCCAGATAACCAGCTCCAATGCCTGCGCTGGGTTTATCTGTGAAGTCACTGCTGTCTTGAGCTCTCCGATTCTGAGGATTCCTGTCACAGAGAACAGAGTTTGCAGGCTTCCTACTTTCCTGGCAGTGACCCTGCTTCTAAATGCCCCTGTTACCAAAACTTACACCCCTCGGTGACCCATCCTTGGCTGCCAGGCAAATTCAGATCTAGTTTATGTGGCTGAGATGGCAAGAAAGTGAAAAAGTGAGTGAAAGTGTTAGTCACTTCAGTCATGTCTGACTCTCTGCAACTCTGCGGATGGTAGCCCACCAGCCTCCTCTGTCCATGGGCTTCCCAAGTGATGTTAGTGGTAAAGAACCCACCTCCCAGTGCCACAGACTTAAGAGATGCATATTCTAGGGGTCGGGAAGATCCCCTGGAGGAAGAAACGGCAACCAGCCCCAGTATTGTTGCCTGAGAAATCCCATGGACAGAAGAGGCATAGCAGGGAGGCCCTGTGCTGGAGCTGAGTGAGCCAGAAGAGGACTGGAGTAGATGAGATGAGGTCAGAATGGACGAGATGGATGGTGCTATGTGTGTACTATTTTTGAAGTGCAAGAAACCAAAATTTTTAACAGGAAAGGGTTAGATTCTAGTAGAAGCACAGGGGAATTCCTTGGTGGTCCAGTGGTTAAGTCTTGGGGCTTCCACTGCAGGGTACATGGGTTTGATCCCCAGTCAGGGAACTAAGATCCCACATTCCATGCAACCAAAAAGAAAAAAAAAATCTCTAGTAGAAGCACAAACCCAGGTGAAAAGAAGGCTACCAATACCCAATCATGGTGAGCCCATCAAAGACCACACTGGGATCTATGTGAGCGGACCAGCATTTCAGGAGCTCCAACAATGCCTGGAGTGTCACCTGGAGCCTTAGGGGCAGGTTTAGTTTCTACAGTCATTTTGATCTAGGAAAACAGAAACCAAACTACCAGGCAGGGTGAGAAGCAAATCAGGACTGGGCTTCCTGGGGCCCTAATACAGGGTGAAGGGTAATGGTGTTTGGGGTCTCAGGCCTGGATACAAGGTGGGCATGGAATGGTGCCCGCCCCTGCACCTTGGGCCTGTGTATGCCTCCCAGGACCTTCACCAGGAGAGGGTCTCGGGCAGGCAATAGGAGTGCCCAGGTTTTCAGGGCTCAGGCATTTGTTATGTAAGCCTTGGGGTGAGTCAGCCCCAGCAGCCTGGTATGTCCGGGGGGGATGTCCTGATTCTTGAGGGCCAAACCCCTTCCCTGGGCTGCCATTCAAAAGGGTGGCAGCCAGCGACCAATGGGACTCCACTGGGTCACCATCTTCATCACTGAACTAGTACACCACTTCTGTTGCCCAGGAAGCCGGTGAAGCTCAGACATGCTCTGTCACCTGTGGGCTAAGGTTGAGCTGAGGTCTCCGCTCCAGGCCTACCTGACCGGCCCTGTTTCTCCCGGACTTGGGGGATACAGGCTGATGCTGCAACAGGGAACAAGGACAGGCCCAGGGCAGGAAATGAGCATGGATAGGAGAGGGGGAATGGGTGGGACAGGGACTGGGAGAGAAAGTGAGACGGGGAGGAGTCGAGGGGAAGTGGAAGGCCCTGAGGAGGCCCTGGGGAGGGATGGCTTCAGAGTCTGCTCTTTCGCCCTGAGCCTGGCCCAACCCCAGCCCAGCGCAGCCAGCCAAGGACTGTAGAAGAACATTCGGAACGCTCAGTCCTTTGCCAGAACCTGACAAAGTGTCATTGTCATAGTCACCGGTCATGGACACAGAGCATTATCTTCTAAATGGTGTTTTTGGCGTGTGTGTGTGTTTATTCACTTTGATACTGAGAGGAAAGTAGCAGGCTCAGCACACTCTCACCCAGGACTCAGGGAGAGGATCCCAGAGAGTCTAGGCTCCCACAGGGATTGCCACCCACACCCTCCCCTTCCACCTTCTGCCCCAGACCCTACATGTCCTACCTGGCCCGGCCCAGGAGCACCTAGCCGGGTGAGCAATTATGGCCAGCATCTGATGGCAAAGAGGTTAGTAAGGTCCCTGCCCCAGCTCCCAGCCCTTGTGGTGATTACTGGGGCCAGCCTGACACAGGTTCGAATTCTGACTGTCCCATTTCCCGTACATGTGACCTTGAGCAAATTATTTAATCCCTCTTAGACTAAATGTTCTCATCTGTAAAATGGGTAGTGCTTATGTTATAGGGTTGTTTGGAAGATTACATAAGACTCAGCATGTAAAGCACTTAGCAGGGTGGCAGCTCACAGCAAGTACTCAGTAAGTGTTAGTCATTATGATTATTTTCATCATCATTACTGCCGGCATGACCACCTTACAATCTACTGTTGACACAGGATTTCACTGCCTGAGTTTGCATTTGTGTTTATGATGGCGTTGGCATCAAGCAGTCGTTTGGGATTGCTGCTGGCTAACAAGAAAAGAACAGAGGCGGATTTAATGTGTAAATGATGCATTGAAGCCAAGTGTAGGTCGAATGAAGTAACAGCCCACTATGCAAACAGAAGTATTGCAGTAATTCAAATAGAGAGAAGTACTGGGAGAACTGAGTCACCCCCAGCACACGGAGCATCCGCAGGTATGCCAAACTCGAGAGGAGACCTACTCTTATTGGCCAGTCCCAATTCACTGCAAGTGGCAATTTGATTTCAGCCAAGCAGCATCACCCTTCCCATCAAGCTCATGTGGTCAGTTTGAATTGGATTAGGTTTGTAGTTTGGTTTATTTACTTTTGCATTCTTTGCCTTTTAAAAAAACTTTTTAATTGAAACATAGTTAATTTACGATGTTGTATTAGTTTCAGGTATACAGCAAAGTGATTCAGTTACATATATATATATATATATATATATGTTCTTTTAAAAATTCTTTTCCATTATAGGTTGTTCAATTATATTTCCCTGTGCTATTCATTAGGTCCTTGTTGGTTATCTACTTTATATACGTGTGTGTGTGTGCTCGGTCACTCAGTCTTGCCCAGCTCTTTGCAACCCCATGGACTGTAGCCTGCCAGGCTCCTCAGTCTATGGAATTTTCCAGGCAAGAATACTGGAGTGGGTTGCCATTTCCTCCTCCAGGGGATCTTTCCGACCCAGGGATTTTATATATAGTAGTGTGTATATTTTAATCCTTTGCTTATTTTTATTATGTAAACTTCTCTAGAATGTACTGCAAAGTTAAAAAAAAATTGTAATATGTTCCCTTTTGATTAAGAAAAAAAGAAAGTACAAGAATAGAGAGGGGACTTCTCTGGTGGTCCAGTGGTTAACACTTCACCTTCCAACACAGGGGATTTGGGTTCAATCCCTGGTCAGGGAGTTAAGATCCCACATGCCTCTTGGCCAAAAAACCAAAGCATAAAACAAGCAATACTGTAACAAATTCAATAAAGACTTTAAAAATGGTCCCCATCAAAAAAATCTTAAAAGAATAGAGAGAGATAAATGCGTATGTGCATATAATTTATGTTCCTGTTTTTTTTGGCAGAAAGAAATATTGGGGGGATAAATCAGATCTAATAGAAATTGGCGCCCAAGTGTGGAAGGGGGCTGAACAGAAGGCACAGAGGTAGAAGCAAGATTGCTTTGTGTGTATTTTTCCACATAGTTTTCACTTTGAATGGTGTTGGCCTGATGGTTGCATGGGAACTATAAGGAGATAATTAATAAAACAAAAATAATGTATCTCCATGAGCACTGGGGAGGTTGCTCAGGTGTCTTTCCCATAAAGGGAATGTACAAGACTCAGATTAGAGACCCTTGTCCTTGATAAAGAGCCTTATTGCTTCCCAGGGTAACGACCTTCTAAGAATGCTCTCTGGAAAATATGTCTTCTCCCTAAAAACAAGAAGGTCAGGAAGACCAGCCCTGCCCAGGACTCTGTGAGGAGAGAACGTAGCAACACAGTGATGCGGCAGGTGGTAGGACAGTCTAGCTACTTGTCCCCGACGTGGCCAGACTGCCAGCCTCCCCTTAGAGAGCACTGCCGACTCCTGTGTCTGAAATGGGTTCTACAGGCTCCAGCCCCCAAGTGGGCATCGGGGTGTGGGGTGGCAGCTGCCAGAAGCACTGCCTTGGAGGACCGTCTGCTGATCTTCAACCTCAAAGGCAAGAGGTCAAAGGAGCCAGCATCTTGCAGAACGGTTACAAGGCATCTCATGGGCCACCCAGGAACCAGGCCACACCAAAGTCTGCTTTGCACACCACAGCAAGGCAAGGAGGCCTGCCGCTCTCCTCCGAGGAAAAAAATAAGCCAACAGCACCAAAGAAGGACCACAGGAAGGGCAGAGATTTCACACACGAATGCCTGGGTTTGGGCCAATGTGGAACAGTTAGAAGCCTCCAGGGCCAGCCCACTGGAAGAGCGTGCCTGCCTCAAAGAGAAGGATGGAATTTACTCACAGCAGACACTGCTTCGGACCAGACGCTGCTTTGAGTGAGGACTTTACACTTATCACGTGATGGGCTGGGCAGTTTTCACCCCAGTTTACAAATGAAGGAATGGAGTCCTTGAGAGGTTAAGTAATTTGCCCAGGGACTGGGGGGTGGCACTCAAGCCAGTATTAGGGCTGCATTTGAGCCCACGGCTGGGCTGGTATTAACACCCAGGTTGAGGGAAGAACAGCCCTGGTTCTGCAGCGCACATGTTATAGAAACATCATTACGACAGGGGGTGGGGACAGGACAAGAAGGGGTAGGGGAGGAATTCTCTCACGGTGCAGCGTATCCACCTACCAATGCAGGGAACATGGGTTTGATTCCTGATCTGGGAAAGCCTCACACGCCACGGGCGGCTAAAGCCTGTGTCCCACAGCTACTAGTTCGAGAACCTAGAGTCTGTGCTCCACAGTAAGAGAAGCTGCCGCAGGAGAAGGCCAAGCACCGCAGCTAGAGAGTAGCCCCTGCTCACCTTAACTAGAGAGAGCCTGCAAGCAGCAATGAAGACCCGGCCCCCAATTTAAACAAAAAAAGTTGAGAATGGATTAATGTAAAACAAATTAATTTAAAAAATCACGGCTGGGAGAGTACAGGTATACAAGCCTCCTCCAAGAAAAAGTAAAAAGTGAACCACAGCTGAGCCACCCATGTGACGGTGCCTGGGGAATCAGCATCTCCCTCTTCTAGAAGCAGAAAGCTGAGAGGCTGAAGTGTGTGTGCTCCCCAGGTTCAAATCCTGGATCCTCTTCTTCCTAACTGTGACTCCAAGCAGGCTCTCTGGGCCTCAGTTTCCTCATCTGTAAAATGGGAATAACAGGGCTTCCCTGGTGGTCCAGTGGTTGGGAGTCCACCTGTCAGTGCAGGGGACATGGGTTCGATCTCTGGTCAGGGAAGATTCCACGTGCCATGGGGCAACTAAGCCTGTGTGCCAAAACTACCGAGTCCAAACTCCACAGCCTGTGGTCTGCAACAAGAAAAGCCACTGCAATGAGAAGCCCAAGCACCGCAACTAGAAAATAGCCCCCACTCGCCGCAACTAGAGAAAGCTTGTGCACAGCAACGAAGACCCAGTGCAGCCAAAAATAAATGAATGAATAAGAGGATGTGGCTTAAAGATAGGCCATTTCAATTAAAAAATAAATAAATAAAATGGGACTAACACCCATGCCCGGGCCAGGGTGGCCAAGACAAATACAGGAGGCAGTGAGAGGAAAGCACTTGGCAGGGTGCCTGCTGGGGAGTGAGTGGTGGGCGCTCTGGGAGTCCTAGCTGGGAACTCGGGCATCCCTTGTTGCCAAGGCTGCAGCTAAAGATGCTGACAGGGATGTGATTCAGGGAGAAGAACCTGAACCACCAAAGGGGTTGGGCAGTGGGGTTCCTGGCCTGGCCGCCCGGGGCTAGCTCTTGGCCTGAGGTGGCCCTGCCTTCCCAGGGCAGACACGTGTTATGGCTCCTGTCCATCCTTCCTAGACCTGCTGCTGGCTCAGGAGCCCACAAACTGGATTACTGGGTTATGAGAGTCTCCTGACATCCCTAGACCCCTCACGCACCTGTAACATGGGAGGGTCACGAATGGTGCCTCCTGCACAGGACTGTCATGGGGCGCCCACTCTTTATATATATGTTTGTTTATTCAGCAGCACCCCAGGTCTTAGTTTCGGCACTTGGTATCTTTGATCTTCATTTCAGCATGCAGGATCTTTAGTTGGGGCAAGTGGGATCTAGCTCCTTGACCAGGGATCGAACCTGGGCCCCCTGCCTTGGCAGCACAGTCTTAGCCACTGGACCACCAGGGAAGTCCCTGGGCTCCCATTGTTACCCACCTGCCCTGATGTGTCTCCTCTCCTACAGTAGTCAGAGGGTCTTTGAAAAAGGTAAATTAATAGAATTTCCCTCAGACTGCCCACTGTTCAGTTCAGTGTCCCACCCAGCCTGCTACACGCAGCGTGGTCTAGCCTTGCTGACTGCTCTCATCCCATCTCTTCCTCTGTCACCCTCTCCCCCAGTGCTCCAGAGAAGTGTCTGCTCCCCAAGTGCACAAGCTTACTCAGCAGGCCTGTGCACTATTTTCCTCCACTCACTGCCTGGGATGCCCTCTTGCCAGATCATCACACCTTTATCTCTTATTTGAGTGTCTGCTGAAATATCACCTTCTCAGAGAAGCCTTCCCTCTGAGAAGACCGCCCCAGGGATAGTACCTTCCCATCTTCCAGGTACTACTACACCACCTCTGTTATTTTGTTTCAGAGTACTTACCATCATCTGAACTTCTTATTTACTGAGCTGTGCTGGGTCTTAGTTGTGGCATGCTGGATCTTCAGTTTTCATTGCAGCACTCAAAATCTTCAGTTGCAGTGTGTGGGATCTAGTTCCCCGACCAGGAATCAACCCTGGGCCCGCTGCATTGGGATTTCAGAGTCTTAGCCACTGGGCCACAGGGAAGTCTCTCAAGCGCATTTTAGCTGATGGAGACCTCCACTGAAGTTCTCAGAAGCCTAGAGTGAGGAGGGGGAGCAAGGACAGACCTTTGCAACGGGGATGTTATGTGTGACCATAAAAATCTCCGTTTGTGCAGGGTTGATTGTGCTCTGGGCATTTCATTCCTTCCTTCCTTGGACACTGATTGAGCACCTGCTGGGTGCAGGATCTCCTCCAGTGCTCCAGTTGTGAGGGCGGCAGATAGCAGGCTAACTAAACCAGTTTATAAGAGAAGCTCAGGACTTCCCTGGTGGTCCAGTGGCTAAAATTCCGTGCTCCCAGGGCAAGGGGCCCATGGTTCAATCCTTGGTCAGGGAACTAGATCCCACATGCTGCAACTAAAAAGATTCCCCTTGCTGCAAGGAAGATCTCACGTGCCGCAACTAAGACCCGATGCAGCCAAATCAATAAATACATTTTGTTTTTTAAAAAAAGAAAGGGACTTGAACTGTTGCGAGATGCCCCTCACTGTTAGCCATCCCCAGCTCTTCCTCCTGGGCACCTTGGCACCCCTCCCTGCAGAGGACACCCCCTGGGCACAGTGGCTGCTGGCATCTTTCCCACGCAGCCAGCTCCTATAAAGGCTCTCTGCTCCCCAGCTGCAGCAGCCTCACTGAGGGATAACACCGGCCCTCCTCCAGGTATTAACTGGCTTTTCCCCCTGCAATGTTTGTTTTAGGGATTACAGGCAGTGGAGGAGCCTGTAATTTCCAGATTCATCTGTTCCTTTCCTGGCAGCCAGCACTAGAGTTGTTATTTCTTTTCCCCAAGCCCCTGATAATACCGTTCCAGACACGTTGGTCTGATAGCATCATCCAACAGAAAAACTCTCCAGTGTTTCCTCTAAGACAGCGGACAGGCTCTCGCTGGCTTCATGTAAAGACTCTGGAGCTGAATGTTCTTGCCATCATTTTTCCCTCCTTCTGAGATATGCCTGGAGGTCCATGATCATTTTCTCCTTGTTTTCCGTTTCCTTTTTAAGGACTACAGTGACTCTCCCACCCCACCATTCATCTGGCACAGTCAAGAAATGGCTACTTCATGGTAGTACATTTCCAAAATAATGCTTTTCAAGCACTAAAATGTTAATGAAATACATTTTATTTATTTTTTATTGGGTATTCCTTGCTGTGCATGGACTTTTCTCCAGTTGCGGCGAGCAGCAGCTGCTGTCTAGCTGCGGTGCTCAGGCTTCTCATTGCGGTGGCTTCTCTTATTGGGGAGCATGGGCTCTCGAGCACTCAGGCGTCAGGAACTGCAGCACATGGGCTCAGTAGTTGTGGTGCAACCTGACTTAGCTGCTCTGTGGCAAGCGGAATTTTCCCAGACCAGGAATTGAACTCATGTCCCCTGGGTTGACAGGCAGATTCTTATCCACTGAGCCACCAGGGAAGTCCTGAAATACATTTTTAAAACAACTTTATTGACATAATTGACACATGATAAACTGCATATATTTAAGACATGTGATTTGATCCATTTTTGTTTGTTATTTTTGTTTTTCTTTTTTTATTCTGATGACTTGATCCACTTTGACATTTGTGAATACCCTGGAATCATCACCACAATCCGGGTAATGAACACATCTGTCACTCCCCAAAGTCTCCTCTGCCCCGCCCCTCTTCCCTCAGCCACCACTTTTGTCTGCTTTCCAAATACATATTTAATGCAGAGCTGTCTCACCCACTTCCCCACCTCAGTAAACAGTGTGATCGACGTGATGGTTCCTCTCCTCAATTCAGCATTATCATTAACGTTCTTGAGAGCCGTGTCCTCAGATGTTGGGGAGATACATAAGATTGTTTGCTCTGCACACTAAATGGCCCCATTGTTGCCCTTCCCTGCCAGGTGGTTTGGGGTTTGGGAGTTTTCTCTCTTGCTGCCAGCTGTCTCGGTGCAGTTCCTGGTACACAGCCCATGCCGCCCGGAACCCTGGCTCACTGACACTCTCCCGAGTCACTCCCACTCCTCACTCTGAACCGGTGGTTCTCAGCCAGGAGCAGTTTTGTACCCCGCTAAGGAGACATTTGACAATGTCTCAAGACATTTTTTGGAGAAGGAAATGGCAACCCTCTCCAGTATTCTTGCCTGGAGAATTCCATGGATAGAGGAGGCTGGCTGGCTCCATAGGGGACAGTTAAGTCCATGGGGTCACAAAGAGTGGGACATGACTGAGCGACTATACACACAGGAGACATTTTTGATTGTCATGTTGCAGGAAGGGGGGCCCGTTCCAGGACCTGAGAGAGGGTTCCTGTCTAACACTCGGAAATGAATTGTCCAAGGAGACACACGAGCTGACAAAGCAAGAGGCTATATTGGGAAGAGGTGGCCAGGTGGAGAGCAGGAGGGTGAGGGAAGCCAGGGGAACTGCTCTGCCGCGTGGCTCACAGTCTCAGGTTTTATGGTGATGGGGTTAGTTTCTGGGTTGTCTCCGGCCAGTCACTGACTCAGGGTCCTTCCTGGTCGCACATGCTTTGCTCAGCCAAGATGGATGCCAGCGAGGAGGATTCTGGGAGACGGAAGGACGTGTGGCATCTCCTTTGGCCCTTTCCCGAACTCTTCTTGGTGGTGGTGGCTTATTAGTTCTGTGTTCCTTAGTAGGCCCTCCTGTTGTAAAATAACTCAGGCAAATGGTTACTATGGTGCCTGGCCAGGGTGGGCGTCTCAGTTGGTGTGCTTCCCCTGACAATAATGGGGGTGGGGGTGCTACTGGCCCCTAGTGTTCAGAGACCAGGGATGTTGCTAAACCATCCTAGCATGCACAGGACAGTTTCCCAAATAAGAATAATCTGGCTCAAGATGTCAAATCCTGTCCCGATAATAGAACTGATAGGAAAATTCAACAAGAAGTCATGTTAACTGTTTTTACATTGTGGTATCAAGAGAGAGAAGGAAGAGCAGAGCTTTTTGGAACTGCAAGGCCAGAGGGATGGCAAAGCTTCAGGAAGCTCCTGGTGCAGTATCCTTCTATCTTGCCCGGGGGTAGTCTCTGGCTTCCTAAGGACAAGTCCTAAGGGGCTCAGCTTGAGGTCCCAGGGCTTAGCATTCAGACTGCACCCAAAGCACCTATTTGTTGCCCAATTGTGGGCAGCACTGGCTGGGCAGTGAGGGCAAAGCAGAGACACAGAGCCGGCAGAAGGGAACCCTTAAGCTGAGCAGTGACTTGGGGATGCGGCAGAACCTGCAGGTAAAAGGTAAGTGTGGACCTAGCCTAATAATTAGGAATAGGAGAAGGGCCGGTCGAGCTGCGATCCTGTCCCAGCGTGACCAGATACATCACCACCACATCACTCCTCGCTCCTCCCCCCACCCACACAGACACCCAGTTTGCCTGTCGTATAAAGGAGGTTTTCCCAAAGCCGTTTAGCTAGAACTGGAAGGACCCTGCCCTGTGACGGGACAGGAGGAGCCTGACTGTTGTCTCAGCAGCACTCAGGATGGACCCCAGGTGTTCTGGAGCTAGTTGGTGAAGTATGGGCATGCTTTATTCAGTTTTGCATGACTTAAATATTTTAATTATCTTATTCTAAAAGCTATTGCAGAAATTTCTGAGCGTGCAGGTAAGCAAAAAGAAAACAACAGAAAGCTTTCAAATCCCGCTCTTTTAGGGAAAACCCCAATTAAATGCTGTTGTCTGCTCTTCCATGCACGTGTGGATGTAGTGGGTATTGATGGAGGTGGTGGACTTCCCTGTCCATCCAGTGGTTAAGACTCTGAGCTTCCACTGCAGGGGGTAAGGGTTCCATCCCTGGTTGGGGAACTAAGATCCTGGATGCTTTGTTGGATCCTGAAGGATGTTTGAAGTGTCTGAGAGAGGGAGGAAGAGATTTTGAGAGGAAGGGACACCCCAGAGCATTCCAAGCAGACAACGGGAGTGCCTGAGGTAAGGGTGAATGGGTGGATTTTATCATAGGACACCAGTTGCTCTTGGAGGTCTCCCCAGATTGCTTAGTTGTGTCTGGCTCTTTGTGACCCCCAAGGACTGTAGCCCACCAGGCTTCTCTGTCCATGGGATTCTCTAGGCAAGAATACTGTAGTGGGTAACCATTCCCTTCTCCAGGGGATCCTTCTGACCCAGGGATCAAACTCTGGTCTTTTGCATTGCAGGCAGATTCTTTACTGTCTGAGCCACCTGGCTGTATATATGTACTCAGTCATGTCCAACTCGTTGTGACTGTGTGGGCTATAGCTTTCCAGGCTCCTCTGTCCATGGGATTCTCCAGGCAAGAATACTGGAGTGGGTTGCCATACCCTTCTCCAGGGGATCTTCCTGGCCAAGGGATCGAACCCACATCTCCTGTGTCTCCTGCATTTCAGGCAGATTCTTTACCCACTGAGCCACCTGGGAAGTCAAGCCACCTGGCTGGTTAGCCTCAAATCCAGGGATAAAGAAAGGCCTGGTTGGACCCTTCTTCCTGCCCCCTGCTAGGAAGGTGGGAACTGCTCACAGCCCGTTCCTCCCTCAGCCCTTACCCACTAGGCCCTGCTCAACCCCACAGGTTGTCCCCATCAACCCCCACTGTCAGGCTTCTGTCACTTGGTGTCTCTGTCCTAATAACTGCTGTGTAAAACTGATAACTCTTGTCCAGAGGCCCGTGAGCTTACTGAGGCCCCATGTCAGGGGACCTGGGCAGGCAGTTTAGCTCCTTCAGGCCTTAAGCCTCAGATAAATTCTTGGGAGTGATAAAGAGAACAAAACCTGCCTTTAGGACTTGCTCCAGGAGATAAAGGAAGAAGCTAACTAGCAGTCACCAGCTGTGCAAGGCGGGATTCTCTCCACAGGGTTTTTCTCACGGGGAGTGGCTTCTTTTTTTTTTTTTGGGCCTGGCCGAGCAGCTTGCAGGACATCTTAAGTTCCCTGACCAGGGATCGAACCTGAGTCCCCTGCAGTGGAAGCACAGGGAAGTCCCTCCACATTCTTTTTTAACAACCAAGTTACTGTAAAATACAACCCTAAAATAGTGAGTGAGACTAAGGTGGGGATGCCCTGGGACAGGCTCTCAGTCTTCTCCTCCCCTCAGAGATGCCCCTCTGAACAACAGTTTAAAGAATCCTCCTTATCCCACAGGCAGCACTGGAGGCATAGGCTGGTGGGAGAAACTGGGGCGTCAGGGCCCCTTCCTCCTCCCCAGCCCCACTGCAGCTTCCCTGGGCCAGCCTCCAGGACGGGTGGGGCACCGAGAGGCAGACAGCCCTGCTTTCTTTCCGGGCTGACTTTTCTTGTAGGCCAGGGGACAAGTGGGAAGGGCACAGAGGGACTCAGAGGCTAGGCGGGGCCAGCCCAGTCCCTGTTTCCCCTCAACAGGGTTCTCTTGCTCACAGACTTAGGAAGAACCGTGACTCACTTCCTGCCTAGGTCTGACTGCAGAAGCATTGTTTTCCCAAGTGTAGCTGGGGCTACCCCAGGGTGGCCCCAAGGAGTCTGCTCCCTGGGGATCATGGTGGGGAGAGCAGTTCCCATTCAGAAAGAGGGCCAACCCGACTCACCTCCCCGCTCAAATTTCAGGGCCCCACATTCTTCCCCGAGTTTCTAGGTTTTGTGCTGTTCATGTAGGCACCCAAATCGTATGTTATCTCACTGGTTCAATATTATCTCCATTTTACAGAGGGGTAAATTGAGGCTCCGAGAATTAAGGTCTTGTCACTGCTGTTCAGTTGCTAAGCCAACTCTTTTCAGTCCCATGGACCGCAGCATGCCACGCTCCTCTGAACTACATTATCTCCGGTTGAGTAAAAGTGTCACGTGCTCAGTCGCATCTGACTGTTTGCGACCCGTGGACTATAGCCCACCAGGCTCCTTTGTCCATGGAGTTTCCCAGGCAAGAATACTGGAGTAGGTTGCCATTTCCTATTCTGTCTCCCTACTATCTCCCAGAGTTTGCTCAAATCATTGTCTAAGGTTGGCACAGTTTAAAATAGTGCCGTTGCGACTTGAACTCAGGTTTGGGGGTTGACTGTCACCTAGTGAGTTACTTTACAAATGCTACTAACTTCTCTGGGCCTCAGTTTCCTCCTGTGTAAAGCGCAGATAGTGAAACATGAAAGCTGCCTAAAGGAAAACTATATCCACCTTGCAGAATCCATGGTAAGCATGGAGCAAGTTAACACATGGGAAAGAGCTCAGAACATTCTGATCCGTTTTCCTCATCATCCCCAAACCTGTACTGAAGAGATCACAGGATAACACTGTTCTGCCAGGTTATCTCAAAGCGGGCAGGAAGGGATGGGCAGGGACTGCTCTGTGACCTTAAAATAACCCAGCCTGTGGAGCTCTTGGCTACACTTCCCCTCTTTTCTTTCTCAGCTCAAGCAGTGATGGTCTCAGCCAAGTGGCACAGACGTTTTCTAGGGCAGGGACCCAGGGAGAGAGAGGAGCTGGTTGGTATACTGCAAGGAGCTCAGATTCAGGCTCTGCCAAAGCTCCAGATCTCTTCTGGGATCTGAGGCCTGTTAGTTGTAGGATCTTCAGCAAATTATCTAAACCTTGTGTGCCTCAGTTTTCTTATCTGTAAAATGGGATTAATAATGTCAGCCTGAAAGGATTAAGCAGATTAAATAATGTACATAAGAAGGAGATAATATAAAGTGATTGACCTGGTTCCTGGCAGGCAGTTGGAGTTGGGGAAAAAAAAAAAGTTTAAAAAAATTAAAAGGGGATGGGCTAGCTGTTCTGCTCATCCACCTGTCTATATAAATGCAAATAAAGTAGTGAGTCTTCTAACTGTAGGCCACGAGGAAGTTTGCCCAGACGCGGTGAAGACCGACCTCAAGGGGGGTACTCCAGGTGCGTCATCCCAGGGCACTTAACCCGGTCGTGCCCAAACTCGTGGCTTAGGAGTGGGGAAGTGGCTGGGGGTGGGGAAGAAGCCCAACTCCCTCAGAATCCGGCCGAGACTGGGCTCAGAGTGACTCCTCGAGTCCTTCCCAACCCTTGCCCGGGGTGCCGAGTTCAGGTCTCCCCGGCCGCCGGCCCGGGGAGCTCGCGGGGCTAACACCCGAGCCTGGGGGGCGGGGGCGCTGGCAGTGGGGCCTGGGGGACCCGCCGAGCGGCTGCGAGGGCTCTGGGATCGCCGGCCCCACTTCCTACCTCTGCCCCGAGCTGGAGCCGGAGGCGGCAGACGCCCCGGAAGGCCTCGGGGCCCCGGCGCTCCTGCTTGGAACGCGGGCCCGGGCCCGGGCGGCACGGGCGGCGCGGCGGGCCGGGCCGGCGGGGCGGCGGCGGCGGCGGCCGGGAGCGCGGAGGTGGCGCCGCGAGGGGGAGGGGCGCGGCGGCGGAGGAGGAGGAGCCCGGGCCGCCGCAGCCGCTGACAGCGGCCCGAGTAAACAAGCCGCGCCGCCGCGGCCCGGCCGCTGCCCCCGCCCGCGCCGGAGCCGGAGCCGAGGCCGAGCCCTGCCCTGGTCGCCGGCCCGGCCGAGGCCGCGCCGCCGCGCCTCCCCGCCTCTGCGCGGTGACGCTGCTGCCGGGCGCGGGGACCGCGCCGAGCCCAGGCCCCCCGGAGCCGGGCTCTCCGCTCGGCCGAGGGGCGCCTGAGCCGCCCCGGCGCTCGCCTGGAAAAGTTTCCCCGCCCGGGCTCCCTAGGGTAAGCAGCGAGGGCGCCGGGCCCCGGGGGGAGGCAGCGCGCCGGGAGCCGGGCCCGACGAGACTGGGCCGCTCTGCCGGAGGAGCGGGCTCCGCGGCCCGAGCGCCCAGGCCGGAGAAGGGTCGGGGTCGCTGGCGCGGAGGCAGCCCGGGCCCCGATGCCCGCCCGGCTTTCGGAACTGGCCCGCGGGCCGGCGCGGAGGGTGGAGCCGCGGGGAGCAGGAAGGGCATCCCGCAGCCCACCTGAGCGCGCTGGGCCCCCGCGGCTGCCGGTGCTCTTCCGCCTGGGGCGGGGGCGAGCCCTCTGACCCCAGGAAGCGCCCGCGGGGGCCGTCGCCGGGGGCGGGATGGGGAGGGGATTCCAGAGGCGCCGGGTGCTCCCGCCTCCCCGCCGTCCTTGGGGGCAGCCGCCGCCGGCTCGCCCACTCCGTGGCTGGGGAGGGCCTGCGCTCCACTCCTGGCTGGGGAGGGGCGGAGCGGCTGCTCGGGGCGAAGGGGATTATTCACCGCCGGGGCCTCGTCCCCGCCCGCACACCTGGGCGGCGAGACACTCAGGTGCGGGGTCTGCGGGCGCGGGGAGGCTGGCTCCCGCGAAGGCCTGGCCGAAGCCCCTGCTGCCCCCGTGGGGTGGCCTGCGTGCCAGACAGGTCTTAACAGCAGTCGGTTGTCAGGTCAGTGCCTCCTTCCCGCCGTCCGCTCACCCCTTACCCCTGGGATACAGACCCTCCTCCACAGGAGGGTGTCGAAATTCTTTTTGCCTCGGGAAATGGGAGGGAAACCCAGGTGATGTGGCCTAGTGAGGGCTGGGCAGCCGCTGGCCAGGTGTGGAGACAGCCGAGGAGAGGAGCCAAGCTTGACTCCTGTTCTAGAGCCGCCCAAGTTTTACGATGTCCTATATTGGGCTTCCACATAATATTTGATTTTTTTTTTTAAAGAAGATTCTGTGGCTTTCAAAAAAAGTTTGAAACCTCTGGTCTAGCAGTTTTTACCACCTAGGAAAACTGAGGCCCAGACAGAGAGAGGAAGTGACCTAAGATCACACAGCAAATGAGTAGTTGAGCAAAGGCTGGGATTCAGAATTTCAGCGGAGCCATCAGTGCCTGCTACAGGAGCTGGTTTGGTGTCTCTGCTGGAAAGAAAGAACCAGTTTTCCCAGGCAGCCCTAACCACGCCAGACCCCCTGATGCCTGGGAAACAGCAGCTGGACCTGGGTGAGGTTCAGTTCGGATGCCTTGGAGAGGCTGGCTGCGTCGGGAGCTTCCTGGGGCGGGAGAAGAGAACACAGCCAGGAAGAGCACCCACAGGTCTCTCTGTGGCCAAGTCTGGAGTGGAGCCCCATAGAGGGTTTCACAGGAGGCTGGAAATATGGCAAGCCTACCAGTTTGAGCTGAACAGGGACTCAGAGGGTGAGTCAGAGTCTAGGATGGGGGTGGGGAAAAGAAGCCCATTCATTTATTGTTCTTAGCGCCTGTTCTTTGAGGTGGGGGCCATCCTCCCTGCTTCCGGGATGCTGAGGCAGGGCTGTTTGGGGCTTCAAGCTCTGTGGAAGCCATATCCATGGCTCAGCGTGTCTGGGGATGCTGAGCAGACGGAGGCCAGTCCTTTCTTGGAGGATTATTTGGTTGTGCCTGAAGCCCGCTTCCTTTTCGGGTCCTGCAAGGTAATTAAATAATCACCTTTATCAACAAGCAGCTGTGGCTCCACCCACAATATGCCAGAACTTGGGCTAGACCCAGATGAATCCGGTCTTGATGTGTATATGGGGGGGATCCAATGTGGCTCATAGCACTGGGGTCAGGAGGTGGCTTTGCTTGACATCTGAACCCAAGAGGCAGCTCTTGTGTCAGGAAGGGGAGATGAGAACTTGTTTCTATAAGGCCCTGCCCCTAAGGCTCTACATCCTCTGTTAAGTGAGGGCACAGGGCCCCTTCAACGCCCCCCACCCCCAACCCTCACCCTCACCAAGGGCTGCCCAGCCTTTGCTCAGACCGGCTCTCTGGAACTTGGTCGCCCAAGGCATCATGGGGCAGTGGCTTCCCGGCCCGTCCGGGAACCCTATGGACTCTGCCCATCGGGGGTGAGGAGGAGCTGCGTCGTGGATGCCTCCTGCCATCAGCTGTCAGGTTATTTTGGTATAAACTGAAAATACTCCAGGAATTATGAGCTGAAGCTCTCCAGCCTGCAGGGTGGGAGTGCAGGAGGAGCGGGCAGGGAGGCTGGGGGTGCTAAGGGCAGCCCTGGGCAAAGTGAGTTTTCCCAGTGCTGAGCCTTCTGGTCCACCTCCCCAGGGCCTGGATGGGCCAGGGAGCTTCGCTTTGCCATCCAGCAGAGTGACGTCCTGTGGGGCCGGGCCCCAGGAGGGGTGGGGGCATCCGGGGCCGTGTGGGCAGTCTCAACAAGCTTGGCATTGAGGTGGGACACCTCCAGGACCTTCCCCAGCTTCTCTCCACCCCAGGGTCTAGGCTTCTGGCTAGCCAGGGGCCCTATGTGGGGACAGTTATGTGGCCCCAGGCAGAGCGGTCCCTCTCTCTGTTTGCTGAAGGAGGAAAAACAACACGCGGACTATTGATTCAGCCTCACCTTAGTGCTCCTGGCTCAGCAGCCAGTGTTTGCCCTGGCTGCCTGGGCTCAGATGATGCAAGGTTGGTGGGCGTGGAGCCACCAAAGGGGGCTGCTGGAGGCCTCCAGGCCAGGGCTGGGTGGCCCTGTCGTCTCCCAGGAAACTGTGTAAAAAGAGAGCCTGGGTCCCCTGACTTTGCTGATGGCCTGGGCCATAGAGGGAGGGTGAAGCCACTGTGATCCCCCTTTCCCTTCCCTGCTCAGCCCCCGGAGCCCATACCCCATCTTAGGTGGCCCCCCTCTTTCTTGCCAGAGGCTATGGGTCTTTGCAGGTAACTCCCCACGGCTGGGTCTGAACCAGGAAGCCCTAGTGAGCTGTGTAGATGCCGCCCATTAAAAAACTTTAAAAGTCAACATTTTATCCTTTTACAAAATATACCTGAGTCATTTGGAAAATATACAGCGACATGAAGAAGAAAATAACTGTTACTCGTAATTATCACCGTCTTGAGAAAACCATTGTCAGCATGTGTCCTTCCAGATTATGTCCTGTGGTTTTATATAAATATACGTGTATGTGTATAAATAGTTTCTTTCAAAACAAAAGCAGGATTGTGGGTACCTGCTGCTTTATACCCCACCTTTTGGACTTAGATTCTGGGAAGCATTTATTCAGTTGTTGCTTCTGGTTTGGAGTGACTCGAGCCTTGATCCTCTTCTTCCCACTTCCGTATTCCTGCGTGTGGAAGGGGTCCATCTCTCCATCTATCTGGCTGGCCTTGGGGGGCCAGGTTTTCACCCCTCACCCCCCAGAGGCCCTTTCAGGCCTGGAGTGAACTGAGGGGTGGAAGGCAGCTTTAGTGCGCGTCCGGGGAAGGGACTGACCCTCCACCTTTCCCACCCTTGTTCCCCTCAGAGCCGGCAGCCTGCCTCCTTCCTGCACAGCCCTGCCCGTCTCGGCCCCATGCCCCCACCAGTCAGCCCCGGGCCACAGGCAGTGAGCAGGTACGCCGGAGCCCAGGCCCTGTGACCAGGCCAAGGAGACGGGGGCTCCGGGGTCCCGGCCACCTGTCCCCCCCCATGGAGCTGAGGCCCTGGTTGTTCTGGGTGGTAGCAATAGCGGGAGCCTTGGTTCTGCTGGTGGCCGATGCCCGCGGAGAGAAGATCTTCACCAACACCTGGGCCGTGCACATTCCTGGAGGCCCAGCCGTCGCTGACCGCGTGGCACGCAAGCATGGCTTCCTCAACCTGGGCCAGGTAGGTGTTGCTCCCTCTGGCTGGCCTCTGCGCAGGACATCACCTGGGAGTGGGGCCTGTGGGGGCAGGCGTTCTGGCACCTGCCGTGGAAGAGAGCCGAGGCTCGTCCTGCCCTTGGGCTTCTAGCTTAGGTTGCTCAGTGGACTGGTGTGTCCCTGGAGGTGGTGGTGGGTGAGGCCCCCTCAGCCCCCTGTACCTTCTTGCTGGGTCCTGGGCAGGGAGCAGATGCCCACCACCCAGCCTGCCATCCTGAGCCTCCCCTTGCAACTGGTTATCCGTCCCCGCCCCTCGCCTCCCCGGGGACTGACAGATGGAAAGCCCAGCTCAGTCTCCCTGCGTTGTTACAGATCTTCGGTGACTATTACCACTTCTGGCATCGGGCGGTGACAAAGCGGTCCCTGTCTCCTCACCTCCCGCGGCACAACCGGCTGCAGCGGGAACCTCAAGTGAGTGCAGCCCCAGCCCCTCCCACTGCCAGCCTTCTTCTTCTGTTCTCCAGAGGCCCGCTCTCCTTCCCTCGCCCTCCTCCCACACCGTCTTCCCCTCACGACCTCACAGGTTAAGTGGCTGGAGCAGCAGGTGGCAAAGCGACGGGCCAAACGGGACATATACCAGGAGCCCACGGACCCCAAGTTTCCCCAGCAGTGGTACCTGGTACGTGGCCTCCCTGGCTGCCTCCATCCGTCCATCTATCCACTCAGGGGTCCCATGAGCAGGCAAGGCTGACTCTGAGGCCTCCTGTCAGTCTTCTTCTGTCTTTTTCTTGCCCATCCTGCTAAGCCTTGGGGAGTGCCCTCCCAGAGTTCTTGATAATTCCATGGAGCCCAGTGGTGGCATCTCAGGAGCAGGGGCGGGTGAAGAAGGGGCTTGTGGAGCGGCAAAGGGACCTTACCTAGCAACCAACCTCGTCTTCTAAGCACTGGGTAATGGGGATGGGTGTCTCTGCAGTCTGGTGTCACCCAGCGGGACCTGAATGTGAAGGAGGCCTGGGCCCAGGGCTACACGGGGCGCGGCATTGTGGTCTCCATCCTGGATGACGGCATCGAGAAGAACCACCCTGACTTGGCAGGCAATTATGTGAGGAGCCGGGGAGGGGAGTCCAGGGATGGTCCTGCTCTGCTGGAGTGTCCAGGCTGACCCTATGATGGCCACCTCCCTTCCAGGATCCTGGGGCCAGCTTCGATGTCAATGATCAGGACCCTGACCCCCAGCCCCGGTACACGCAGATGAATGACAACAGGTAAGAACTGGTCCCTGGCCTCTGTCTCCCTTCTCATTTCCACCAAGGAAGCAGACGAGCCCTGTCTGAGAGGCTGAAGTCTTTTCCACAGTCCTGGTCTAGCTGGGGCGCTGAGGGAGGGTCTGGTTAGAGTAGAGAGTGTCTGTGTGTGTGTGTGTGAGGGGTGTGTGTCTGTGCATAGACATGGGACAGCAGGCTAAGGTGGAGGGGCGTGTGGCCCCTCCTGCTCTTCAGGCTGCCCCTGCCATGCTCTGTCCACTGCTAACGCTGTGCTCTTGACCCCGGCAGGCATGGCACACGGTGTGCAGGAGAGGTGGCTGCGGTGGCCAACAATGGTGTCTGTGGTGTAGGCGTGGCCTACAATGCTCGCATTGGAGGTGGGTGTGGGCCTTGGCCACCCTGTCTTCAGGACCACCCTTTCTGGTGGGATTCTTCTGTATTCACTTCCCATCCAACCAGTGTCCCTCACTTTCCTGCCATGCATCCTTCTGACCACATGGCTCCTCTATAGAGGGTTCTTAGCAACTCAGAGGGGCTTCCCAGATGGCTCAGCGGGTAAAGAATCTGCCTGCTAATGCAGAAGATGTAGGAGACTCGGGTTCGATCCCTGGGTGGGGAAGACCACTCCCCCCCAACCCCGGACAGAGGAGGGCATGGCAAGCCACTCCAGTATTCTCGCCTGGAGAATCCCATGGACAGAGGAGCCTGGGAGGGCCACAGGGCCGCAGAGAGTTGCAGCTCAAAGAGCTGAATGCATCGCCTTCTGCTGGCGGCCCTGTGCTGCAGGGCGGGAGGAGTGTTTGTTTGTTCTTAATATCTATTTGACTGCTTCAGGTCTTAGTTGTGGCACACAGGATGTTTCACTGCAGCACACAGACTCTAGTTGTGGTGTGCTGGCCCAGTAGGTGTGGCACGCCGGCTTAGTGTGCTGTGGCATGTGGGATCTTAGCTCCCCGACCGGGGATCGAACCCATGTCCCCTGCATTGCAAGGCGAGTTCTGAACCACTGGACCACCAGGGAAGTCCTGGGGGGATCGTCTCTTAGCAGGAATTGCCCTAAAACCTCATCTTCCACTCTGAAGGGCCTTGAGCTCCATGCTCCTTTGAGACCCCAGAGACTTGTCCTAGTCCAAAATGTGTGATTGAGGGCTGGAGAGATCTCCCCTTTCCCCTGGGTCTTGTTTTCAAAAGGCAGAGGCCACCCAAGAAGCCAGAGGCTCAGGGTTTCCTACCACCAGCCTCTGCCCTCCCCTTCTGGGTGCAGGGCTGGGTGTGCTCCTGGGGGTGCCCCTGACAGCTGGACCTACGCAGCCTCTCTTTCCCTGCCCCACTCCGTGGCCAGGGGTGCGCATGCTGGACGGCGAAGTGACAGACGCCGTGGAGGCACGCTCGCTGGGCCTGAACCCCAACCACATCCACATCTACAGTGCCAGCTGGGGCCCCGAGGACGACGGCAAGACCGTGGATGGGCCAGCCCACCTGGCTGAGGAGGCCTTCTTCCGGGGGGTCAGCCAGGTGAGGTGGGGGTCCTGTCCCAGCCCTGGAAACCAGGCCCAGCCTTAGGGGGCAAAGTAGGCACTGTCTTTGCCATGCTTTGTCTTTGTGTTTTTCTGTTTCTATTTATTTATTCTTCTGTTTAATTCATATAAAGCATGTTTATTAAAACGTTAAGGACAGAAAGGACAGGAAGAGAAAAGTGAATGCTAATTGCCCATAACTCCCACTCCAGTATTCTTGCCTGGAGAATCCCCATGGACAGAGACAGCCCATGGAGTCACACACAACGGAGTGACTAAGCATAGCACACAGCGTCGCTCTCCGGAGTCACCACTCTGAAGATTTTGTTAGTGGACTGGGTCTCTTTTTGTGTAAAAAGAGATGAGAGAGATCTACCAGGGGTCTCCTTGGGGGAAGGGGCTGGATAAAGAGTCGCTGGAGAAGGATGCTCCAGCCTTCCTAGTCTCAAGCAGCATCTTCCCACCAGGCCCCCCCCAACCCCCGCAAGTCCTGTTCTCGTGTGACCCCCAACCCGCTTTGTCCACAGGGCCGTGGGGGTCTGGGCTCCATCTTTGTCTGGGCCTCGGGGAACGGGGGCCGGGAACATGACAGCTGCAATTGCGACGGCTACACCAACAGCATCTACACGCTGTCCATCAGCAGCGCCACACAGTTCGGCAACGTGCCCTGGTACAGTGAGGCCTGCTCGTCCACACTGGCCACCACCTACAGCAGTGGCAACCAGAACGAGAAGCAGATCGTGAGTCTCTTCCCAGGAGGGGGCTGGGGAAATGGGGCTGCTCGCTTTCTGGCTCTGCCCAGGGCCACCTTTCTGACCCTATCTGCCTTCTACCCACACGTGGCTGGGTGGTGGTGGCGAAGGCATCATGGGATGGGAGCTAGGGGACCTCTCTAAGACTCTTGAGGGTCACGGAGCCATTGGTGAAGACTCTGATAAGACTCTCCCTAAAAACATGCATCACTCTCTTTTTTTGTTTGCTTTAACAATCTATTTGGGCTTCCCTGGTGGCTCAGACAGTAAAGAATCTGCCTGCAGTGCAGGAGACATGAGTTTGACCCCTGGGTCGAGAAGATCCCCTGGAGAAGGGAATGGCAACCCACTCCAGCACTCTGGCCTGGAGAATGCTATGGACAGAGGAGCCTGGCAGATACAGCCCATGGGGTTGCAAAAAGTTGGACACGACTGAGTGACTTGTGCTTTCCTTTCTGTATGTACTCTGGCTGTTCTAGGTCTTTGTTGCTGCTCCGGCTTGTCTCTTGTTGTGACGAGCGGGGACTACTTTCTAGTTGCAGTGGGAGGGCTTCTCATTTTGGTGGCTTCTCTGTGGCACGTGGGCTTTAGGGTGCTTGGGCTTCCGTAGTTTTAGCATGTGGGCTCAGTACTTGTGGCGCACGGGCTTGGTTGCTCCATGGCATGTGGGATCTTCTCGACCCAGAGATTGAACCCATGTCTCCTGTTTTGGCAGGGGGATTCTGCCACTCAGCCACCAGGGAAGCCCTGCATTGCTCTCAGTGATCTCCAATCTTTAGTTCAGCCCTCTTATTCTTTGGGAAACTGAGGCCCAGGAAGAACCAGGCATTGGCCTGTTGGCAGTGAGTTAGCAAGGCAGCAAATGGGAACGAGGCATCTTGACCCTCACTCCCCATGCCATTTATGGTGCTCAGGGCCTGTGGCCAGAGGGAGGGCAGCCAGGCGGCCCCTCTGGTGTCCTCCCCACATCACATGCCCAACGTCATCATCCTTCTGTAGGTGACCACTGACCTGCGGCAGAAGTGTACAGAGTCTCACACGGGCACCTCTGCGTCTGCCCCACTGGCAGCAGGCATCATTGCTCTCACCCTGGAGGCCAAGTAAGTGGTGGGGACCGAGGGGCGAGCCTGTCCCCACCAGCAGGGCAGCCCTCGGACTCCAGCCCGAGTCTCTCTGAAGAGACTGAGCCTTTCGGTCCCCCTTTGCAGTAAGAACCTCACCTGGCGGGACATGCAGCACTTGGTGGTCCGGACCTCAAAGCCAGCCCACCTCAACGCCAACGACTGGGCCACCAACGGTGTGGGCCGCAAAGGTGAGGGCGCCGTGCTCCTGGGCTGCATTGAGGGTCCTGGGGGGCTGCTCTGTGCCCCCCAGCTGACCCCGTCCCTCTTGCCCCACAGTGAGCCATTCGTATGGCTATGGGCTGTTGGATGCCGGTGCCATGGTGGCTCTGGCCCAGAATTGGACGACAGTGGCCCCTCAGCGGAAATGCATCATCGACATCCTCACTGAGCCCAAGTGAGGGCTGGACCCTGGCTGGGAGGAGGGGCAGGGTGGACCCAAGGGTTGCTGCGGTGCGGCCCCTCTCTGACAGCCCATCACGTGCTCCTTGCAGGGACATTGGGAAGCGGCTGGAGGTGCGGAAGACTGTGACCGCCTGCCTGGGGCAGCCCAGCCACATCACGCGGCTGGAGCACGCTCAGGCGCGGCTCACCCTGTCCTACAACCGCCGCGGTGACCTTGCCATCCACCTGGTCAGCCCCATGGGCACCCGCTCCACCCTGCTGGCCGCCAGGTACTTGCCCTCTTTGCCGCCCAGCCTGTCCTGTCCCTTGGGTCCATGCACATTCACTCATTGACTCACACAGCCCCGATGGTCCACGAGTACTTATTTCTCCATGGGGTGAACGCTGACGTTTTTGGAAGGGATGGTTTATGTCCTATAGGATCGTCCCATATTGCAGGAATCCCTGAGTCTACCCATGACATGCCACATCTGTGTGCCCTCCCATGTGTAGTCTGCATGTAGTTTTCCCTTGCATGTTTCCAGAATGTTCCAGATGAGAACATGTGGCCTCCTGGGAAACAACCAGCAGGCATTTCCAGCCCAGCAGGGTTGGTGTGGCACCAGGGGAGGGTGTGTGGTCTGTGTGCTGTGGGCTTGGCACCCCCTGGCTAGGGTGCCCCAGAGGCTTCAGGCAGCCACGTGCACCTTCCTCCCCAGGCCACACGACTACTCTGCAGATGGGTTTAACGACTGGGCCTTCATGACGACCCATTCCTGGGACGAGGATCCCTCTGGCGAGTGGGTCTTAGAGATTGAAAACACCAGTGAAGCCAAAAACTATGGTATTGGGGGATGCTTGAGGGCTGGGGCTCCAGGAGAAGAACTGACAGGGTCTGGGGGTGGTGGGCACGCATGCTCCCAGTGCCTCCTGACCTCTGCCATGCCCCTCAATAGGAACGCTGACCAAGTTCACCCTCGTGCTTTATGGCACGGCCCCTGAAGGTTTGCCCACACCCCCCGAGAGCATCGGCTGTAAGACCCTCACTTCCAGCCAGGCCTGTGTGGGTGAGTGTGGGCGCTGTAGGGTGTTCGGGACCTGAGACTTGGGGGAATAGAGGGTGCCTGTCCTAAAGGAGGAAAGGGGGTGTGGAGGGACATCCTGGCGCCCTAGGTTGGGTTCTGGGGCTGGGAGCTCCTGGGGACAGCAGTGACTGTGTCCGGGGCTGCAGCTGCCCTGGCTGCCCCTGTCCTGGGGCTCAGGGCCCAGCAGCCTTGGCGGCCTGGCTGACGCCCACCTCCCCTCCCTTCCCGGCTGGGCAGTGTGCGAGGAAGGCTTCTCACTGCACCAGAAGAACTGCGTCCAGCACTGTCCCCCAGGCTTCGCTCCCCAAGTCCTGGACACACACTACAGCACAGAGAACGACGTGGAGATCGTCCGGGCCAGCGTCTGCACGCCCTGCCACACCTCGTGCGCCACGTGCCAGGGCCCCGCCCCCACAGACTGCCTCAGCTGCCCCAGCCACGCCTCCCTGGACCTCGTGGAGGGGACGTGCTCGCGCCAGAGCCAGAGCAGCCGCGAGTCGCACCAGCAGCAGCCGCCACTGCCGCCGCCCGTGGAGGTGGCATCGGAGCCGCGGCTGCGGGCGGACCTGCTGCCCTCGCACCTGCCCGAGGTGGTGGCCGGCCTCAGCTGCGCCTTCATTGTGCTTGTCTTTGTCACCGTCTTCCTGGTCCTGCAGCTGCGCTCGGGCTTCAGCTTCCGAGGGGTGAAAGTGTACACCATGGACCGTGGCCTCATCTCCTACAAGGGGCTACCCCCTGAAGCCTGGCAGGAGGAGTGCCCATCCGACTCGGAGGAGGACGAGGGCCGGGGCGAGAGGACCGCCTTTATCAAAGACCAGAGCGCCCTTTGATGAGCGCCTACTGCCCGCCCCTTTGAGCCCATCCCGTCCTTGGGCACTTTTTAATTCACCAAAGTATTTTTTTATCTTGGGACTGGGTTTGGACCCCAGCCGGGAGGCAAGAGGGGCAGAAACGGCTTCCCACCCTACCCTTGGGCCCCCTGGCGGCCTGAGGTGGGACCCCAGGGCCAGCTGGGGGTGGCGGGATTGGGGGAGAGCCTGTCCCCACCCGCAGCAGCCCTCCATGTGGAGAAAGGAATGAAACCTTTGGGCAGCTTTCCAAGGTCCAGGCCCCAGCCAGAGCGCTCGGTGAAGAGGGGCGGCCCTCCCCGGATTCCTGACCGGAGCTGCGGCCCCTGCCTCTCCCCGTCCCTCTAAAGCAATAATGGGCCCCATCCAGGCAGCAGGAGACTGGCGTAGGGGGTATCGGAAGGAGGCGGCCACCTCTCTAAGGGCTTCTGCGTCCAGACCCTGTTCTGCATTTCTGGTGAGCCTCAGGCAAAAGCAGTGAGCGAAGGAAGGGACCAAGGCAGGGCAGGCACTTCCGGGCATGCACGTGTGCCCACGTGCATTCGGCTCTTTGCCCACCTCCACTACAGCGGCCGGGCTGCCTGCCTAGCGAGGCTGGCCCGGCCCCAGGCTGGTGTGCTGACCACCCTCCCCTCTCCAGCACTCTCCCCTCCCGCCAGGGCCCAAGTCCCTGTTTTCTGAGCCCGGGGCTTTCTGGGCTGTTGGCACTCACAGCCCTGGAGCCCCTGGGTGGGTGGTGGGGAGGGACGGTGGCCCAGCCGGCCTCTCCCGCCTCCCACCCGATGCTGCTTTCCCCTGTGGGGATCTCAGGGGCTGTTTGAGGATATATTTTCACTTTGTGATTATTTCACTTTAGATGCTGATTTTTTTTTTTTTTGTATTTTTAACGGTGGTAGCAGCAGCTGGACCATCCACCCTCCCACACCCACTGTCCACCCTGCTGTTGCCCTCGGCTGTCCTGGGCCTGAGGTGTGGGGAGTGGGCTGCAGCTGAGCCCCGGATACTGATGAGGCATGCCAGGCCAAGTGGGCCCTAGGGAAGGTGGAAGGGGCAGGCTGTCGTCCATTTGAGATGGGGCTCGTCGTGCCAAGGGCTCATGGGTCACTGGTTCTCCAAGTGCCAGGGGTGGGCAGGCAGTGGCACCGAGCCCCCTCCAACACTGTGCCCTGGTGGAGAAAGCACTGACCTGTCCTGCCCGCCATGTCTCCCTCTTCTGACGTGCCTTTTGCACCCCTCCCATTAGGACAATCAGTCCCCTCCCATTTGGGAGTTCCCTTTTCTTTCTTTCTCCCTCAGCCCCTCCTGGCACCCAGCCACCTGCCCAGAGGTGCCCCCTCCTCTTCCCAGACCACCCCCCGCTCCCGTGGCCAGCCCAGCTGGTTTTGTAAGATACTGGGTTGGTGCACAGTGATTTTTTTTTTTCCTTGTAATTTAAACAGGCCCAGCATTGTTGGTTCTATTTAATGGACACGAGATAATGTTAGAAGTTTTAAAGTGATTAAACGTGCAGACTATGCAAACCAAACCTGGTCTCCAGTGTGTGATATTCTTCCTAGGACTGTGCGGCTGCATCCAGGATGGGGCGGGGATGAGGGCTGGGGAGAGTTATGTGCCCACATGATGTCCTGCCTGCTCTAGCTGCCCAAAGGCAATCTCCCGAGGGGTTTAGGAGGGTGTGGAAGGGACAGTAGCTGGCAACAAGCCCCAGGGGTGGGACAGATGAGGCCCCAGAGTAGAAGCAGCTGAGCACTTACTTCCTCCACCACAGGCCTCGGCTGCAGCTGGGTGGAGAGTGATGGCCAGGGGTCCAGTTGCTCAGGGTGTCCCTTGGCTGAAGCTGTAGGGCTGAGGCCTCTGGTGGGGCCTGACAAGATAGGCTTTGCTGGGGAGAACCTGAGTCCCACACTGGAAGTGCCATACCCCCCACCCCACCCCTGACACACACAGTCTGGCCCAGGCCCCTCTCCTGCCCCAGGTCTCCCTTGGGACTAGAAACCCCTGCCTGTGGTGGGGAGAGGAGCCAGGCCAGTTCCACCAAGATCCATGCCTGAGAAGTAGGCCTCTCCTCGGGATATTTACTAGGAAATTTTATTCAAATAGAGGCTGGCGCCTGAGCCCTCCTTGGGGAGTCCTGTGGGGTGGGAAAGGCCTGGACTAGCCTCCCCCCTGCCTCTTTGGGGTGTCCCTGGCCTGCTGCTCAAATTGTCCGCCTGCCCTTCCTTAGGTTCTGGGCCCCCGGGCCCTCCCGGCCACTGCAGAGCCCACAGCCCTGCCCTGTGCGAGTGCTCCCCAAGCACCCTCGGCTGTTCCCCGGGGCGCTGTCTGGGGAACTGCTCTCTTCTGGGCCATTCTTTCCCAGCCCCCTCCTCCCTTCCGTTTCCGCAGGCCCGTGTGGCCAGCAGCTGAGGCAGCGGCCGGCGCTGGGCAGGGGGGGCGGGCAGGCGTCGGGGCTCCCGCCCGCCCCTTCCCCTCGGCCGGCCCGCCCCGGGGCCTGGGCCAACTGAAACCACAGGAGGAGGAAGCGCGGAATCAGGAACTGGCCGGGGCGGTGTGGGGCCTGAGTGTAAGTCGGTCCTCGGAGGCCCAGGAGCAGCTGCCCGCATCGGTAATGCCTATATTGAGGCCCAGGAGGCAGCGGCCAACCCAGGAGATGGTTGGGCAGGGGGCTGGCAGGCGATCAGAGAGAGGGACACGGGACAGAGTGGAGCAGGGGCCGCGGGAGGGTAGGGGCTGGGGGTGGGGGAGGCGGGGTGGCCGCCTGGGGTGCCTGCAGGGGCAGCCTTGGCCCTGCCGAGGGCCCAATGCACATCTTGCACCTGCAGCGGGAGCTGGGTGGAAAGATCCAGGGAAGGAGACTGTGGGAGGTTTCTGTTCCAGGCCTGGGGAGGAGACCGCCGGCATCAGGCCTCCACCTGGGACACGGGAAGCACCGACGGCTTTCCCAGGCCAGGCGGTGTTTCGTACCCATTGTTGCATTCCAGGGGGACAGGCGTCCACCTTCTGCCTGTCTGTGGCTCTTCAGCCTCTCGCCTCCCTGTCCCGCCCCTCCGTCCATCTCCAGCTACTCACTCCCAGTGGTGGCCTCTCCTCTCTCCGTCCCCAGGACGACACTATGGGCTTCTCTTCAGAGCTGTGCAGCCCCCAGGGCCACGGGGCCGTGCAGCAGATGCAGGAGGCCGAGCTCCGGCTGCTGGAGGGCATGAGGAAGTGGATGGCCCAGCGGGTCAAGAGTGACAGGGAATATGCCGGGCTGCTTCACCACATGTCGCTGCAAGACAGCGGGGGCCAGAGCCGGGGCATCGGCCCCCACAGCCCCATCAGTCAGGTGGGATTCTAGACTCCCCGCCTCTTCCCGCCCTCCACCAGCAAATTCCCGTGGGTGCCTGGGTAGGCCCGCCTGCCCCTTCCATTTTCCGGAGTACCCCGCTGGGGAGGGCTGGAGATTTGGCAGGTCCACCTCAGAAGCTAAGTTCCCCATTGCCTGCCCCTCCCCACTGCAGTCCTGGACAGAGCTCACCAGCCAGACGGAGGGCCTGAGCCGGGTGCTGAGGCAGCACGCGGAGGACCTGAACTCAGGGCCCCTGAGCAAGCTGAGTCTGCTGATCCGGGAGCGCCAGCAAATGCGCAGAACCTACAATGAGCAGTGGCAGCAGCTACAGCAGGAGTTCACCAAGGTGTGTGGGCTTCTGTCCTCCCTGCCTACGTGCTGAGCCTCAGAGGGCTGGTTTTGCAAGGAACCCCTGGATTTCCTGAAGAAGTGGAAGTGTCTGACCACAGGCCTGCCCCCAGAGCCAGCTCCCGCTTCCTTCCCTCCTTCCCGCTGCACCTAGGACTGGCCTTTGGCGGGGGGGCTCCTCTGTTCTTTTTTCTGTCACCCTACTGTGTGCCAGGGCCGAGGAGCACTGGGAAGCACAAGGATGAGTGATCCAGCCATTGCCTGGGAGGAGCTCAGGACCAAGGGGAGCTGCCCATCTCCTGCACTGCACCAGCTGGCCCTTGAGAGAGACAGAGAGAGGGATGGCGCTTGGCCCAAGGCTCACTCCTCCCAGGGACTCAGAGACTCCACGAGGCAGCAGCATGGTCCCCTGACTTGGAGGTTAAGGACTGGGGCTGTGAAGTGGGACTGACTGCATTTGAATCCTGCCCAGCTCCTCGGTCTAGAGGCTGTTTGATAGGAGCTATTTACGTGGAGGCTTTAGCCTTCTTCAATGTGCTGGGGCAGCCGTCTGCACCACACCCCTTCTCCCAGCGCAAACTCCAGCCTTGCAGAGGCCCCACAGCGGCCCCTGGTGGCCAGTCTTCACCCAGTCATCCCTCTCTCCAGGAGAGCACCTAATTCAGGTGTCAGCCTGCTTTTTGTAGGCAGTGTAAGCAGAACACAGACTTGCCCATATGTTTGTCACACTATGGCTACTGAAGAGCTAGGGCTTCCCTGGTGGTTCAGTGGTAGAGAATCCGCCTGCCAATGCAGGAGACACAGACGGGATCTCTGGGTCAGGAAGATCCCCTGGAGAAGGGAATGGCTGACCCCCTCCAGTATTCTTGCCTGGAGAATCCCATGGACAGAAGGAGCCTGGCAGGTTACAGCCCGTGGGGGTCACAAAAGAGTCGGACGAGGGTTAGCGACTAAACAACAACACCAAAGAGCTAAAATGGCAGAGCCGAGCAATTTTAACAGAGACTGCACGGCCTATAAGCCTGAAACGTTTCCGCTCTGGCCCTGGAGGAAAAGGCTGAGCTAGTCTGTGCACTTCACTCTGTGGCAGATGAGGAAGCTGAGGTTCAGAGGAGAGGGCTGGAGTTTGTTCTGAGTATCCCCGCGCATCAGCAGGGAACTGGGGTCTTCATCCAGTCTTGACCATCCGTTGCTCCTGCCACCGGGAACATAATTGGGAAACCAGTACAAAAGGAAAACACGGGGCTCCTTGTCAACAAATTATTAAGAATTTCAAGATGGCATCAACAGCGTTCAGCCAAGCACAGGTCCTTCTAAGCGTGGAGCTCTGCACAGCCCACACATACGTCTGCCACCTGATACCACTCTAGGCCAAGGAGGGACAGTTGTCGCCTGCCCAGTCCAGCTCTCTGCCACCCCCAGAGCCTCCCTATCCTTAGCCCAGCTCCTCTGACCTTAACCTCAGCAACAACGGCTAAGTCCCAGGGGTCTCCAGGTCCTTCCTGAAATATGGGCTTGGAGCACTTGCCCACCTGGACCACAGGCCCCATCCAGGGCTGCACCTTAGGCAGCAATCCTCCAGGAACCTGCTGAATTACACCGGTCCCTCCTCTCTCTCCAGAGTCACAGCCAGGACATTGAGAAGCTGAAGAGCCAGTACCGAGCCCTGGCACGGGACAGCGCCCAGGCCCGGCGCAAGTACCAGGAGGCCGCCAAAGGTCCGAGGCTTCCCTCCCTGAAAAGCGTGGGGATTCAGCCCAGGCCTGTCCACAGGTATCACGGGGGTGGCGGGTGCCGCCTAGGCCTCTGCTCTGGGTAACCCTCACCTCCTTCCCCCGATCTGGCAGACAAGGACCGTGACAAGGCCAAGGACAAGTATGTGCGCAGCCTGTGGAAGCTCTTTGCTCACCACAATCGCTATGTGCTGGGTGTGCGGGCGGCGCAGTTGCATCACCAGCACCACCACCGGCTCATGCTGCCCAGCCTGCTTCAGTCCTTGCAAGACCTGCACCAGGAGATGGCCTGCATCCTGTGAGCCCACAGCCCCGCCCACCCCCGCTCCCACCTAGCCCGCCACAGCCCTAACGCCCAGAGGCAGGGTCCAGAAAACCCCACCCTGGGAAACTGACAGTCCTGTGATGACGTGCAGAGGAGCCCTGGGCCAGTCAATTGACATCCAAATTATATTATTCTGGGGCCCTTATTGCAGGGTTCTATTATGTGTATGGGCTCTTCCCTGGTGGCTCAGATGGTAAAGAATCTGCCTGCAATGCAGGAGACCAGGGTTTGATCCCTGGGTCAGGAAGATTCCCCTGGAGAAGGGAATGGCAACCCACTCCAGTATTCATGCCTGGAGAATTCCACGGACAGGCTCCTCTGTCCATGGGGTCGCAGAAGAGTTGGACACAATTCTTCTGAGTGATTAACACTTTCACTTTCATTATATGTATTGAACACCATTCTAGGCTCTCCTGGGTGATCCAGCAGAGAATAGAGACCAAAATTCTGTCCTCTAGGATTATTCATTTGTGGGAAAAGAAAAGGAAATCAGTAAGTAAAGTAGAAAGCCTGTTAGAGGAGATAGATGCTATGGAGAAAAATAAGAAAAGAAAATGGGGATGCAGGGGGGCAGGGTAGGAGGTTATTGTTTTTGTTTTTTTTTTACAAGACAGTTCTTTATATGTATTTATCTTTTAATTTTTACTTACTCATTTTTGGCTGCACTGGGTTTCCATTGTTGTGCAAAGGGCTTTCTCTAGTTGCAGCGATCAGGGGCTACTCTCTAGTTATGCTGGGAGGGCTTTTCTCTTGTGGAACACGGGCTCTCGAGCATGAGCTTTAGTCGTTGTAGCACACGGGAGTAGTCGCCCCGAGGCATGTGGGATCGTCCCGGAGCAGGGATCCACCTGTGTCCCCTGCATCGGCAGACCTGCCCTGGACCACCAGGGAAGTCCAGGAGCTTACCGTTCTAAGGGGAATGGTCTGGGAAAGCCCCAAAAGTGCAAGGGTGGGCCAGGCAGATGTTTGGAGAAGGGTCACCCTAGAAAGAGGGAACCGCAGGCTCAAGGTGGGAGAATGCCTGAAATCAAGGACAGCTAGCCTGTGCAGAGCGCGGGAAGTCAGACAAGGGGCTGCAGGAGGATAAGAGGGTCCGGCAGCCCATCGTGAAGACTTTGGCTCCGAGTGGACCAGAAGAGTGGCCGGGTCTGAGCCGTCTTGCTAAGGTCAGTCTGGCTGCCAAGTTAAGAACAGACTTAAGCGGGCAAGACAGGGTTAGACCAGACAGGAGCCGCTGCAGTGACCCGGACCACAGACCACGGCCCCTAGACCCAGGCGGCAGCAGTGGAGGGGAGAGGTGGTCAGGCCTCGGAAGCACTTTGAAAGTGGAGCCAGTGGAATTTCCTCATGGACTGGAAGCGGGGTGTGGATACAATAGTCAAGGATGGCTCCAGGGGCTTGGCCCGGAGCCCCTGCGAGGCAGAGGCCACGTGGAGAAGGCATGGGGAGAAGCAGGTTCAGAGGACAGCCAGAGGAGTTCATTTTTCAGCTGGTGGAGTCTGGGTGTCCAGAGATGTCCAACGGGATGTGTTGAATAGATGGATGGTTACATGAGACAACTGGAGCTCTGGGAGGTGTTGGGACTGGAGGTATCAATATGGGGTCAGCACAGTGATGGCTTCCAGGGTTATCAGAGCCCCCAGAGCCCCACCGTGGGGCTGACTGCCCAGAGCAGACACATCTGTAGCTCACATTTCCTGAGCACTTCCTCACACCACACACTCCACTCATATGCGATCACTGGGGCCTTGTTATGACTTCTGGGAAATGGTCAATGATGGGTGAGGGGCAAGTCTAACCCCACGGCGGGCCCAAATCCAGTGCCACGGGCCCCAAGCTTCTAGCCTTGTCCAGCCTGAGGCCTCTCTGACCCAGGGTCTGGCCTGGGGGCAGGAAGGAGACCCTGCAGGAGTACCTGGAGATTAGCAGCCTGGTGCAAGACGAGGTGGTGACCATTCACCGGGAGATGGCTGCAGCGGTGGCCCGCATCCAGCCGGAGGCTGAGTACCAAGGCTTCCTGCAGCAGTACGGGTAAGCCCCTCCTCGTGGGGGCCGGGCGCCTGGGCGGCCGGCCCGTCGGGCACTGACGTGTACTCTTGCCGCAGGTCCGCCCCTGATAGCCCACCCTGTGTCACCTTTGACGAGTCACTGCTGGAGGAGACTGAGCTGCTGGAGTCCGGGGAGCTGCAGCTGAATGAACTGACAGTGGAGAGCGTGCAGCACACGTGTGTGGGGGCTCGGCTGGGGGCCGAGGGGGCGGCAGACACGGCCCACGCAGCGCTGCGGCCATCCTGCGGGCTTACTCGGCTTGGCAGGGAGGCAGCCGAGGGGCGCGACTCTCACACTGCCCTTCCTCCGGGCGCAGGCTGACCTCAGTGACAGATGACCTGGCCGCGGCCACCCAGACGGTGCTCAGTCGGCAGGAGGCAGTCACTCAGCTGCAGCGAGAGCTCTGGAATGAGGAGCAGACCACCCACCCCCGGGAGAGGTGAGTGGGGCCCGCTGACAGCCACTTCCTGGTCCTCCCTGCCCTCCATCCAGCCTGCCTGGCTCGTCCCTAGCCTTCAGCTGCAGGCTGAGCCACCCTCACTCCCCTCCATCACTGCCCGCCCCTGCCTGCAGGGTGCAGCTGCTGGGCAAGAAGCAGGCACTTCAGGAGGCGCTGCAGGGGCTGCAGGTCGCGCTGTGCGGGCAGGCCAAGCTGCAGGCCCAGCAGGAGCTGCTGCAGGCCAAGATGGAGCGGCTGGGCCCCGGCGAGCCCCCGCCCGTCTTGCTCCTGCAGGACGACCGCCACTCTACCTCGTCCTCGGTGAGCTGCCCACCGGCTGCCCCCATGCTGCCAGCCCTGCCCGCCCACCCCTGGGGGATGCGCGCCTCATTTTCACCCTCCCCCTCCCTCCCCAAGCCTGGCCACCCGCTGACGTCTGTCCCTGGCCTCAGGAGCAGGAGCGAGAAGGGGGAAGGACGCCCACCTTGGAGATCCTCAAGAGCCACATCTCGGGAATCTTCCGTCCCAAGTTCTCGGTGAGTGGATCCACAGCTCCGCCCTTCCCTAAGGGGTGCGCCGGGCCAGGGCTCTCAGGGACGTCTCCCTAGGCCACTAGGTTTAGTCCCAAGGTTTAGTTACTGAAGGCTCCTCCCAGGCCACTTTTACTGGGGCGCCCCGCTCTTCCTTGGGACTCCAGATCCTGTCACCCCTGCCTACCCCTTCCTCTCCATCACCCATGTTGTGTGGCACAGTCACCCCAGGGCTCTCCCCGCTCCAGGAGTGGTTGGCGGGCTGCAGACTGGTGGACAAAGCAAAGCTTGGTTTGAGATCGGCCAGCCTGGGCAAGTTTATTGCTGGTTCCAAGGGTTGCAGGTGGCTCTATGTGGCACTCCGGTGGTTTGTGGGGACGGGAGGCCTGTGAGAGGCAGACAGACAGAGATGCCTCCCCCCACCCACCCAACTGGCTGGCCTAGCAACCCCTCCTTGCTCCTCCCCTGTGCCTTTCCAGCTCCCCCCGCCGTTGCAGCTCGTTCCAGAGGTGCAGAAACCCCTGCACGAGCAGGTGTGGTACCATGGGGCCATTCTGCGGACAGAGGTGGCTGAGCTCCTGACACATTCCGGGGACTTCCTCGTCCGGGAGAGCCAGGGCAAGCAGGAGTACGTGCTGTCGGTGCTGTGGGATGGCCAGCCCCGGCACTTCATCATCCAGTCCGCTGACGTGAGTGGACCCCAGCCTGCCCTGCCCTTCCCCCTCCTCCCCTCCCCTCCCCTTCCCTTCAGCAGGGAATGACCTTGAGGCAGAAGAAAGGAGCTGCTATGTCTTAGATGCCTCCCCGGCAGAGCTGAAAGGGGCCGCAGAGACCACCCAACTCCTGCAAAAACCAACAGAGGTTAAGCCTTCAGCCTGCATCCCCCCATAAGATGGGGAGCAGGCTTGTTGTGCACCCTCAGGTCTCTGCCTCTCGCCCCAGGCAGGCCCTTTCTCCCCACTGCTCTTCCTTCCTCTCCTCTCCCACGGCTCAGTGACCCCCCGCACCCAGCAATGGAGGCCATTGACCCCAGGTCCCCCCGCCCCTGCAGAACCTGTACCGACTGGAAGGAGATGGTTTTCCCAGCATCCCCCTGCTCGTCGACCACCTGCTGCGCTCCCAGCAGCCCCTCACCAAGAAGAGCGGCATCGTCCTGAACAGGGCTGTGCCCAAGGTGAGCCTGGGGCAGGGGCTGGGGGATGCGGGCTTAGGCCCACAGAGGATCCTAACACCGAGGGCTTTTCAGGTCCCCAGCAATACATATATGTATGTGGGCTTCCCAGGTGGCGCTAGGTGGGAAGGACCCACCTGCCAGTTCAGGAAACGTGAGCAATGCGGGTTCAATCCCCGGGTTGGGAAGATTCCCCTAGTGAAGGAAATGGCAACCCACCCCGTATTCTTGCCTGGAAAATCCCACGCACAGAGGAGCTCGGTGGGGCTGCCGTCCATAGAGTCGTAAAGAGTCAGACACAACTGTAAGTGACTTTAGCACACACATAGAGGATACATATTAATCCATACAGGGAGCCCAGCCAGCCTCCCACTAGGCTTGGAACATCAAGATCACTCCCTTTTCCTGGGCCTTGTACACCAGGCTGGTGCTCACACAGTGCCCCTGCCTGGTCCCCGAGTCATCTAGGTGTGACCCTGGGTCCAGTCTCCATTTTACAGACCAACAAACCAAGATGCCCAGGGTTGGTGGGGGGTGTTCAGTCATTAGTAGGGCCCAGCACGTGCACCCACTGCTGACCTCTGACCCCTCCAACCTCCTCCCTTCCTCAGGACAAGTGGGCGCTAAGCCACGAGGACCTGGTCCTGGGCGAGCAGATTGGGCGGGTGAGTCAAGCTCCTGGCCGCCTGCCTTCCCACCCCTGAATCTGATTCCTAGCTTGGACCCCTGTCCCCCGTCCATCCGCTGCCATACACCATCCTTCCAGAAACTGAGGGGAGAGTGCCTGCCCTGACAACTCCCCAGAGACGCTTCTGCTGCCAGCTCCACACCCTATGCCCCTCACACGCACGCACATCACCCCCACCACCCCCCACCTCAAAGAGGCGAGATACGCTCTATTCATGTGACTTGCCTGGCGGGCCAGTGGGGAAGACTCCATGCTCCCCATGCAGGGGGCACAAGTCTGACTCCTATCGGGGAACTAAGATCCTGCCTGCTGCATGGCATGGCCGAAAATAAGTAGATAAACAAATATAAATACATACACTACATTCTCAGGAAAGAAGCCACTGTCCTAAAACTCAGAATGCTTTTCCAACCCAAGCAAAAGTGATTTTTGAACCCTCCATGTCACTTCTCAGTGACTGCAGTCAATCAGGGGTGACTTTCTCCGCCGGTTCCCCATGTCCGCTTTGCCCCCTGAACCGAAAGCCAGAATGAGCAGGACTAAGCACAGCGGCGGGATGGGGCGCTGAGTCAAGGGCCGGTAGGGACAGAGTGGGCTGTGCTCCTGGTGCAGGAGAGGCCCACAGTCCAGGGAAGACAGGTAGGAACCCCAGGCTGTTTCAGGGGAACTTTGGCGAAGTGTTCAGCGGACGCCTGCGAGCAGACAACACCCTGGTGGCGGTGAAATCTTGTCGCGAGACGCTGCCCCCTGACCTCAAGGCCAAGTTTCTGCAGGAAGCAAGGTGGGTGACAGAACACCCATCCCTGTAGGGCCCCTGTACAACAGGTTCCCTGGCACATGGCAGGACGTTTGACCTCCACAGGGATTGCCTTCTACTGTGTTGTTTAAGCCTCCTGGCGCCCCCGTAGCTTGGCGGGGTCCAGGCTCGGGGACCCAGCTGAAATCACACGTCCCGGTCAGCTGCTCTTCTCTGCTGCCTGTCTTCTGTTCTCCCTCGGGCCACCTGGCCTTCCCTGGGGCTCCTGGGGCTGGGGAGGCGAATGTGTAAGACCCCTCCCATCCCTGCCCGAGGCGGGAGCCTAAGCAGCACCCCCAACCCCGCAGGATCCTGAAGCAGTACAGCCACCCCAACATCGTGCGTCTCATTGGCGTCTGCACCCAAAAACAGCCCATCTACATCGTCATGGAGCTTGTGCAGGGTGAGCCAAGGGAGCTGATCTCTGGGGGTGGCGCACTCAGCTGGGCTAGGTCTCTTCCATCTCAAACCCCTCACCCAAAGGCTCACCGAGCTTTCCCCACCAACACCGCCCACTCCCAGGGGGCGACTTCCTGACCTTCCTTCGGACGGAGGGAGCCCGCCTGCGGGTGAAGACACTGCTGCAGATGGTAGGGGACGCGGCCGCGGGCATGGAGTACCTGGAGAGCAAGTGCTGCATTCACCGGTGAGGGAGTGAGGGGTGGGCATGGCAGGCCGTCCCAACACCCCTTCCCCACCCCTGCCCCTTCAACAGCAACCACCAGCTCCAGAGGTGGGCTGTGCTTCAAAGGGACCAGGCATCGTTGCAGGCGCAGCTCTGGCCCATGACTGTGTCGAGCGTGCCCTGGCCAGGCAGCTGGCAGGTGCCGCGCGGATGTTGGCCACATGAGCCCCGTGTCCTGCTTCACCCAGGGACCTGGCTGCTCGGAACTGCCTGGTGACAGAGAAGAATGTCCTGAAGATCAGCGACTTCGGGATGTCCCGGGAGGAAGCCGATGGAATCTACGCGGCCTCGGGGGGTCTCAGACAAGTCCCCGTGAAGTGGACCGCACCGGAGGCCCTTAACTACGGTACCTGGGCCTGATCCACGCTGGCCGCAAGGCCCAAGGCCGGGCACGGGTGCTGCCGCCTGCCCCTCTCTGGCTGGTGGGCACGGTCCACTCACGCTGCCTCACCTCCTCGCAGGCCGCTACTCCTCTGAGAGCGATGTGTGGAGCTTTGGCATCTTGCTCTGGGAGACATTCAGCCTGGGGGCCTCCCCCTACCCCAACCTCAGCAATCAGCAGACCCGGGAATTCGTGGAAAATGGTAAGGGAACCCGGTGGCCCGACAGCGGTCCCAGGGCCAGGCCCTCTTCCTGGCACTCCAGCTGGACTCTTCCAGGTCTCCTGTCTGTCCTCCCCACTGGGGCACAGTAAGGACAGTTCTTGAGGTACCATCCAGGGAACCCCTGTTATGTGCCAGGCTATACCCTTATTTCATCTACCCTTTTTGAACGTTTGTATGTATTTAATTATTTCCGGCTGCTCCGGGTCCTAGCAGCTGTGTGGGCTCTTCTCCTCTCTTGTGGAGCACGGGCTCTAGGCACACAGGCTTCAGCAGCTGCAGCTCCCAGGCTCCAGAGCACAGGCTCAGCAGTTGCGGCACACGGGCTTAGTTGCTCTGCAGCACGTGGGATCTTCCCAGACCAGGGATTGAACCCGTGTCTCCTGCATTGGCAGGTGGATTCTTTACCACTGAGCCACCAGGGAAGCCCCTCACTGACTCTTCATAACAGGTGAGGTCAGAATTAAAAGGTCTCATTTACAGAAGGAAGTTGAGATTTCACAAGAATCACACAGCTAGCATACGGTAACTTGAGATGAGAATCTCTGTGTTTCTGGGAAAGAACAGGGGGCTCCATAAAAACGCTGCAAGAAAAAAAAAGGAGAACTTTGCAGCTTAAGCAGTTCCCTTTGCTCCTGGCATGTCCCCAGGGGCTGCCAGGGGCCCTCAGACCCCCTCCTTATGCCTGGTATGCTGTGCTTGTCCTCACAGGGGGCCGCCTGCCCTGCCCTGAACTGTGCCCCGACGCTGTGTTCAGACTCATGGAGCAGTGCTGGGCCTATGAGCCAGGGCAGCGGCCGACCTTCAGCGTCATCTACCAGGAGTTACAGAGCATCCGAAAGCGGCACCGGTGAGGCTGGGCCCCACTGCTCAAGCCAGCGGCCCCTGCGGGCAAGATCATACCTCCTCAGCGGGGCTCCAGCTCACCCCGCTGGACAGCTCTTCAACATCCTGGACTCCAGCCTCTGGATTCTATGCTGCGGGCAAGGCTGCAGCTCCGGCCTGCCCTGCATCCCTGCTCCTTCCAGGGCTTCCTCTTCCAGGCAGAAATAATAAACCCATTTGTGCTCATCAGGTGCTCTCAGCATGTGCAGTCCTCTGGAGGGCAGGTCTTAGGAGGACCAGAGGGCCTGTACCATGGCCGTGGGAAAGGAGGAGGATGGGCAGCGTTACCAGGGCGGAACTGACGCGGTGTGGTTGGTAGCTGTTGGATGTGAGACTTGGGGAGGAGGGAGAGAGACCAAGACGATGTGCAGGCTTCAGACCAGATGGAGGTGTTATTTCTGAATTAGGAGCCCAGGCAGAGGATCAGAGCTGTGGGAAGGATGGCGAGTTAGGAGAAGCATTTGAGGGGCCTGTGGGGATCCAGGTGTGACATGTAAGTCTGGAAGCTCAGAGGGAAGTAAAGGCTGGCAGCTGAGGTTTGAAAGTGAAAGTGAAAGTTGCTCAGTCATGTTTGATTCTTTGCCAACCCAGGGATTGAACCCAGGTCTCCCACATTGCAGGTGGATTCTTTACCAGCTGAGCCACCAGGCAAGTCATTAGCTTATAAATGTTTACAGACCCTGAGTCTGTGTCCCACAGTCACAGGAGATACAGAAGGGAAGAGGAGAGTGTCAGGGAAAGTTGGAGCTCCACCCAGAGCGGATGGAGTGGCCAGAGAGAAAGAAAATGCTTTGCATCTCTCAAGACAAGTTTACCAAGCAATGAGGGGCCCTCACTTCCTCCCTTAAGTCCCCCAAAACCTAAAAGGTTATTTGAAACTTTGCTAGCAGCAATGGTGAAGGTCAAAAAGACAAAGAAGGACTTTCCTGGTGGTCCAGCAGTTAAGACTCTGTGCTTCTACTGAAGTGGGTTCAATCCCTGGTTGAGGAACTAAGATCCTGCATGTTGTGCGGTGCAGCCAGAAAAAAAAAAAGAAGAAGTATAAACAAACCAAAAAACAGAAACTAGGAAGACTTTTAGCTCCAAAGGACAAAGCAGTAAGAATTTTGAAGTAAAAATGACCGTCTTTCAAGAAAGTTCAAGAAGCCGTTGATATCTACTTTCAAAGGGTTGAAAAGTCAAAGGCCTAATACATGCTTAAACAAGAGGAAATCGAGTTAGAGTGTGACTAAGTGAAAATTCAAACTGTGTCTCCATTAGAAGTGAAAAGTGGAACTGAAGAACTTCTGCTTCAGAATAGGATGTGGTAGGTCGGTCCCCCAGCCCCTACTCCCATTGCAGCAATGAAGAGGAAACGACAGACAAAGACAATAGTTTTTAAAGACAATGGCAAGTAGTGTGAAGAAATTGAAGACTATATGAATTAACATTTCAAGGAGGAGAAAGCCCCTCCAAGGTGAACTGATGATGCACAGCTATTCTCTTCCCTGAGACATTTGCTGATTTGGGACATCTCTGATGATCAGAATTAAGAGGTGCTCTTGGGGGGCAGGGGAAAAAATGGTGCTTACAGGGACTGTGCTATGGATTGAAACCTAGTTCGGTTCAGTTCAGTTCAGTTGCTCGGTCGTGTCTGACTCTTCGTGACCCCATAAATCACAGCACACCAGGCCTTCCTGTCCATCACCAACTCCCGGAGTTCACTCAAACTCACATCCATTCAGTCGATGATGCCATCCAGCCATCTCATCCTCTGTCGTCTGGGGGACCTACCACATCCTATTCTGAAGCAGAAGTTCTTCAGTTCCACTTTTCACTTCTAATGGAGACACAGTTTGAATTTTCACTTAGTCATACTCTAACTCGATGTCATCCACTCTACCCTCCTGCCCCCAATCCCTCCCAGCATCAGAGTCTTTTCCAATAAGTCAACTCTTCGCATGAGGTGGCCAAAGTACTGGATTGGCACCTAGAGGAACCCCAAATGCAAAAGCAGTTTCCCCCATGGAACATTCTGGAGCAGTGTGGGCAACCAGCCAGGGGCTGGGCTGGAAAGGCAGAGGTTTAGAGGGAGGGGCCCTGAAACAAACGAACTGATCTCTCCCTCAAGATACTGGCCAGGTTTTCAAACTGTGGGAGGCTAAAGAGCTAACTTTAAAATCTCTTTAGAGCAGAATTTGAAAGATTTGGAGAGACAGACTGGCCAGGCTTTCCCAGATCTGAGGTTTATCAGAACTGTAACTGCCCCAACTCAGCTCAATGCTTGATCACATCAAGGTAACTAGCTCCTTCGGGAACCCTCGGGGAGAAGTTGGGGAAAGGAATAACATAATATTTTACCCTTCTTTTATACCCAAAATACAACATGTGATACACAGTATAAAACATGCAAAAAGGAAGAAAAATGGGGCCAATATACAAGAGAAAAACAATAGAAGCAGACCCACAAATGATCCAGATATTGGATTCGGCAGGTAAGGATTTCAAAATAACTTTGCTTAATATGTTAAACAGAGAAAAAAGTGGACAAAATAGATGCAAATACAGAGAATTTCAACAGGGTTAGAATTCATTTTAAAAGAATCAAAGGAGCAGGTAGAACTGAAAAATGTCATCTCTGAAACTACAAATTCTAAAAATTCATAGAACTAAAGGATAAAATCACATACAGACTAAACACACAGTCCCAGGATTCGTTCCCTAAACAAAAGACAGTGAACGTAAAGTCAGGTTTTTAGCGTCTAAACTAAAAAAGGGCTTCCCTGGTGGCTCAGATGGTGAAGAATCTGCCTGAAATGCAGGAGACGTGGGTTTGATCCCTGGGCCGGAAAGATTCCCTGGAGAAGGGAATGGCAACCCATTCCAATATTCTTGCCTGGAGAATCCCTTGAACAGAGGAGCCTGGTGGGCTAGAGTCCAGGGGGTTGCCGAGAGTCAGACAAGACTGAGCAACTAAACCACCACCACCAGTATTCGTACCTGGAAAATCCCATGGACAGAGGAGCCTGGAGTGCTACAGTCCATGGGGTTGCAAAGAGTCCAACATGACTGAGCAATTAATAGTTTCACTTTTAAACTAAAAAAGAGAGAAGAAGAAATAGAAAGAACAGAGCCTAAGACACATGTGGGACTCCAAGGTGACTGAAGTTCCAGAAGGAGAGAGAGGAGCTAGAACCAGAGTAAACCGGAGATCACCCAAATGTCTACATAGCAATAAAAAAGAACAAACTATAAGTACATGCACCAAACACTGATGGATCTCAAAGACAGGTTGAGTAAAGAAACTCTGCGTGAAGCAGTGCTTGTGATTCCATTTCAGGAAGTTCAAGCACAGGCAAAACTAAGCTATAGAGAAATGAAAACAGTGGTTGTCTGAGGGGTATCAACAGAAGTGGCCAGCGTGTAGGGACACAGCACTGCCTTGGTGCCCTTACAACCTTGCATGTCTCTACATTGACCACGTGGGCAAGGTTTGTGCATGGTGACTGCAGTCTTGACAGAACATACCACTATGATTCCTGGAGCAAGAGGACAGAGCAGCCTAGAGGGGAGCCTTCCTATATGGGAGACCATTTTTCATCCATCTTTCTAGTTTCAGTTGAGTGCAGGTTTTCTATCTGGCCCCCTCCCTTCGCAGAGTAAGGCCCGAGGCCCCACAACTGCTTGGCCGTAGTTTAGAGTTGGCTCCACAGCTGCAGAGTGGCCTACCACCATGCCTCCTGTCATCTGTCCCTCCAGTTCAGTGTCAGCCTATAGCACTAGGGGGTGAGAACTGGACACCACGCTGGCCGTGCTTTTGCTGTCGGTGTGAGTAATGAGCTGTCTGGATTCTTCCGCCAGAGTTCTAGCCCACACTTGACCTGACAGCCCACGGAGCCCCGTCTTTGCTCCAAAAAAGGGGATGTGACCTTTTCGGCCCCACACTGAGTGCCAACGTGGCCAAGTAGTCACTTCCTTTTAGTCTGCTGTGACCTCAGTCTGGATTCAGTATGGAGACATGCGTGTCCAACTCTCTGCAACCCTTTGGACTGTAGCTCGCCAGGCTCCTCTGTCCATGTGGTTTTTCAGGCAAGAATATTGGAGTAGGTTGCCATGCCCTCCTCCAGGGGATCTTCTGGACTCAGGGATTGAACCTTAGTCTCCTGTGTCTCCAGCACTGCAGGCCGATTCTCTACCTGCTCGTTCATCAGGAAAGCCCTAATCTTTTAGTACTACACAAATTTTTGAAAGCTGTCTCAAATCTTTCAGGGAGTGAAGTTGTATACTCCTAAGTACATTAATTGGTTGTTCCACAGAAACTCTTTTTGTATGGCAGATTTTCCTATCCATTAATTTTAAAAAACTGTGGTAAAATGTAGATGATGAAATTGCCACCCCAAATTCAGACTGAACGTTTGCTCAACCCTGGCAGCCCAAGGCTGAAACCAAATCTTCTCATGCTCTTGGGGATGTCTCTGGGAAACTCTTCAGCTACCATGCAATCATTTTCCTAGAATGGAAACCTCGGCAAAGGTCAAGGTAACACATTACAGGCCAAAGTAAGGAGAGAAACCTGCCATAAGGCTGCGTAGGTTTGGCTATTATACAAGGGGTCCCAAAAGAGGAAAGTGATAGTCTTTCCATAAAGACAAACTCTCTTGTTTTTTTTTTTTGTTTTGTTTTTGAATATGTAGTTATTCATTTGGCTGCAGCATAAGGGGTCTTAGTCGCTCCACAGCACATGGGAACCCTAACCCATGAGCCATGTATTGCAAGGCAGATTCTCAACCCCTGGACCACCAGGACCTCTGAAAACTCTCTCTCGTTATTGGGCTCTGAGAGGACAGACCTTGCTAATGTCTTTTTAAACATTCCATTATACCCAAATAATGAAAATCAGCTTGTCTTTATTGGCTTGGGTTTCAATACACCTTTTCAGTGCTGTCACAGGTCTACCTGAATTCCCCTGTGATTTGCCACCAGTGGATAGACAAAGACATGGAGTAGGCTGGAATCCCATGAGAAGCACCTTGGTGTTATTCTATCGATGACTTCCTAATTAGAAAAACTAACTAGTTCAAACTGCCCTAGACAGGAGAGCCCAATACCTACCCAAGGCAGGGAAATGTGGTGGCTTCCCTTGCTGCAGAGCACGGGCTCTTGGATGTGCAGGCTTCTGTAGCTGTGGTGCACAGGCTTAGTTGCCCTGCGGCATGTGGAATCTTCCCAGACCAGGGAAGCAATGAATGCCCCCTGCACTGGCAGGCAGACCCTTACCCACTGAACCACCAGGGAAGTCCTAACTCTATCTCTTGACTCATAAACAGGGAGGGTCTAAGGTTGATCCCCAGTAACATCTGGGATACAGTGGTTTGGCTACAGATAAGGAGACTGGCTGTGGTCTAACCTGCAAGTGGGTCTGATCATCCTACTGGGACTCATAGCTGTGGTCCCTCTCAACTTATGTTGCCTAAGATAAATAGGCAGCAAGCTCCTATTGGTGCAAGCTCCCACCAGTGCAATGAATTGGACTGCCTCTTGGGGTGACTGATGCTCCTAAAAAGAATTATTTGCTGGATACATTACTCCTTACTTGGTGGAAGGCTGTTTAGAAATGGCTCTGATACACTGCCCTGATGACTTTGCCATGGGAGGTAAGGCTTGACCACTGTCCAATTTGAGTCTTGTCAGAACACATTATGATTCCTACTGGAACAAGGGGAAATAAGCAGCCTGGTAAAGAGCCACCTTCTTTTGGGAGATTCCATAAAGCCATTTCTCATCCCTTTGCCTAGTTTCAGTGAAGTGTAGGCCTTTCCACCTTGCCCCACCCTTCTCCCCCAATGAGAGTGTAAGGGCAGGTCATAAAATTGTCTGATTGCAGCTGAGTTATTAATAGTTGGCTTCTCAGCTGCAGAGAGATCTACCATCAAGCTCCCTGTCATCTGGTCCCTCTGGTTCAGTGTCATCCTGTGGCTGGGGAAAGCTGGCACGAGGCTGGCCTTGCTTTTGCTGTCTGTGTGAGTAACAGCAGTCTTGATCCAGTGGGGCTTATCATCTCCTTACTAGCTGGATCTCATAGAAGTATGGTAGACACATCTTGCTAGGTGTATGCACAGATTTGTGCACAACGATTTGTGGCCCTGTTGGCTACCATGCTGCACTTAGGGAATGTCTGACTTTTTAAAAAAAATATTTTTTTTGGCTGCTCTGGGTCTTGGTTGCTGCACTTGGGATTTCTCTAGCTGTGGCAAGCAGGGCCTACTCTCTTGTTGCCAAACACAGGCTCTAGGTCCTTTGGGCTTCATTAGTTGCGGCTCATGGGTTCAGTAGTTGTGGCACACAGGCTTAGTTGCTCCGCAGCATGTCCTCTGCGGAATCCTCCAGAACCAGGGACCGAATCCATGTCATCTGCATTGGCAGGCAGCTTTTTAACCACTGGACCTCCAGGGAAGTCCTTGACCTCTTGATAGAGGGGAACCTTTGGGAGTGATGAGAAAGTTCTCTGTTTTGATCTGAGTGATGATTAAACCTGTATATTCATTTATACTTGAGTTTTAAACTCATCAAACAGTATACGTAAGACTTGTGCCACATACTTTGTTGTGTCTAAGTTAAAAAAAAAAAAAACTTACCAGAGAACCAATAAGAGCTCTTGAAAATAAGCTTATGATTGCCAAAATGAAAAATTCGATAGACAGGTTGGAAGATAAATTTCCCAGACCACAAGGACAAAGCACAGAAACACAGAGGATAATGGATCCAGATTACCTCTAAAACCTTACTAACAGGCATGTCAGTTAGCAAATAAACCTAGAAAAATGTTTCTGATGGTAATAAATGAAAATGGGAGTTAAAACAATGAAGTGGGTTTGAAAATCTGGCTAATCAACAAAAAAGCTGCTTAAGCAATTTCCAAGTTTGTAATTGATGGTGGAAGCTGGCACAACTCTTTTGGGGAGCAATAGAATGCCAAGTATCATCAGTCTTATCAGTCCTAATCTTTTGAGCAGGTAACCTCACAGCTGCAAATTTGTCCTAAGGTAATAATTTTAATTTTTAAAAATATTTATTTAGTTTTGGCTGCACCAGGTCTTAGTTGTGGTTCGTGGGCTCAGTAGTTGCCCTGTGGCATGTGGGATCTTATTTTCCCAACCAGGGATCGAACCTGAGTCCTCTGCACTGCAGGGAAGATTTTTAACCCTTGGACCACCACGCACATCCCAAGGTAATAATTTTAAAAGAAGACAAATGTGGGATTCATAGAGATGTTCACTAGTGTGCTGCGAAATTATAAACCCAGATGTCCAGTAAAAGAACAAGCGAGAAATGTATGGGTCTTCGTTAATTGCAAACTCAGAGAGGGAATTGTGATTAACGCACGGTACCACCAGGAGGCAGCACTCCCTTTGCCCGAGGAGCGTAATTGCATCAAGTGAAGGATACCTCCACGGAGCTGAGAGGGGGCCGGAAAACGCTCTCCACCCTTCGGTTGGTGAAATAGAGGAGGGCTGTTTCTGCTATTGGTAGTTCAGGTGCTGACATCTTGGAAGAGTCAGAAAACATCAAGTCACGCGTCCGTCTTCGCGGCTCCACGGCGCGCCGAGGCCGGGGTCCGGGCTGCGGCTGCGCACTGCGGACCCTCTGCTGGCGCCAGGGGTCACGGCGCAGACCGCACCGGAAGCGCCCGGGCCGGCCGGCGGGAGCCGAGCGAGGGCCGCGCGTGGCCCGACTGGCCGGGCTCGGCGGGGCGCACCACGGGCGGCGGCGGCGGCGGCGGCGGGGCCGGGGCGGCGCGGGGGCGCGGCGAGGCTGTCCTCGCCCCGCACGCCGCTCGGCCCGGCGGCCGTGAGAGGGGAAGCCCGGCGCCCCGGCAGTCGGGCCCCTCTGGGAACGACCGGAGGGCAGACGCCCGCCTTCGCCGCGTCGCTGCGCGGGCCGCTGGCCCCGGGGGTGTGAGGGCGCGCAGCGCGGCCGGCGGGGCCCGGGGCGGCGCGGAGGCCCGCCGCGGACGGTAACGCGCTGGGCGGGCGCGGACGGGGCTCTGGCGGCGGCCCCGGCCGAGGTCGGCCTGGGCGTCAGGAGCGCGTACGGTGGTGGTGCTTCGGGGTCGGAGGTGGCCCTTGCGGTCCTGCGCCCGGCCGAGCCCCGGAGCGCCGCGGGCTGGGAGGGCCGGGAGAGGGCTGCGGGCGGCAGGCGGGCGGGCCGGCCAGGGGCCGAAGACCCTGCGGCAGGTGCCGGCCCTCCTCGGTGATCCCACTTTCTCTCCCCAGCTCTCCACCTCCTGTGCCCTGGACCCAGCCTACCAGAGCTAAAAATATTGCCCGGAGGCTCCTGAGCGGAATCAGATCGTGCTAAGTAGGGCACAACGCTGCCGAGGCGGCAGAGCGTCTCAGCCCCAAGGTTGGAAGAAGGCTCTGGAGCGGCCGCTCCCGCCCCCGCTCGCCCGGCGGCTAGAGCTCTCTCAGCCCCGCAGGCAAGTGCGGGCCACGGGCGGTGGTGGAGGGCGCTGATGCTCTTAAGATACCCCCCACAGCCTCGCAGCTGTGCCTAGCTTCTCCCCACCCAGGGGATCTTCGACACCATCACCGCGGGCTTCCGAGGGGGTCCCTTAAATGCTCTGTAAGCAGAGGCTGAAAGTTGCCCACTGTGGGAGTTAGAACAGGGAGAGGACTCTGTTCGAAACATAAGCCGTGGCTGCTGCCTTTTTTTTTTTTTTTTTTAAATTCATTCTGTATTCCTGAATAAGAGGAGCTGTGCCAGGAAGTGTTTTTGGTGAGTACCAGTCTGATCCAAGCAGGCAGGGAGAAAGGCTTTCTTGTTAGTCTCTTGGAGCACTGGCTGTATCCTTTAAATCAAAATAGATACCAGTTTATTCCTCTGAAATTAGAGACTCATGGCCAGGGAGCCTGGACACCTGCATCCTTTCACTGGCTGTGTCTTTCTCGTAGGCAAGCTCTGTGGGCGGCTGGTTATACCAAGAAGTTGTATGGCTAGCTCAGGAGTCACAGCTGGAAAGTTTTGTGATCCGGTTGTTTTTTAATGGCATCCACGTGGGAGAGAGTGTCACATCCACCCTAGGGGCAGAGCTGCTACCATGACCAGGCTGGACTGCCCTCAGATGTGCTTAGTCTTACTAGTGCTTTCTGTGTCTCAGCCAGGAGAATACAACCCAGGTTGGGTCCATAGCCAGTGTTAGGATTCTGTGCTTAGAAGCTATCTTTTCTTTTCTTAAATGTATATCTCCCATATTTAAAATTGTTTTTAATTGAAGGATAATTGCTTTAGAGTCTTGTTGATTTCTGCCATAACAGGAATTGTTGTTTAGTCTCTTAAGTTGTGTCCGACTCTTTGTGACCCTGTGGATTGCAGCACGGCAGGCTTCCCTGTCCTTCACTATTTCCGGGAGTTTGCTCAAACTCATGTCCATTGAGTCAGTGAATCAACAGGAGTTAGCCATAAGTATACATACGTCACCTCCCTCTTGAACCTCCCTTCCAGCTGCCTCCCCATCCCACCCTGCCAGGTCGTCACAGAGCACTAGAAGCTTTTGTTCCTTTGGAGTCAGGCAAATTGGTGTCCCTCAGGAGCAGGAACTCACTGGGACATTTGGTGGAAAGACCACCAAGGGATTTTTGCTTGCCAGAGCTACATCTGATGTCCCTCCAGCCAGGTGTGTGTGGAGGCCAGTATGAAGCTGAAAAAGCAGGTGACAGTGTGTGGGGCTGCTATCTTCTGCGTGGCTGTCTTCTCGCTCTACCTCATGTTGGACCGAGTACAGCATGATCCTGCTCGACACCAGAACGGTGGGAACTTCCCCCGGGTGAGTCAGTCCTGGCTGCTAACGTCTGCCTGTATAAATTATCCAGGATCAGGTTATTGCTCCAGCTGGAGAGTCATGGCAGCCCAGGTCAACAGGCAGATTTTCTAGAAAGCTGTAGGCAATGATGGCAAAAAAGGAAGGAGAGAGGAAAGAATGGCACTGGGTACTGCTGCTCTGTCCGCCTGAATTCTTGGCAGACATTGCTTGTGGATTGCAGCCTTCTCTCCCACTAAGCCCCGGTGCAATCCTTGTCAGCAAACGGTGCTCCAGGTAGGCAACACGATTGTCGAGAATAGGCATGGGAGGTGAAATCCTTGCCATCCATAAGCTAGAGAGTGAGGATGCTCCCAGCCCAAGTGGGCTGCAGTCCTCAGTAGTGAATCAGACCACACCTGTTACCTTCTGGCCATGTAGGCTTCTGGTCCTGCCTTCGATTCGGGAAGGAAGGATCATAGTCAGGCCTCAGGCGGTGAGCCGCATGCAGTGATCCTCCTTGTGATGTAGGGAGCTGGAGGTGACTGCTTTCTGCTTTTTCGCGGGCAGAGTCAGATATCTGTGCTTCAGAACCGCATTGAACAGCTGGAACAGCTGTTGGAGGAAAACCATGAGATCATCAGCCACATCAAAGACTCTGTGCTGGAGCTGACAGCCAACGTAGAGGGCCCACCCGCCCTGCTGCCCTACTATGTGGCCAACGGCTCCTGGGTGGTGCCGCCAGAGCCCCGGCCCAGCTTCTTCTCCATCTCCCCTCAAGACTGCCAGTTTGCTTTGGGGGGCCGCGGCGAGAAGCCAGAGCTGCAGGTAAGAGTCAGAGCTGGCAGGGACCCCCAGTGGCCGTGGCCGGGGCACTGAGCTGCTCTCCTCCGGCCTGGCAGATGCTGACTGTATCAGAGGAGTTACCGTTTGACAACGTGGATGGCGGCGTGTGGAAGCAAGGCTTCGACATTTCCTACAGCCCGCACGACTGGGACACTGAAGACCTGCAGGTGTTTGTGGTCCCCCACTCTCACAATGACCCCGGTGAGTGAGTGCCCAGCACGCCCCGGGACCCAAGGAGAGAGCGTTCGGTCTTTTTTTAAATTGATTTGTGTGGCCGCGCTGGGTCTTTGTTGCTAGGCGGGCTTTTCTCTAGGTGTGGTGAGCGTGGGCTGCTGTCTAGTTGTGATGTGAGGGCTTCTCGTTGTGGGGGCTTCTCTTGTTGCAGAGCACAGGGGGCCCTAGAGCATCTGGGCTCAGCAGTTGCGGCTCCCAGGCTCTAGAGCACAGGCTCAGTAGCTGTGGCACGTGGGCATGTGGGATCACCCTGGACCAGAGAGCGAACCCGTCTCTCCTGCACTGGCAGGCAGGCTCTTTACCACTGAGACACCAGAGAAGCCCTGTTTATTTTACTTTTTTAAGTTGGAATATAGTGGATTTACAATGTTCTTTTAGTTTCAGGAGTACCGCAAAGTGAATCATTTATACATATGTATACTCTTTCATAGATTCTTTTCTTTTATAGGTCATTTCAGAGTATTGAGTTCCCTATGCTATACAGTAGGTCCTACAGTTAGCTATCTATTTTGTATATACAGTAGTGTGTTTGTGTCAATCCCAGTCTCCCAATTTATTCCTCTCCCCTCTTTCTCCTGGTAACCATAAGTTTGTTTTATATGCCTGTGGGTCTGTTTTCTGTTTTCTAAAGAAATTCATTTGTACCATTTTTTTTTTAGATTCCATATATAAGCAGTATCATATGATATTTGTTTTTCTCAGTCTGACTTAACTTCACTCAGTATGACAGTCTCTAGGACCATCCAAGTTGCTGCAAATGGTATTCCTTTCATTCCTTTTTATGGCTGAGTAATATCCCATTGTTTGTATACACTGCGTCCCCTTTATGCATTCCTCTGCGGAGGGACATTTAGGTTGTTTCCATGCCTTGGTTAATATTAACAGTGCTGCAGTAAACATGGGGGTATCTTTTCGAGTTCTGGTTTTCTCCGAGTATATGCTCAGGAGTGGGACTGCTGAGTCATACAGTGGTTCTATATCTAGTTTTTTTAAGGAGCCTCCATACTGTTCTCCATAATGGTCGTATGAGTTTATATTCCCACCAACAGTGTAGGAGGGCTCCCTTTTCTCCATACCCTGTCTAGCTAGACTTTTTGATGATGGGAATTGTGACTGGTGTGAGGTGATAACCTCATTGTAGTTTTTATTTGCATTTCTTTACTAGTTAACAGTGTTAAGTGTTTTTTTCACATGCTTTTTGGCTGTCTGTATATCTTTGGAGAAATGTCTATTTAGGTTTTCTGCCCTTTTTTAAATTGGGTTGTTTATTTTTTTGGTATTGAGCTGCATGAGTTGTTTATTTTGGAGATTAATCCTTTGTTGGTTGATTTATTTGCAAATATTTTCTTCTGTTGTCTTTTTGTTTTGCGTATAGTTTCCTTTGCTGTGCAAAAGCCTTTAAGTTTAATTAGGCCCCATTTGCTTATTTTTGGTTTTTATTTTCATTACTCTTAAGAGGTGGATCAAAAAAAGATGTGATTTATGTCAGAGAGTGTTCTGCCTACATTTTCCTCTGAGAGCTGTATATAGTATCTGGTCTTAGGTTTAGGTCTTTAATCCATTTTGAGTTTATTTTGTGTATGGTGTTAGGTAATGTTCTGAATTCATTCTTTTACATGTAGCTGTCCACTTTTCCAAGCACCACTTACTGAAGAGACTGTTTAGTCTCCATTGTATATTCTTACCCCTTTTGTCATAGGTTAGGTGACCATAGGTGTGTGGGTTTATCTGTGGGCTTTCTATCTTACTCTATTGATTTCTGGTTTTGTGCTCATACCATACTGTTTTGATTACAGTAGCTTTGTAGTATAGTCTGAAGTCAGGGAACCTGATTGCTCCAGTCCCATTTTTCCTTCTCAAGGTTGCTTTGGCTTGGGTGGGCCTTCTGGTGGCAAAGGTAAGGGAGGGACAGTTGGAGAAGATGGTAGCATCCTCAGGGGACCCTTTTTTGGCTCCTCCAGGCTGGGTCAAGACCTTTGACAAGTACTACACAGAACAGACCCAGCACATCCTCAACAACATGGTGTCCAAGCTGCAGGAGGATCCCCGGCGGCGCTTCATCTGGGCAGAAGTGTCCTTCTTCGCCAAGTGGTGGGACAACATCAGTGCCCAAAAGAGAGCAGCAGTCCGAAGGCCAGTGCCCACTGGGGAGGCAGGAGGCCCCTCTGGGTCCTAGGATGGGTGTGAAGTCCTTTCCTGGAGCTGTGGGTGCCAGGGAGAGGCAAGAGGAGACACGGCAGAGATGAGGTGTGGTGGTAGAGGGACCAGGGACAAGGAGGCAGGAATGGATTTGAGGGTCACTAGTATTAGGAAGAACGCTGAGCGCCGAAGAATTGATGCTTTTGAACTGTGATGTTGGAGAAGACTCTTGAGAGTCTCTTGGACTGCAAGGAGATCCAACCAGTCCATTCTAAAGGAGATCAGTCCTGGGTTCCTTCCTTTGAAAGGAATGATGCTAAAGCTGAAACTCCAGTACTTTGGCCACTTCATGCAAAGAGTTGACTCATTGGAAAAGACTCTGATGCTGGGAGGGATTGGGGGCAGGAGGAGAAGGGGACGACAGAGGATGAGATGGCTGGATGGCATCACCGACTCGATGGACGTGAGTTTGAGTGAACTCCAGGAGTTGGTGATGGACAGGGAGGCCTGGCATGCTGCGATTCATGGGGTCGCAAAGAGTCGGACATGACTGAGCGACTGAACTGAGTATTAGGAAAAATCACAGTAGGGGGGAGAAAATGGAGGGTCTGGCCCTGGAAATGCAGACTGAGTCCAGGGATGAACAGAGCCAGAACAGCTGGAGGTTGGCTGGAGGGAAAGGAGGGCGCGTGTCTATTCTCGTGGTTGGTCCTGGGTTCAGGTAAACTGGCTCAGTAAGGCCAGTGCACACAGGTCGCCTCCTTGGTTGGCACAGGTCTCTACCCCATGCTGAGTGTGCACTCTTATCTCCAGGCTGGTGGGAAACGGGCAGCTGGAGATTGCAACAGGAGGCTGGGTGATGCCGGACGAGGCCAACTCCCACTATTTTGCATTGATTGACCAGCTCATTGAGGGCCACCAGTGGCTGGAGAAGAACCTGGGTGAGTCCAGGCTCAGGAGCCGGAGTCTGCCCCTGTCACTGGGCCAGAGGACAGCAGTGGGGCTATAAGGCCCAGGGTGGGCAGAGGATGCTTCCTTTCAAGGCTGATTGCACCAGCATGGTTACAGGGAGATGGCAGGAGGGGCTGTGGGGCCAAGGACCCAGTGGCCAAGTCCTGGGGCATTCAGGCCTCTGACTTCTGTGCCCCTGCCCAGGTGCAACTCCGCGCTCGGGCTGGGCGGTGGACCCCTTTGGATACAGCCCCACCATGCCTTACCTGCTGCGCCGTGCCAACCTGACCAGCATGCTCATTCAGAGGGTACACTACGCCATCAAGAAGCACTTTGCCGCCAGCCACAGCCTGGAGTTCATGTGGAGGCAGACCTGGGGTAAGGCCAGGTAGGGTGGAGGGGGTCGCAGTGGTAGTTCTCCCGGGGGGAAGGGCAGGGGTTTCAGAAATAAGACCCACCAGTCCTTCAGAGCACTGGTGTAGACCATCAGAAGCACTTGCCTTCAGGTTAGGTAGGGGATAGTATTGATATCCCTGGCCGCTGCAGAGCCTGTCTGTCCCCTGGAGGAGCCATGGGCTCCCCTGCCCTCTTTGATCCTGACCCTGGCCAGCATGTCCTCGCAGCCTTGATGGTAGTTCCCGCCTTTAGCTGGAGTAGTTACTTCCCCCGCCGGCTTCCCTGAGCTCAGCTCCAGGACCTGACTCTTTGACGTGTCTTCCGTAGACTCGGACGCCAGCACAGACATCTTCTGCCACATGATGCCTTTCTACAGCTACGATGTCCCCCATACGTGTGGCCCGGATCCCAAGATCTGCTGCCAGTTCGATTTCAAGCGCTTGCCTGGTGGGCGTATCAGCTGCCCTTGGAAGGTGCCGCCCCGGGCTATCACGGAGGCCAATGTGGCTGAGAGGTGCTTGCTCCCAGCCCTGGACTGGGTGTGGTGGTGCCCTTCTCCCTGTGCAGACACGTCTGGGCTGTGCTGCAAGGCGGGCTTCAGGTTCCATGGTCATAAAATGGGGGCAGGGTCTGTTGGTGAGTTCAGGCCCACAGCCCCTGCAGTGACAATTCTTTTATTGTTTTCCTGGAAAACCAGAGTGGCTGTAAGGAACCACCTTTTCCAGGAGGGTTTTATTTTCCCAAATGAGCATGTTTTCCAGGGTCCTCAGAAACTAATGTTGGAGACAGTGGACTGCCTCAGAGGCAAATGATTCTCAGATTAGTGCAGCGCTTTCCAACCTTCAGCCTGCTGTGCCTTCATTAAGCTCAGGCCTCCTGCCTTGGCTTGAAGTCCGCCAGGATCCTCAGGCTCTGTGCACCTGGAGGGAGTCTCATTCAGATGCACATTCTGTCCTGCTCCACAGAAGACAGACCCATTCCCTTTGAGAAAATCCTTGGGGACCCCTAAAGATGTTGCTGAAATGGCTCCCCCAGGAAAAGGTGGGTTAAGAGAGAGCTAGACATTGATGCAGCCAGAATTGGACTGGCCTTAAGAATGTAACCAGTTGAACTGGTTTTTGTGTTGCAATACTCCAGTTTCCATGACATCCAAGAGGTGAAACATGTGACCAAAAGCAAAAGAAAGTAGTCTTTTGTTTCTAGAATCCAAAAATCTAAATGCTGCTTCCAAGTAAAAACCTTAAGCTTTTAAGGCACACTTTTTCTTGGAGCAGCAGCTGTGATCTAAGGGTAGGCAAGGTTTACAGAGCAAGTCATGGGAAATAGCCTCATTTTCTCCTTTAAAAGGCTTACAGGGCTGATAATTAGGGGAAGGTGGTATTTGAGGAGTCCGTCCTTGAGAACAAGATGGCAAAGAACAAACTGGACCAAGTCCATTAGTGGCTGGTTGAACTGTGACACACGTGACATGCCCCTCACCAGACTTGTCTAAAAAGAGAGCGGTGTTAATGCAACAGGGCTGTTTTTCTATTGATTATGTTAGTGATTGGGATGAAAAAGAAAATAACATGTTTATATATAGTTACTACTATGTGCCAGGCACTGTTCTAAGTGTTTCACAAATACTAGTTCACATTAAATCTCACAATACTGTGATAGTGGGCACTGATGATAGGCAGTCTCCTCACTGGATGGAAACCAAGGCCCAGAGAGGTTCGGTAAGTTGGCCAAGGCTGCACAGCTAGTGCCTGCCCAGCTGGCGTTGGTGCCGTCCGGCCCCCGGGTCTGGGCTCTTCACTCCGGGGCTGTGGCGCGTCACTGGAGACAGAGTGAAGCTGGAGTGTCAGAGTCAGGGTCCCAGAAGATCTCAAGAGGTTGGAATTTGGGCTGAGTCCAACCAGATACGGTTTTTATTAACATTAGATATAACTGTAAGGTTCTACCCTTAGCATCCGTAAACAGGATAGGAAAGTTCAGGATGAGGAAAGGTCTTGCTGGGCCGCAGGCACAGAAAACGTGATCCCTAACGTCAGCACGGTGGGGTGAGCATGGGGGCTGCCAAACACGCCTGTGTGAACACATGGCCACTCTGGCCATCCCAGGAGTGTGGCCTGCCTCCGGTGGACGTGCGTGGTCAGTGCTGGGCCCTGCACTCCGGGTTCCTGGCCGATGGGCTACTCAAAGACGTGCCGGTGAGAGAGTTCCCAGCTGCCCTGCAGGAGCCAGAGAGACAGAAGAGCGGGGATTGCAGAGCCTGACGAGGAAACCCGGGGCAACACTCCCACATCTTGGTTGTCTGAGGGACCGACATGGGCATGGAGGGCTGATTTGCTCTCTGCGGCATCCAGGGCAGAACTGGGGCCAGGGAACTGAAGCCGTGCCTCGGGAAGAACTCTAGTCGCCCAGAGAACCCCGGGCTCCCTGGGGCTGGGTTTCCCACCCACGAGCCGAATGAGCCTGTGACAGGGGTGTATGAGGGGGCCCCTCGGGCTGGCTCCCCTCAGGATCCGGTGACGTGAGGCTCCGCGTGAGCCGATTCCCCTCCCCACCCACAGGGCAGGCCTGCTCCTGGACCAATACAGGAAGAAGTCCCGGCTCTTCCGGAGCAACGTGCTCCTGGTGCCGCTGGGCGATGACTTCCGCTACGACAAGCCCCAGGAGTGGGACGCCCAGTTCTTCAACTACCAGCGGCTCTTCGACTTCCTCAACAGCAAGCCTGATCTCCATGTGCAGGTGTGAAGGGACACTGAGCTGGGGAGGGGCCTCGGTGGGGCTGCAGCCCAGCCCTTCTGTGCGGCCTCCTGCTCCCCGAGACCACTCCAGAGCAGGGGTACATTCGCAATTCTTGGGTGTGTTTTTCCTTTTTTGTCACAATTCTTTCCCAGGCTCCCCAGCTTCTGTGAGGTCCAGGCCACACAGGGACTACCCTCTGCATAGACCAGATTGCTCCCCCTCACCCCCAGCTGTGGCGGGGAGCCAGAATTCCCAGAAGACTCTGGAGCTGATGGAAGGGGGTTTTGGGGTCCCCACAGGCCCAGTTTGGCACCCTCTCCGACTATTTTGACGCTCTATACAAGAGGACAGGGGTGGAGCCGGGGGCCCGGCCTCCAGGTTTCCCTGTGCTGAGTGGGGATTTCTTCTCCTACGCGGACCGGGAGGACCACTACTGGACAGGCTATTACACTTCACGGCCTTTCTACAAGAACCTGGACCGCGTCCTGGAAGCACACCTGCGGTGAGACGCCCCGCTTCCAGGCTGGAGGGAGAAGGGTTCAAGGGGGTGCTGGATTGGCTGAGCAGGGACTCGAAGGGCATGGAGACCACGACACAGAGAAGGGGAGGAAGGAAGAGGCGTGGGGCTTGCAGAGCGAGGGTGGGCCCAGGGGAGCTGTGTGGCAGGAGGCCGACTTGTCTATCTGGGCAGGGGTGCAGAGATTCTGTACAGCCTGGCTGTGGCTCACGCCCGCCGCGCTGGACTGGCCAGCCAGTTCCCACTCTCAAACTTCGCCCTTCTGACGGACGCTCGGCGCACGCTGGGGCTCTTCCAGCACCATGACGCAATCACGGGCACCGCCAAGGAGGCCGTTGTGGTGGACTATGGGGTCAGGTGGGAGTCCCCTCCTCTTCCCCATCCACTCTATGCCGCTGCCCACCATCCCCAATATGAGAATGCACCGGGTGGTCAGTGGGCTGGCCTGCTGGGGGCTCGCCCTGCCAGCCGGTGGACAGTCTCTCAGTGGTCACCTCTCCCCTGGTCCCTCTCCTGCCCGCCCTCCCAGGCTTCTGCGCTCCCTTGTCAGCCTGAAACAGGTCATCATGAACGCAGCTCACTACCTGGTGCTGGGGGACAAGAAGGCCTACCACTTTGACCCAGAGGTGCCCTTCCTACAGATGGTGAGCCCCACTGCTGCGTCTGCCCGAGGGGACCTCTGGTGTGCGAGCCTAGGCCGAGAGCTGTGGTGCAAGGGCCTTGCTCTTTTCCCTCCCTTCCTGGGGTGAGAGATCCCTGCCCAGCATGGCTGCTGGTCCCCATCAGGACAGGTTGGGGTCTGGGGAGGCAAGTCTCTGAGTCAGGCTGAGCCATACGATGGTTCTCCCCTCCCCCTGACTTAATTCCAGGATGACACCCGCTTAAATCACGACGCCCTTCCAGAGCGCACAGTGATCCAGCTGGAATCCTCGCCCAGGTGAGCCTGGCTCTCTGCCGCTCCCAGCTGCTGCCGCACTCTGAGGGACTCCTGGCCTGGCCGTGTTCCTGCTCCTGTTCCTCCAGAGCAGGGGCCTCCTGGGCGAGCCTGCCTTCTGCTCACAGGTATGTGGTGCTGTTCAACCCACTGGAGCAGGAGCGGCTCAGCGTGGTGTCCCTGCTGGTGAGCTCACCCCGGGTGCGCGTGCTTTCGGAGGAGGGTCAGCCCCTGGCCGTGCAGGTCAGCGCACACTGGAGCTCTGCCACCGACATGGTCCCTGACGTCTATCAGGTGAGGGGGGCTTGGCACGTGGGGCCCTGCCACTGCCCTCTCTGCTGATCCTCTGCCCCTCCCCGGGGCCTCAGGCTGTCTCTTGACACTGGCTTCCCAACCTCCTGCTCGCAGCCTTCTTACTCCCCGTGTTGGGGACTGGCGTCTTGAGGAGAGGAGTCGCCTGGAGTTTGGTCACTCCTGGGGTTTGAGTCTGTCCTTGAGAGGAAGGTGACGTTTGCTGTAGTGTGATAGTAGGAAAGACGGCAGTTACGTTGTTCCATTATTCATTCTTTCAGCAGATTTATCTTGAAATCTTACGTGTGGTTACCATTTCATGGTTTTCTGGGTATCATTGGAGACTCATGAAAGTCTTGATGAGGGGCAAGTCGCCTCACCTGCCCTTTCAGAGGTGACAAAGGCCCCCCCCAGTGGGTGCAGGATTTGCTTGGGCTCTTAGGCCAGAACCCCAGGCCCGTGTCCGAGGCCATCAGCCCTCTCGTGCCCACAGGTGTCTGTGCCTGTCCGCCTGCCAGCGCTGGGTCTTGGCGTGCTGCAGCTGCAGCAGGGCCTGGATGGGCCCCGCACGCTGCCCTCCTCCGTGCGCGTCTACCTACATGGGCGGCCGCTGTCCATCAGCAGGAACGAGGCGTTCCCTCTCCGTGTCATTGACTCTGGCACCAGTGACTTTTCCCTCAGCAACCGCTACATGCAGGTCTGGTTCTCAGGCCTTACCGGGCTCCTCAAGGTAAAGGGCCAGGGGCTGGGCGCTGGAGCGGGTCACATAAGCTGCCTCCAGCCTGTGAGCGCTGCCACCTGGCTGGCGGTGGACCTGGGAGGGGACCGTGCCAGCCCCGAGCCAACAGCACAGGGAAGCAGCGCTGGGCTCCTTAGGGATGTTCGTCCGTGCCCTCCCAGGGGGCAGGCCTGATGTGCTGGTGTGGGGCCAGGGGTCAGGGCTGTGTTTCTTGGCAGAGCGTCCGAAGGGTGGATGAGGAGCAGGAACAGCGGGTGGACATGGAGTTCCTCGTCTATGGCACCCGCTCGTCCAAAGACAAGAGTGGAGCCTACCTCTTCCTGCCTGATGGCGAGGCCAAGGTACCCTGAGGACACCCCACAGACCCCAGGGGGCCCTGGGAGGCTTCATGAGCGGTGGGCATGAGGAGGGGCACGGGCCTTCCTCCAGGCGTCTCCTGCCTGCCAAGGCGCCCCACCCGCTGCCCCTGCGGGGGGTGGGGGTCTGAGGAGCACCACCCGGGGCCTGGGCCTGGTTCGGCCTGGGTCTCAGCCCAGAGCCTGCTGGCAGCAAGTCCCGCTGCTTGACCCCAGCCGGCTCCTCCCTGTTTTGCTCACGTGCCGGGGATTCAGCTGCCCCCTGCTCTTTTCCCAGCCCTACGTCCCCAGGGACCCACCCGTGCTGCGCGTCACAGAAGGCCCTTTCTTCTCAGAGGTGGTTGCCTGCTACGAGCATGTTCACCAGGTGGTCCGGCTATATAACCTGCCGGGTGAGCCCTGCAGACGGAGAACGTGGGGAGGGAGGCGTGGCTCCGTGGGCTGTGACACACTGTCGCTCCTGCCCGCTGTCTGTCTGTTTGCACATCTGTCCCCAGAAAGCATGTTGTTGAGCTTTCTTGGAGTAGAGCTTGGCCGGAAGCGCTGGGACTCACCTGGGGCACCCTCTCTGGCTGTTGCTCGCTCCACTCAGCCTCTGTCTTTGTCCTGCACCCAGGGGTGGAGGGGCTGTCCCTGGATGTGTCTTCCTTGGTGGACATCCGGGACTACGTCAACAAGGAGCTGGCCCTGCGCATTCACACTGACATCGACAGCCAGGGTATCTTCTTCACAGACCTCAACGGCTTTCAGGTGACTCCTCAGGCCCGGGGCCCAGAGACCCCACGGAGTACAGAGCTTGACAGTGTTTACTGCCTGTATCTCAGGCCCTGGCGGGTGATCTGCTCTGACAGAGAAGGAGGAATCGGAGCATGATGGGGGCCCAAAGGGGGCTGGGACGCCCCTGATTGGCTGGTCTCGCCCACAGGTGCAGCCCCGACGGTATCTGAAGAAGCTGCCCCTGCAGGCCAACTTCTACCCCATGCCCGTCATGGCCTACCTCCAGGACGCTCAGAACCGCCTCACGCTGCACACAGCCCAGGCCCTGGGTGTCTCTAGCCTCCACAATGGTGAGTAGGGAGCAGGCGCTTTGTGTGTGTGGTAGGAGAGGTGTAGAGGGCAAGCTTGAGAAGCCCATCCCTGCCCCCAAGACCTGTCACCTCGTGGGCCTCTCCCTGTCAGCCACAAGCCCAGTGGAGGATGACAGGAAGGCAGCTCCCTGCTGTCGCCCTCTCTCCCTGGTGCCGGCAGCTGTGGGGGTGACGGGAGGGGGCGGCCTGTTGGATGCCTTCCAGAAGCAGCGGGCAGTGAGGGGGATCGTCCGCTGAGGTGGGTGTGCGCCTTCTCCTGGGGGGCCAGGGTAGGGACAGGTGGAACAGTGTCTTCAGGGTTAGGATGAATTATTCAGCAAAAGAGAAGAATGTGTCCTGTTTTTCTGCTAGCCGTCATTAAGAGACAATGACCAAAAAGAGAGAAGGGCGGTCTCGAGAAGCAGAAGGAGGGCCTGAGAGGACCGACCTAAGCCAGCCGCCCGGGCAGCGCAGGTGGCTCCTGTGTCCTGGGGTGAAGCGAACAGTTGGCACCTGGGGCCTTCTGAGGCCGTCAGGCTGGCCGCCTTTGGGCTGGAACGTTTGGCAGGGCTGAGCCAAGGGTGCCCAATCCAGGCTCCGCGGGGCCCGCAGCGAGCACAGTGGGGACCTGGCCCCTGCTGGAAGGCCTGTGCCTCTGCTGCCCCTTTGCCCGTGGTCACCCCGGCTATAAGACTCCCCACTCAGCCGAGTGTCCCGCCTCAGCCCCCTGCCCTTTTGGAAAACAGTGTGCTCACGGTGGCGGCTTTACCTGCAAGGGAGCTGTTTTAGGATCGGGGGTGTGTTTCTGAGGTTGCTCAGGGTAAAAACCAAGGAGGTACAGAAGTTGGGGTCTGGGAAGGGGACACGGGAGGGCAGGTAGGGCTCTCTATATGGGCTCCTCTGAAGAGAGTCTTGAAAAAAAGGTGCTGGGAAAAATCCTCGTTCCCACATAGATACGCTTTGAGCCCCTCCCCCAGGAATGTTTTTAAAGGAAAGGAGAGGTGATCGATCACCTGCTGTTTGACTGTCCTCTTGCTCCCTCCTTTTGACGGTGGGCGGAGCTGGGGTCTGTCCTGCCTAGAACCACGGTGGGAAGCATGTGTTCCAGTCACAACAGAATCTGCCCAACTTGACAAAACCTGGCCCGGGTCAGGGTCTCTGCAGCAGCTTCCCGTGGCAGTTCACAGGGTCTTATGGTTGCTGCTTGCTTTGTTGCATATAGGCAGCCCAGAGATGAGTCCCTGCCTAGGCACCCAGACCGGCCCTACTAGTGAGCCACGGAACACACACGGGCAGTGAGCCGCCAGGGTCACACCCTTCCCTCGGCCCCTTCCAGCTCCCAGTTTCTTGGCTGTTTTGCTCCCTGAGTGACTCGCCTTGCAGCCAGGCTTTCCCCTCGGGCCTTGGGTGGGCTGCTTCCAGAGGTTGGCATCTGCTTGGGGTCGAGGGAGGCAGTCCGGGGGCTCACAGTGAACTCCCCCAGGCCAGCTAGAGGTGATCTTGGACCGGAGACTGATGCAGGACGACAACCGGGGCCTTGGCCAAGGGCTCAAGGACAACAAGAGAACCTGCAACCACTTCCGCCTCCTGTTGGAACGGCGAACCCTGGGCAGGGAGGTGAGTTCTGGGCCTCCCCCCGGGAGCCAGGTCAGGCTAGGCCTGCGGGTAGCCCTGGGTTCCAGCCCCGGCCTGGGAGCCTCCTCGAGGTGCGCAGGTGTAGCCAGAGTAGGGCCTGACCCCCGGTCGGCGGGAAGTGAGTCTGCCGCTCTGCTGCCCCGTCTCACGCAGCCTGGCACCTCCCTCTCCACAGCTCCCTGTCGTCTGTGCCTCTGCGTGCTCATCTCTCACCTCCCCACCCTTCCCTGTGTCCTCTTCCCCTCTCTGTTGCTCCCCCAATCATCTCACGGCTTTCTTTGCCCCCACCAGCCTGGCTTTTTCTCCAAACTGGCAGCCATGTTTAGGGGCTTGATCTTTCACAGCAGCAGGAACAGGAACCGAGAGGTAAGGGCCAGTGATGGGGTGTCAAACTGGCCTTAGTGATGTGTAGCTGGAGTTGGAGTCCCTGGTGGCAGAGCCTGCTGCCCGATCCCTCGTCTGGGGCTTGGTCACTCACTCGTCAAATAGCTGCTGGGCTCTCGCTGTGCTGTGAGGGCTGAGAGGGCAGCAGATGCATATGATACTGACTCTGTGCTCTAGAAATTGACTCGTGAGTAGGGGTGGGGGATGAGCTGTGTGTGTGCAAATTAAAAGTAGGAAATGGGTATGTCCCCGGGTCCTGAGGAATGAGAGAACGTAGTGGAATCCAGGACAGCTTCCTGGAGGAGGTGTCATCCATGAGCGTCTCTGAGTGGAGGTCTGCCCTACACGTTTGAACCAAGGCACAGGGTGGGAGGCAAGAAAGAATGTGAAGAGTAAGAGCCATGAATTCATTCAGTTGGATCAGAGCCACCTGTCCGGTGTGACAGCCACTAGCCTTGTGTGGCCATTTAAGTGTATTCAAAACTAAATATAATGACAGGTTCAGTTCTTCATTCAGACTAGTCATATTCCAAGGGGTACCTGCTGTGCTAGTGCAGATGTAGCGTATTTCCACGACTGCAAAAAGTTCTAGTGGCCAGTGTGAGCTGCCATGGAGGGTGGTTTGGGGCAGACAAAACGGGCCTGGAGTGCCTGGCAAAGACTTTGGACTTTCTTCTGGAGGCCATTAGGCACCTGAGCTGAAGGAATGCTCGAGGACTCTGCTCGAGGCATATCACTCCCGCAGTGGGGACCCGGGTGGGTTTTCAGGGTGGCCGCTTCGAGGCTGTTTACGCAGGAAGCAGTGTTGGTGGCTTGAACTGAGCCCTGGGAGGGAGGGACTGGAGGTGGATTGAGGGCCCTGCCGAGGGGGAGTGGAGGTTATGTCTGAGGGGAGGGTGAGATTTGGACAACAGGAAGGAGACGCTACCAGCATGATTTAGAAAGCTGAGCTCAGGCCTGTGAGTATGACATCCCCGTTAGCTGACCAAGGAGTGGGGACCGCTGGGTTCAAGCATCAGGGTGGGTCAAGCTTGAAACTGGGGTTGCCCCAGAGGCTTTCTCCATCAGAGACCCAGCCTCCGTGGTGAAGCGTCTGTCTTCCCTTCTCCCTACTCTGAGAATCTCCATGGTAGGAGACATTGCTGATGGGAGCATGAGGAAGCAAAAAGCCCCCAGAGTTAGAGGTGCGGTGGCCTGGTGAGGTCACCTGTCCTAAGCTGTGTGAGGCCGGAAGCGACTACACTTGAAGGGTTCTGGAGTCAGGTACCCCATGTACCCAGACACGTCAGGGACACTCTCTGCAAAGGAGCCGACAGGCTGTGCTTCATCCTCCTGCTCCCCTGGTGCTGCGTCCTCAGCCAGACCTCGGCCCATCCTGCAGGTCCGCGAGGGCTCCTCTGCAAGCTTCCCGTCCCTCCTCAGCCACCTGACCTCCATGTACCTGAACACCCCTGTGCTCGCCCTGCCTGTGGCCAGGAGGCAGGCCCCCGGCCCCGCTCTGCGCTCTTTTCACCCTCTGGCCTCCTCACTGCCCTGTGACTTCCACCTGCTCAACGTGCGGACGCTCCAGGCTGAGGTGAGTGTCTGGTTCAGCACTGGATCTCCTGAGTGGACCTTGCCTCTCCTCCTCCAGACTCCTCTCCATCCAACCCTGCCTTCCTGGCAGAGGTGCTGCCCCACCTGTGAGCCCTGCAGAGGCCCTTCCCCGCCCCCACACCCACATGCATGCCCCCACACCCACACACACGCGCACACACACATGCACTGCCCCGTGTGTCTGTCACCAGGAGGATGGCTTGCCCTCGGCAGAAACTGCGCTCCTCTTACACCGCAAGGGTTTTGACTGTGGCCTCGAGGCCAAGAACTTGGGTTTCAACTGCACTACCAGCCAAGGCAAGGTGAGCAGGGCCCTGGTGTGGGAAGGGAGCAGAGGGCAGGGAAACAGAGCACCAGGAACAGTGGGTAGAGAGCTCAGTGAGGCAGGCAGCCAGTGGGGAGGTGGGCAGGGTTACCCTGGGACTTCATGGAGAGAAGGGGGAGAAGCTGGTGACGTGTTTTCAAGGCCTCTGAGGCCTGGCAGGGGCTGGTTCCAGGTGAGGTGTCCAGGTAGAGAACTTTGGTTCCACGTGTATGAACCTGCGTTAAACAAACAGAAACATCATGAGTTAAAAACCAAAAGCCATTATACTCTAGTCATTGTTTAAGCCAGCAAAGACTAGCACTGATCAACGCGTCTGTGTGCTGGTGCCAGTGAATCAGAGGTAAATCAAGACGTGGTCCCTGCTGGGACTCCCCTGGCAGTCCAGTGGTTAGGTCTCAGCACTTTCCCTCCTGTGGGCCAGGTTCAACCCCTGGTTTTGAAACTAAGATCCTGCAAAGCCTCGCACGGTGTGGAAAGAAAAAGAAAAAATACAGTCCTTGTCGTCAGAGACCACACAGCTCAGTGCAGCAGTTCCCACCCTGAGGTTCTGCAGACTGAGTGCGTGTGTAGGCGCTTGTTCTGTGTGGAGAGGCCCGTGTTGAGGTGAGGGTCACACAGGTCACGCAGAGGAAGAGCAGCAGCACGAGGCGGGTCAGCACCCAGCACTGCCCTGCGCCTTCTCCCTCCACACAGGTGGCCCTGGGCAGCCTCTTCCACGGCCTGGACGTGGTTTTCCTGCAGCCAACCTCCTTGACCCTGCTGTACCCTCTGGCCTCGCCCTCCAATAGCACTGACGTCTATGTGGAGCCCATGGAGATCGCCACTTTCCGCCTCCGCTTGGGCTAGGTCTCCTTGTGACCTGAAGGGAGGATTCATCCATGGAGACTGGTCTCTTCACATGAGATCGGGTTGGGCAAGCCACACCCGGTATCCTGTCCCGATCTACCTCTCAGAACCACGACAGACTGGGCTCTGCCCTCGTTTCCCCTTTATCGTTGCTTCTGTGCAGGGGCAGCCCACAGGCCCCATGTTGGGTGGACAGGTAGGGCAGCGCGCTGAGATGCAGCGGGGAAGGCCCTTGCTCAGAGAGGGCAATGCCAGCCTCTGCTTTGGGGGGGGTGTGTCCACTTCGTGGGGCACCGGCTCAGGCACCCACCCTCTCCCCCAAATGGGATGGAGGAGAAGCAGGGGAGGCTGAGTGGGCCAGAGCCCAGCGTCAGGCTCACAGTGGGCGGCAGCTGGCTCTAGGGGAGTCCTGTCGTTGTGTAAGGACACATGTCCTGATGTGAGGAGCAGGAGCGGAGCAACACCAGGAGGAGGGGCTGGGGACCGAGGGGTAGCCGTGGCTGCCGTGTGGCAGGAAGGACTTGTGACTGTCATGGCTGCAGGGCATAAGACACTTCAGGTACCAAAACCCCCATCTCAGACTGGGCACTCGGTCTGCGTGTTGATTTGTGGGGTGAGGGAGGGGCCACCCTGCTTGACTCCTCTTTGGTTCCTGCACGCTATCCACCACTCTCCCCAGGAGCCACTTCCTATCACAGAGGCGTTTGATCCGTCACATTTCCTTTCCCTGGAAAGAAAGTGAAGCTTCCAACTTGAGAAGGCTTTCGACATCATCCTTGCAGGCCTGAAGCTTTTCCTTGCACATCCTTCTGCAGAAGTCTTTGCAGGGAACTAGGGAGACAGACTAAATTAGGAGGCACCGTGGCTGCTCATCAGCCTTCATTGCAGCTTCGATTATTAGAGAAAAATTTATTATAGTCTCTACAGATGCTGAAACAACATTTGGTAGAATATATTAAACAGTCTATCCCTTATTAAACAAAATTTGGTAAAATTTAAAATCCATCCCTTATTAAACTCTTAGTAAGTTAAAGGTTAGGAAGAAACATCCTAACCTAGATAAAGGGTGTCTCCATCTGAAACCCACAGTCAGTGGCATTCTAAAGACCCAACCACCACAGACATTCCCAGTAAAGTCAGAGGTTCACCAAGGCTATACAGTTACTTAGCCGTGTTCTGGCACTACTAGCCCCTGCAGTGTGGCAGATAGGAGCGGTGAGCAAAAGTTCCAAAATAGCCATCCAATACAATCCAAGAGGATCAACTCAAGACCTTAATAGAGCATTCTGTATGTCGACTCAAACAATGCATGTTGCATTTCTGTAAAGATTCTGGTTTTCTGCAAATCATCCCATAAATTCGATGCATTCCAGTGAGACTAGATACTTTTTGGAATTTGACAGGTTCCAAAATTTTCAACATCTGTCAGATCATAGAAAAAGCAAGAGAATTCCAGAAAAACATCTGCTTCATTGACTACACTAAAACCTTTGACTGCGTGGATCACAACAAACTGTGGAAAATTCTTAGAGATGGGAATACCAGACCACCTTACCTGCCTCCTAAGAAACCTGTATGAAGGTCAAGAAACAACAGTTAGAACCAGACATGGAACAATAGACTGGTTCAAAAATGGGTATATATTGTCACCCTGTTTATTATATACAGAATACATCGTGCAAAATGCTGGGCTGGATGGAGCACAAGCTGGAATCAAGATTTCCGGGAGAAAGGTCAGTAACCTCACATATGCAGATGACACCACCCTTATGGGAGAAAGGGAAGAAGAACTAAAGAGCCTCTTGACAAAGGTGAAAGAGGAGAGTGAAAAAGCTGGCTTAAAACTCACCATTCAAAAAACTAAGATCATGGCATCCAGCCCCATTGCTTCATGGGAAACAGATGGGGAAACAGTGGAAACAGTGACAGACTTTATTTTCTTGGGCTTCAAAATCACTGTGGATGGTGACTGCAGCCATGAAATTAAAAGATGCTTGCTTCTTGGAAGAAAAGCTATGACAAACCTAGTCAGCATATTAAAAAGCAGTGACATTACTTTGCTGACAAAGTTCCGTATAGTCAAAGCTATGGTTTTTCCAGCAGTCATTTACGAATTGTGAGAGTTGGACCATAAAGAAGGCTAAGCGCTGAAGAATTGATGCTTTTGAACTGTGATGTTGGAGGAAATTCTTGAGAGTTCCTTGGACAGCAGGGAGATCAAACCAGTCAATCCTAAAGGAAATCAAACCCTGAATATTCTTTGGAAGGACTGATGCTGAAGCTCCAATACTTTGACCACCTGATTTCAAAGAGCTGATTCATTGGAAAAGACCCTAACGCTAGGAAAGATTGAAGGCAGGAGAAGGGGATGACAGAGGTTGAGATGGTTGAATGGTATCACTGACTCAATGGACGTGAGTTTGAGCAAGCTCTGGGAGATGGTGAAGGACAGGGAAGCCTGGCATGCTGCAGTCCATGGGGTCGCAAAGAGTCGGATATGACTTAGCGACTGAACAGCAACAGCGCTCGTTTGGAAGAGTAAAAGTGTGATACTACTAAAAACTCTGAGTGCGCAGCGGGTGGGTGGGGCAGTGGTGCTGGGTGAAAGACACTAGATTCCCGGGGGCCCTGGGGCAGGATCAGGACTGCTGGAGCTGGAGGGGGAGCCCGCATCAGACCCAGGCGTGAGGGGCTCAGTGCAGGACAGGGGAGTGTGTTAAGTGGGAAAAAGATGGACTATTTAATGAAGACCACAATAACTGCCTATTAAAACAGGAGCTCTCTACCTCACAGTTTCCACAAAAAGTAGCACCAGAGGGAAAAAACAAAAAATTGAACTCCATAATTACTGAGGAAAATATAGGATATTTTTATATTCCAGTGTGGAAAGGTCTTTTCTGAACAGAAAACTTGAAAGCTATAATAAGGGAAAAGATTTTACCACCAAAAATATGCGTAAAGTTTGTTTATGATGGAAACCACCAAGTTAAAACACAGATGACTGGGAGAAAATATTTGCAGCACTTCAAAACTTGGTGTGTACGATCACTTCAGGAGAATAACTTGCTTTGAGCTCCTTAGAGCAAGTCATGGGGCCTACTAAGCAGTGACCAGCTGAGTTTTTCTGGGTCGCCCAGGATCATTGCTGCCAGGCCAGGCCATGTGGCATCCTGTCTGTGTCACAGTGAAAGAATGAAGATTATCAGAGAATGTGACACATTCTATGGGTCACACAAAGAATGAAGTGCTGAGCACAGTGCCTGGTACATTTAATACAGTGAAGTTGCTCAGTCGTGTCCAACTCTGCGACCCCATGGACTGTAGCCCACCAGGCTCCTCCATCCATGGGATTTTCCAGGCAAGAATACTGGAGTGGGTTGCCATTTCCTTCTCCAGATCTTCCCAACCCAGGGATTGAACCCTGGTTTCCCTCATTGTAGGCAGACACTTTACCATCTGAACCACCAGGGAAGTGCTCAGTAAATACGAGCTACAGTCATGTTCATTAAGGATGCTAAGCAATTACATTATAGCTGGTGTTATTTACTAGTATAACTTGTAATCCAGTTTTAAGGGCAAACCCCCTAGGAAATTAGTAAAATAAAGGCTATTCTCTTTGGAGGTATTAGATGTGCAAAGAGGTTTTTCATCTGCCAGGGACTGAAGTGTTCATTCCTACATCCTGGCCTCTTAGAACCCCATAAGGCAGCATTGCTCAAGGTGTGGTCCACCATCACCAGAATTACTCATTGAAAGTCCAGCTGCCCGGCCTGTGCTGGCCGGCACACTGAAGGGGCGTCTGTGCAGCAGAGCCACGGGTCCCCAAGACTGACTTGTGACCAGAACAAGAAACGAAACCCTCCCTCAGCGCGTGGGAGGAGAAACAGACTCCTTGGCACAGCCTGTTGAACCAATCTCTGGGGGCAGGGACCAAAGAGTCCACACTTAAAACAAGCTCCCAGGTGAGTCTGCTGCGCTTGTAACTTGGAAAAGGGCCTGCTGTTTTAAGGCTAGCAGTAACCCTTTCCCATGGAGCTCTGGCCCTGAGGCCTCACAATTCTGAGGGTTACATCAAAACCAGAACCAGATCCCTAATGTATACTTAAGGAAGTGTTTGCAATTCAGGAAGGTGGATTACTTGTGCTTGGTTGAAATTTTTTAAATATACTTTTCAGCTTCCATTTCTTAAAGGATGCTAAATTTTACATACTTTGATCCCATTTGTTTTAAGTATTAACACTGTATGGACTCATAACTACCATCTTTGTTCTGACAGATTTCCCTTTATGGTATGTGGTAGAAAAAAATCATGCCTCTTTGCCCTTTGTAGTAGAATGCATATTTCCAGTTCAGAAATACTTAAAATATGTATGTAAGTAATCCAGTTTATAAAATATGATGTTCAGAATACAATAGCCTTGTTAGAAACCATGGGATTAAGAGTTGGTCTCTTTCCTAGGTTAGATTAATACTTGGACTTTCCTGGTGGTCCAGTGGTTAAAACTTGGGCTTCCACTGCAAGGGGTCCAGGTTTGATCCCTGATCAGGGAGCTAAGATCCTATGTGCCATGTAGCATGACAGGAAAAAAAAAGATCAGTGCCTGGAATTAAGAATGTAAGTGCATTAACCTATAAATCATACTCTGGAATTGGAAAGAACTTAGAGATCATTGTGTCAATATAATTTGATAACCTAATATTTAACTTCTAATTAATATTTCTCAGTGTTTTATTTTTAAAAAAATTAACCAGGGACCTTAGGCGTAAGGAAGAAATTGGGAAGAAAGAGAGCCCTGGGGGCAGATACCATTTGCCCATGAGTGAATGCCTGCTTTCAATGCAGGATCCTCTGTTAAGGAATATGGGATTTCTCTTCAATTACAAACATGTATGATGTCCCAGAAGGGCATGTAGAGCTCATTTAGTCCAACCCTCTCATTTTACAAATAAGCTGAGACCCACAGAGGTTACATGAACTCCCCTATGCCAGTGGCAGAGCCAATTCAGTGTTCTTTCCAGTATACAGTATCGATGCCAGGCTATTACACGAATCCATTTTCAGTGAAATAAAACACATTAAAAAAAACAAAACACAGAGCCAGGACACGAGAGAACTTCAACCACTGGCAATGGATAGGATTCTATTCCTCTCTGTAACTCTCTACCCATGAAGAGCCATTCTGTTTCCAGGAAGAAAGGAGGACTACTGTGGCCAGCTGGAACCATGAAGAGAACAGCCAACTTACTGGGTCCCCCTGCACAGGGTGGGCAGGCTATACTGCACTCTGATTCGGCTTGCCCAGGGGATGAGTATAACCTGTGTGGAGAGAGTGACATCCTTACCCTGAAATTGACCTGCGTACCACACTGTCTGTCACCGTGTTTAACTAATGATGCCCATGCACTCAAAGGAAATCATAGTGTGAGTGGTAGGAATGAGGCTTCCCATCCCAAAGAGAGATTTTTGAACTAAAATTTTGCTTTTCCCTAACAAAAAATGTGTACAAAGAACAAACACTTCAAGGAGCAATTCTCACAGGAAAAGGAAAAAAAAAAAACAAAACATGATAGAGGACAGACTAGATCCTTCACATCAAGCCTCAATTTTACTTAGGGCCAGAGGGAAGCTAATCGTAACAGTTGCCAGGACCAAGTGATTCTGCAGAGTGTCCATCCATTTTTGGCTCCTGATTTAGACCTTGCTGGTTGAGAACAAACTTGAACTGAAAGAACTCTGAAATTAGAGTAGGTACAGGAAACAGTGACAGACTTTATTTTCCTGGGCTCCAAAATCACTGTGGACAGTGACTGCAGTCATGAAATTAAAAGATGATTGCTCTTTGGAAGAAAAGCTTATGACAAATCTAGCTGCTGCTGCTGGTAAGTCGTTTGAGTCGTGTCCGACTCTGTGCGACCCCATAGACAGCAGCCCACCAGACTCCTCTGTCCCTGGGATTCTCCAGGCAAGACTCCTGGAATGGGTTGCCGTTTCCTTCTCCAGTGCATGCAGGCATGCTGAGTTGCTTCAGTCATGTCCAACTCTGTGTGACCCCATGGACAGCAGCCCACCAGGCTCCTCTGTCCAAGGGATTCTCTAGGCAAGAATACTGGAGTGGGTTGCCATTGCCTTCTCCATGACAAACCTAGACAGCATATTAAAAAGCAGAGACATTACTTGGCCAACCAAGGTTCATATAGTTAAAGCTATGGTTTTTCCAGTAGTCATGTGTGGATGTGAGAGTTGGACCATAAAGAAGGCTGAGTGCCAAAGAATTGATGCTTTTCAACAATGGTATTGGAGAAGACTCTTGAGAGTCCCTTGGACTGCAGGGAGATTAAACCAGTCAATCCTAAAGGAAATCAATCCTGAATATTCACTGGAAGGACTGATGTTGAAGCTGAAGCTCCAATACTTTGGCCACCTGATGCGAAGAGCTGACTCATTGAAAAAGACCCTGATGCTGGGAAATATTGAAAGGAGGAGGAGAAGGGGATGATAGAAAATGAGATGGTTGGATGGCATCACCAGCTCAATGGACATGAGTTTGGGCAAGCTCCGGGAGATGGTGAAGGACAGGGAAGACTGGCGTGCTGCAGTCCATGAGGTTGCAAAGGCATCTGAGACTAAGCGACTGAACAACAACGAGGCACGGGAAGCCTATGTGGGGTTGGAAATGAGGCTTCCTTGGCATTTAGAACACGACAGGGTTGAAGATGGAAGACACAGCATTCAGCATGGAGGCCTGAGAAGCTCACTGATGGAGGAAAGACAGATTTCCTTTGTCAGAATGCCTGAGGATGTGCATTCAAACTGAATGAGTAGACACTTGTCCTGCTGCCCCCTCACCTAGTGCCTCAGAGTGCTCAATATTAAAAATGTAAAAGCATGGTCATACTCAAAAGGCGATCTCCTTTGACTAAGAGTGGGGAGAACAACTACAGCCGTGAACAGAAGATGAGGCCATGCAGGTCCAGAGAAACGGAGTCCACTTAAGGACAGACCCTCGGAGGGGCCAGGAATCTCTGTTGACCTAATTCCAGGCCAGAAGTAACATTGTTTTTTGTTTTGGCTATGCTGCAAGGATTATGGGAGTTTTAGTTCCCCAACCAGGCATTCAACCCAGGCCCTTGGCAGTGGGAGCACAGAGTCTTAACCACTAGACTGCCTGGAAGGTCCCCAGACATATTCCCAGCCCAGCAAAAGCCAAAGTAAGCATACAAGTAAATCGTGAAGCCCTCTGTCATCAGGGATTTAAGGTAGTGATGTACTAACATTAATTTCCTGATGTCGATGGTCATACTTTCGTTTATATAGACTATTTTTGCTTGCATTGGGTGTTTGTTGCTGCTCGAAGGCTTTCTCTAGTTGTGGCAAGCAGAGCTACTGCTTGTTGTAGTGTGCAGGCTTCTCATTGTTTTGGCTTCACTTATGGAGCACAGGCTCTAGGCGTGCGCAGGCTTCAGTAGTTGCAATATGTGAGCTCAGTAGTTCAGTGTGCAGGCCCTAGGGCGTGGGGATAGTAGTTGCACCACATGGGCTTAGTTGCTCCACACCTTGTGGAGTCTTCCTGGACCATGGATCGAACCCTTGTACCCTGCCTTGACAGGCAGACTCTTTACCACTGAGCCATCAGGGAAGTCCTAGCATGGTTGGAGTTAACCTCAATTGTGGTCAATCTTGTTTGGTTAAAAAAGGCCCACAGTGGCAAAAAGAGGGATTCTGGTCTTGATTTTGACACTACTCCTCTGTTTAATCATTGACAGGTCTTCTCACCTCTCTGAGCTTCATATTTCATCTTTGTAAAATGAGAACAATAATTCCTACCCTGCCTATCTCATTCCGTTATTATAAAGAACAGATTAGGAAACACATGTGAAAAGAAAACATCAATCACCTTGTGACCACAAAGTGGCCTTTGACCAAGCAGCCCTCCTCACCCCAGCAAGTGTACCCGTTTAGAATGGGCTAATAACCCTCAGCTGCTCAGCAGCGATCACCACCACTTCACTTGATCCTTCAGGTGGATGCCTCAAAAAGCTCTGCCCCTTCTCCCAGACCCTGATGGGTTCCAAGGGTTGGTCAGTTCCCAGGCCTGCTCCTGGGGCACCCAGAAGTTCTGGTGGCTTAGCAACGAAAGGAATCAGAGATGGGATGGTGGTGAGACAGGGTGGGGTGCCAACCGCAGCAGGTTTCCGTGGCAACCTGGGGTATGAGGGACCCTCCCCCCTCACAGGCCCTATCATGTTGCTGCTGAGGACTCTGTTGAGCTCAGCAAGATCTGCCAGTAAGCAGGGTGGCACTTCTTTCCAATACATATGTCAACTTCTTTCCCACCTGACTTCCTCAGTGAGGAAGCCTACCAATTTCTGAGCATCTAAGTGTCAGGCATGTCACCTAGCTCAACCCTGATAATTACACAACCTATCCCACTGATAAGGAAACCAAGCTCCAAGGGGTTCAGGCCCTCAACCTGAGGGACCTGTCCCAGAGGGCACACAGTTGGAACCCTGCCCTACTGAAGGGCAGATATCTCCTCCCGACACACACACATCGGTTCCCCACTGGGGAGGCTGGAGGAGGAGCAGCAGCAACTCGAAGCTTTATCCAAATGTTTTATTTTGCATAATGACTTTCAGACCAGCGTTTATAGATAAGCCTAAGTCCCTGAGGGGCCAGAGATCCCACCGTGCAAAACAAGCAAACCCAAGGCCTGAAGCAGGGCAGTGAATGCGTTAGGAATGGATGGGGCACATCATCCCACAATCTGGGGCTCAGCTTAGGTGGCAGATCTTCAGACTCAGAAAAGACACGTGAATTTGGTCTCTAATATCTGTGCTGAGCGAACCAGGGAGGGAGCTTGGGAGGCATGGAAAGGCTGAAGTATGCATCTTCTCTGGCCTGGGCAACAATGGCTCCAAGCACCACTCAGAGTGTCAGCCCCCGCTCCTTAAACAGCTGCCTTAGAGCCTCTTCCAGCTGTCGGTTTGTTCCCTGGAGCCCCTTCACCACCTGTGCCGCCCACTCGAAGTATTCCTGGACTCGGTGTTCAGACCATCCTGCATAAAAGTGGACAGAAAACCGCTCGTGTTGATGTCCAGGAGTGCCCTGGATTTTGCCCACTTCCTGAGGGGCTTGGTGCAGGGCTATGAGTTCTGATGGATTTGTACTGAAAACTTCCCTTTGGCCCAGCTTCTGTATTTCTACTGTATGAAAGATCAGAGGAGTCTAGTAAGATTAGTCTAGGGAATCAACAAGAACACTTGGGCTTTTATTCCAGGGGAACTGACCAACCTGTGCCTTCAGAAGATGGCTACCTCTCCTTTTCCCCTCAGAGCAGGTGGGGGATAGCGTACCCTCTGGGGTGCAGCGATTCAGGTCCCTCAGATTGTACAGCTTATCTGCCAGCTTCACCAGTTTAGCTCCGGGGCTGCTCTGGGGTGCCTGCTCCACCTGCAGCCGCTTTCTCTCCAGCTTGGGCAGAGTCTTGTCATCTGTCACCTCCTCCACCAGGCGCCGCACTTGGTCCCCAAAGTGCAGCTCCACCTCATCCAGGGTGGTGTCTGTGTCCTCCACTGTGTCATGGAGCAGGGCTGCCTGCGGACAGGCTCCCACTCAGTCCTGGGACACCTGCCAAGGGGTGCCCGAAGCTGATTGGGGCCCCTGATCCCCAACCCAGCCTCCTAGCAGAGGAGGAAAGTTACCTGTAATACCACAATGTCAGTGATCCCCGCCTCGTGGGTCAGGATCCGAGCCACACCTGACGGGGCAAAGCAGGAAGTCAGGAGGGAGTTCAGGGCCACGTGATGTGGGTTCGCAGAGCCAGAGGTGGCTGCCCCTCACTAGCGGGGTGACCTTCGGCAAGTCCTTTACTCTTTTTTTTTTTTTGGATGTCCACTGTACACAGAGAACAGCCATGCCGACCGCCCCAGGTCACTGTGAGTCTTCAACACGAACTGTGCCTGGCACAAAGCTAGATACCGACTAGGTGCCCGAGGAGCTGCACGCCCTCCGCGTTCCCTTCCCGGTCCCCAACCCCTGGAGGCTACAGCCGTGGCTCCCCCGGCGAAGCGCCCACCGATAGGGTGGTTGATGTAGGGGGTCCCTTCGGGGTCCTTCCGCCGCTGCCGTTGGTGCTTGCGGGCCGCGAAGTCAGCAGCCTCCAGCAGCTGGGCCACCTCGGAGCCCATCGCGCAGGTGGGGCGGGTACCTTAGGTCCTAGGCGCCCGGGGAGCGTGGACCCAGCGTCCACAGCGCCCCCTGGCGCCGCGGAGGTCCGGGAGGTGGTGGAGTCTGGTGCGGACGCGTTCTTCCGGGTCTGATGGGTGGGCTTTCGGTGTAGGAAGCTGCTGCCCACAGCTTCGCAGCTGCTAGTTCAGTGTGCTTTGCCGAGGGTGCATGAAGAATATGGCCTGGCTCTCTGGGAGCCCGCAGCCTGGGAGAAGGAGGAAAACAGAAAAGAAGACAGTGGCCTCACTGTGTCCAGAGCAGGAAGGCGCAGAGGACTGTGGTAACTTGAAGGGAGAGCAAATCATGTAGCCTCTGGGCCAGAGAGAACTTCTCTGGGGAGGACCCTCTCCCGTCATGAAAAGACAATTTTCAAGCTGCCAATGCTCTGAACATTCTCAAAGTGCTCTAAAAATAGTTCTCCCTGCAAGAATGGCCTGGTTGCTATGGGCAAAGGAGCCTCACACTAGGGTCCAGAACACCCCTTGGGTCTGCTGCTGCTGCTGCGAAGTCGCTTCAGTCGTGTCTGACTCTGTGCGACCCCATAGACAGCAGCCCACCAGGCTCCCCCGTCCCTGGGATTCTCCAGGCAAGAACACTGGAGTGGGTTGCCATTTCCTTCTCCAATGCATGAAAGTGAAAAGTGAAAGTGAAGTCCCTCAGTCATGTCCGACTCTTAGCGACCCCATGGACTGCAGCCTACCAGGCTCCTCCGTCCATGGGATTTTCCAGGCAAGAGTACAGGAGTGGGGTGCCATTGCCTTCTCCGCCCCTGAGGTCTGACCTGGAAATTGGAGCTTACAGTGGGAGCCCTCCGTGATGGTTTCGGAGAGACTCCCAGGCCGCGGTGCTGTTTCCTCAGGAACTGTTTTCTTTGCTCTCAGGTGCCAGGAACAAAACCTGCATGTCTTTCTTGTGCCATGAGGGCTCCTACTTCAGTCCCCAGGCACTGCTGTGGGGCCCCTGGGCTTATGAGCATTGTCACCGTTGTTCTGAGAGCGTGACCTTGTTGTCCGGCCTCCGTAGACACTACAGCAACACAACACTGCGGGCTGGTGACCTCTGGTCTTTTGGAGAAATCCCCTCTCTCAGCAGACAGTACCTATGAAGTATAAGGTTTGCTGAGACCGGGAGACCCCGGAAGAGCTGTCCCTGTGAAGTGGAGTTGGCTGATTGCTAAGTTTACTCCAGCTGATTAGCAGCTTTTGTACTTTGGCTGGTAGCTGGGGCCGATGAGGACTCGGGGGACAAGTTAATGAGAGCACTCGCTCTTGCTTTTCAGCTGGTCTTGGTGGTTGCCACGATGCAGAAGTTAGAGAGGGAAGCCCCAAACGCTGGAAACAAGGTCTCTGGGGCCTGAAATGGAACAAGCTGAATTCCCATGGCTTCCGTGGCAGCCTGAAAGTTAAGAGTGGGTGGAGAGAAACACATCTGGTTCTAAATGCGTGTCTGTTCTTCAGGCTAGTGGCTCGACTCGGCTCATTCCTCATTCGGCCCTCCAGTCTTCTGAGCCATTTCCCCTTCAGCTCAGAGAACCTTAGGCAGCGTGGAGCCACAATCCCCATGTTTTTCAACAGAAGATAGAAACTCAGTCACTTTCATCTCTCGTTAGAGGTCTGTCGTCTGTGGGGTCGCACAGAGTCGGACACGACTGAAGTGACTTAGCAGCAGCAGCAGAGGTCTGTGACAGAGAAGCTTCAGGTTTGTGTTAACGGTGCTTTGATTTTTATTTCCTTACTGTCTGCATCTGTGGCTTAAAAATAGAGCTGTTGGGGTTTCTAGGACCAGGGCTGAGGTGGAAGTGGAGGTGACCTCTCATGGGCTTCCAGAGGGCAGGCCCTCTGCTGACAGGCTTGTCAGTGAGGCTACTGCTGGTCTTCAGCTGGATGATGCGTGCTCAGCCGGCCTCCCTCGCAGGTACAGCCCTCTCCTCTGCCCATCACCCCCTCCGGTACTTCTTCTTTTAGCAGGCATACACTACTCTGGGGAGCTGGTAAGGAGAGAGAAAGCCTGCCTTTCTGATAATAGTGGGCCCCTTTTACTCTCCAAAAGGGATGAGTGGGATGTGGGTAATCACTCCTGCCTGTCTCCAGCCCCCCTCGCCCCTCCCTTCAGCTTTGGCCCACCACCCCCACCTGTGCCAGACCACCTGGGATGCTGACGGCCATCGCTACCCGGGTTTCTTTTGTCCTCGGCTCTCTGACACTCCGGAGGAAGCCTACTGCTGCCACCTGCAGGCTGCAGGGGGCTTCTGCTGCAGTCAGGCTGAATTTGAGGCCTTGAACCAGGTCAACCTGTCTGCCCTTCGGCCTCCTCCCATCTTCAGGTGAGAACTCCAACCCCAGAGTCCTGGAACGCTGACAGGGTGTTCCAGTATCTTGGACTCTGTTCCTAATTTCTGGGGTGGAAGGCTTGTAGTTTACAGACAGATCTCAAACATAAAATCACCTAATTACATGATTATAAAACAATCTGTGAAGGAAAAGTTCAGGGGGCTGTGAGAACCGGTAATAGGGAGTCACTGTAGGTGTTGTATGGTAGGTGGGTTTGGATGGGTGTCAATACTGAAAAGAGTATCTGGAGCAATCTGGAGTACATGTATTATCAGTTCAGTTCAGTTGCTCAGTCGTGTCCGACTCTTTGCGACCCCATGGACTGCAGCACACCAGGCGAGCTTGCTCAAACTCATGTCCCTCGATGCCATCCAACCATCTCATCCTCTATTGTCCCCTTCTTCTCCTGCCTTCAGTCTTTCCCAGCATGAGGGTCTTTCCCAGTGAGTCAGTTCTTCACATCAGGTGGCCAAAGCATTGGGGAGTTTCAGCATCAGTCCGTCCAGTGAATATTCAGGACAGATATCCTTCAGGATTGACTGGTTGGATCTCCTTGCAGACGGGGTTTGATCAAACATGTATTATCGTCGGGGTTTTCAATCCTGAATCTGTCCGTGGATGACTTCAGGGTACCTGTGAGCTCCCTGAGTTTGTATTTACACATTCTGCACTTTTCTGGGTCGCTTTCTCCAGACTGTCGGGGGCTCTGTAACGCACATGCAGGCTGGGGCCTGCATCCTGATACCCTCCCATTTCTCACAGGGGTCCGGGCCCGCTCCTAGCGCTGAGCCTTTACAGCCTGCTGCTCGTGGCCCTGATGACTGCAGACCTTGTGCATTTCTGCCGCGTTCGGGTTCGGGGCCGGGGCCGGGGCCGGGGCCAATGCCGAGACCTGAGCCCCAGCAGCGACCGGCGTCCCTCTAGGTCCTCCACCGCGCGCCCCCTGCAGGTCTCGGCGGGAACAGACTAAGCGCGTCCGGGGCTTCTTTGCGCCTGCGGACCCGGGCCGAGCACCGCCCCGCGCCTGGCGCGCTCTCTCCTTGGCCCCGCCCGTTCCCCGCCCCCGCCTCTGACGCAAGACTGGGGCGGGGCAGCCGGCGGCGGATTCCCGAGCCTCGACTCACCCTACTCCAGAGACTGCGCCTGCGCGCGCCGGGGACGTCTGTGGCACGATGACTGTGAGTGGCCCAGGGACCCCCCAAGCCCCAGTCGGCCGGCCCCGGGGTGCGTACCCATTTACCCATCCCCCTGGGCTATCTCCACTTCTCACCTGCTCGGACGATTCCCAGGCTGCCTCCTCCCTCTCAATTTGGCCCTCCATGGGACTCGCCCACCACCCTCAGCGTCCTCCCGCAGTAGCTCCTCGGCTCACCCCGAGCTCACTTGCGACTTTTGCCCCGTTCCCTCCACAGGCCAGCTCAGTGGAACAGCTGCGGAAGGATGGCAACGAGCTGTTCAAATGTGGGGACTACGAAGGTGCCTTGACGGCCTACACGCAAGCCCTGGGTCTGGGCGCAACGCCTCAGGACCAGGCCATTCTGCATCGGAACCGGGCCGCCTGCCACCTCAAGCTGGTGAGGGAGCCGGCTGCTCTTCCCCTCGCCTGCCCGGGCCTGTTTTGCCCACCCCGCCGGTGCTCCGGCCCCTACACTTGTCACATGGCCTATGGGCCTTTAGGTTGACTCGAGAACAACCCTGTTGCCCAGTTTTGCCCGAAAAAGGAGATGACCAGCAACTCAAGCCCTGTTTTTTCTGTTTCAGGAAGAGTACGAGAAAGCAGAAACAGAGGCAACCAAAGGTAGGAGAATGAGGGCCCTTGGGTGGAGCCGTGGGGCTTCTGGGGTGGGCAGCCCTCACTTTTTCCTTCTCCTCTCACCCCTAAAACACATGTGCCTTCTTCTCCCCCACTTCCCTGGGCATCCCCTTTTCTGAGGCTGAAATACTGAGCCCCACATCCGTACCCCCACCTTCCTCTAGCCCTCGAGATCTTTCCCTACTGCTCTTGCCTGGAGATGGTGGCCTCTTGGGTGCTGACAGAGCTCCTGTTTGTGCTCAGCCATCGAAAAGGACGGCGGGGACGTCAAAGCACTTTACCGGAGGAGCCAAGCCCTAGAGAAACTGGGCCGCCTTGACCAGGCCGTCCTCGATCTGCAGAGATGTGTGAGCCTGGAGCCCAAGAACAAAGTTTTCCAGGAGGCCCTGCGGAACATCGCGGGCCAGATTCAGGAGAAGGTACGTGAGTAACTGGGAGAGCGAGGCATTGACCAGTGGTAGAGGGGCACTGGGAAGTGGATCTGGAGCAAAGGTATAATCACAGATCTCTGAAGAGGGGATACTGATGGCAAATGACCTTATAGAAGGATGCGCAACCTTGTCAGTGGTCACGAAAAAGCACATTGAAAGAACAGCAAGGTGCAGTTCTTTTCAGTGGTCTGTTTGGCAAACGTTTTTTAACATTAAAAAAAAAATGTATGTTTATTTTTGGCTGCTTTGGGTCTGAGTTACCGCGCGCAGGATTGTTGATGCATTGTATGGGCTTCTCTCTAGTGGTGTGTGGGCTCCAGAGTGGGTGGGCTCAGTAGTTGTAGTACCTGGGCTTAATTGCCACTCTGCATGTGAGATCCTAGTTCCCTGACTAGGGATTGAATCCATGTCCCCTGCATTGGGAGGCAGATTCTTAACCACTCACCACCGGGGAAGCCCCGTGTGGCAGACATTTAAAGTTTGTACACATTGCTAGAACGAGGGAGACAGACAGTTATAGGGTGAGGTTGGGGGGATCGTGGGCTTTTTCATGACTGCTTCTGGGGGGTGTAAATTGGTACAGCTCCTTTGGGAGTCCTTTAGCACATCTCTTAAATTTGAGCATATACTGTGATTCAGTATGTTTACTTTTTGCTATCTTCTCTAGAGAAGCCTTGTCCATGTATGCAAGCAGGTGTGTGTATGTTTGTTTCAGCCTTGTTCGTACTAATGAGAAATTGGAACTTGCCAAAATGCCCAGCAATAGGGGAATGGCTAAACAGATTGAGTTACATCCTTATTACAGATACCTATGTGTAGTTGTTGAGAATAGGAAGATCGTCATGTAAGGATTTGGAAAGTTGACAGTGTGATATCATCTATGTTAAAACAATCCCCCATATATGCACCCAAAATAATACCATGTTTTTTTCCATGGATACACTTGGGTATATCATTACAAAGGAAAATCTTTTAAAAGAGAGACATCACAATGATAACAGTGTGACTGCTAGGGAAAGGAATGGGCTTGCAGGGGCTTTTCAAAAGAGATTTTGCTTCATCTGTTCATTTTTTAAAATAAAGAGACGATGTTTTTATGATTCACATATTTAAAAATTGAGAAGAGAACCTAAAGAGCATCATTAACTACTTTCAAGTTGGAATTAGCCTGACAATTGGGTGTTAATATGCTGACCCAGTGGAAGCAAGTAATATGATGGCAGACACCTTATCAAAAGATTGAGACCTGGGAAAGCAAATTATTTTCCTCTCAGCGTCAGCTCTGTTTGATCTGCAGGGGCTGCCTCGAGCTCTGTGTTGAGAAGGGTTAGGAGGCAGGTCGCCTGGGCCTGGAAGGGGATGGATCAGTGTTGTCGACCATGGATGCAGGAGGGGCAGTGGGCACACATGTGTTAGGCATGTGTGCTGTCCACGCCCAGAACCCCAGGGAAGGAAAAGGCCTAGGATGAGGTTGGTCATCAGATTATTTTAAAACTCCATCAAAAAGAGAATCCTTGACCTAAACAGAGTACCAGCAACTCCATCATGACCTGCTGGCTCCCTTGCAGGAGGTATAAATGCCCATTCAGTGCCATGGGCCGTGCACCTGGACCGCCATACAATGCATGGCCCCCTGGGAGTGGGTTTTCTTGTGGCTAACAGGACGTGCTGAATGGCACGGCCTTCAGCATCGGCACCACTCCCTGCTGCCCAAGGAGGAAACAGCTCAGAGGAGAAAATAGCCTAGGGAAGTTTGGGAGAAGCTGCCAGGCGAGTCTCTTCCTGCCCAAGGTAGCTGGGTGCGAGACCTGGGCCCAGACATCTGTGCTGTGCCCTCTGGAGTCAGGAGCCAGGCCTGGGGAGGAGCTGGAGAGAACAAAGAGGAAATGTGTTGTCTGGGCCAAGAGGCGATTCCTCCCATGCTTTGCTGGTTTGTCGTAGGTGAGATACATGTCCTCAACGGATGCCAAAGTGGAGCAGATGTTTCAGATACTACTGGACCCACAAGAAAAAGGCACCGAGAAAAAGCAAAAGGTAAAGACCTGGGCGAGTGGGGGCGGAACTCCCCTAGTGCTGCCCAGCCCTCCCTGTGTGTGTATGATGTTGGCCCAGGAGCCCCTGCTGGCACATCGCCCCTTAGGTGGTGCTGCTGGGCTCACAGAGCATGAGTGGGGGCTCAGAGGGCCTGGGGCCTCAGTGTGGGCCACGGAGAGGGAGCCAGTGTTCCTGGAGCACCTCCTGGTGCTCAGGTCTCGTGCCAGGAGCCAGGTGCACAGAGGCGTCTGAGTCACAGACTCTGCCCTTCAGGCTTTGCCAGGGACTTCACTTTCATGCATTGGAGAAGGAAATGGCAACCCACTCCAGTATTCTTGCCTGGAGAATCCTAGGGACGGGGGAGCCTGGTGGGCTGCCGTCTGTGGGGTCACACAGAGTCGGACACGGCTGAAGTGACTTAGCAGCAGTAGCAGTAAGACTCCGTTTATGCTAACCATCAACTCCCAGAGCGAGCTCTTCCCTCTGCCTGCAGAGGGGGAAGCTGATGCTCAGAGAGTTGAAGTTCATGGCCAAGGGCCCCGTGCTCAGGGGGAGCAGTGAGGCTCAGGTGGTCTTTTCTCTCCGTGCCGTGTTCGCGTCTCATTGCGCTTCCTTTGACGCAGGCGTCTCAGAACCTGGTGGTGCTGGCCCGGGAGGATGCTGGGGCCGAGAAGATCTTCCGGAGCAACGGGGTTCAGCTCTTGCAGCGCCTGCTGGACACGGGAGAGCCCGACCTGATGCTGGCAGCCCTGCGCACCCTAGTCGGCATTTGCTCTGAACACCAGTCACGGGTGGGTGTGGTGGAGGGTCTCGCTACTGTCTCTGTCAGTCTGTCTGTCCATCCACTCACGTGGGATCTTAGTTCCCTGACCAAGGATTGAAGCTCTGCCCCTGCATTGGAACCACAGAGTCTTAACCACTGGACTCCCAGGGAAGTCCCATAGCTCTCAATTTACAAGGCAAGATATAGGAAGATACGTAACAAGAGAGGCAACATTAAAATGACAAAAAGACCAGCATGATTTGGGACAAAGTGAGGCCAGGAAAGAGTGTAAGCAGCCCGAGGACACCCTGAGCACGTGTGTCAGAAGCCTCACAAGTGTCGCCCTCGGCTCTTCTCAGAGGTGCCTGGTCACTGATGCCCTCCTTGTCCATGTGGTAAAATCACGCTGCTTGCAAAGAACGGGGCACCTGTCCTTCCCTCGCCACCAGGCTGGCATTTTGCTTGGACGGGGTGCTTACAGTGAGTGACGTGGTGGGTCATGTGACCCACGGCATCTTCACCATCGAGTCAGTGACCAGATGTGCAGGGCAGGCCCTGAGATGGTTCTCCGTGGAGACTGTGGGTGTTCCGCACACACGGTTCAGCCAGCACAGCCCTGTCCCAGGCCGATGTCACCAAGTCCCTCCTCTGGCTCTCGCCTGCACAAGCTGGACTCGGGGAACAAGGACTTGACCCTCAATAGATTTTAGAGGCCCACAGTTCCTAAATCAGGGGTGGAAATGTGAAACATTCTGTGAAAACTAGTCAGGCCAAGATCAGGCTCTGTTTCTGGGTCTCCCAGAACTAAAACTGGTAAAAGCACGTGAATTCTGCCCACCTCCTGCAGCCTTCCTGGGATCCCTTTGGGATCTTAGTTTCCCGACCAGGGATTGAACCGATACCCCTTGCAGTGGAAACTCAGAGTCTTAACCACTGGACTGCCAGGGAAGTCTCTGGAGTGTTTTCTTTAGGAAGCCCTTCCAACAAGAGAATCCAGGTATCACCCAGGTCTCGCCCTTAGGCAGACCCACTTTGCCTTCCCAGGGAGCTGCTCTTTCCACTCATGTTTTCTCCCCTCTGGGCACCCTCTGCGACCCCCAGTTAGGGATCACTGAAGGTGCCCTTTGCCAGCTGGAAGCTCTGTCTGCCTCTCTCCCCCCACCAGACAGTGGCCACCCTGAGCGTGCTGGGAACCCGGCGGGTGGTCTCCATGCTGGGCGTGGAAAACCAGGCCGTGTCCCTGGCTGCCTGCCACCTGCTGCAGGTTATGTTCGATGCCCTCAAGGAAGGTGTCAAGAAGGGCTTCCGCGGCAAAGAAGGCGCCATCATCGTGGGTGAGTCACTGGAAGCCAGTCTGTGTCCTTTGGGTGTTGATGTCTTTGTGGGGAGCAGCCAAGCTGGCTGCACCTGCAGTTTGTTCAGGAGAAAGGCTTGTTGATGGTATCTCACTCTAGGTTCTGAGGACCTGGGGCGCCTCTGGGATAGGCTAGAAACTAGCGCCCAGCTGCAGGTCCCCTCGCCCTACCAGGGAAGTTCAGGGTCGGATGGGGCTGGGCCACTGTAGAGCCAGTGAATGTCTTCCTGTTGCCAGATCCCGCCCGGGAGCTGAAGGTCCTCATCAGCAACCTCCTGGAGCTCCTGACGGAGGTGGGGGTCTCGGGCCAAGGTCGAGACAATGCCCTGACCCTCCTGATTAAAGTGGTGCCCCGGAAGTCTCCCAAGGACCCCAACAACAGCCTTACCCTCTGGGTTATCGACCAAGGTAGGTGACAGAATTTGAAAAAGAGAAAGATACTTCCCTGGCAGTCCCATGGTTAGGACTCTGTGCTTTCACTGCCGAGGGCCTGGGTTTAATCTGTGTTTGGGGAACGAAGATTCCATGTGGCACAGCATATAAATAAGTAAAGAAATAGAAATATGGTAAATAGGGCTTCCCTGGTGGCTCAGATGGTGAAGAATCCTCTTGCCAATGCAGGAGACATGGTTCAGTCTCTGGGTTGGGAAGACCCCCTGGAGAAGGGAATGGCAACCCACTCCAGTATTCTTGCCTGGAGAATCCCATGCACGGAGGAGCCTGGTGGGCTACAGTCGTTGGGTCCCTAAGAGTTGGACATGACTGAGCGACTAACAGTTATTGGCCATACACTTAGAGGTAGTAAATAAATAGACCAAGCATGTGTGTGGCATGTTGCTCAGATGGCTGGGCCTGCGCGACCCTGGGAGCGACTGCACCCAGCATGTGTGTCTGTGCTGAAGCGCACGTGCCCCGTGCTGTGCCCTTCGGCAGCATTGGGCGCTTCAGCTGCGTGCATGTGCACTCGCCCACACGTCGGGCAGGCCCGTGAGCAGGTTAATGGAGGCTGGGTCAGCTTTCTGTGTCAAGTTCTTTTCATTGAGTGTGTGTTACTTCTGTACACGGGGAAAATCTTACGATTTAATATAGAAGTTCACACTTCTCCTTTCCCCGAAAAAAAATACAAGGAAAGGTTGGCAGAGTCCCAGCGTGAGCACGCCTGTTGGGAACTCATCTTTTCTTGTTATCCCAATGATCCTATGAGGCAGGAGGTTATTTTCCCTGCAGTTTTTCAGCTGTTAGGAACCTCTGTGCTCCAGAGCATCCGGCTCCACAGGCAGGGCCAGCCCACAGGCCTTAAGTTCTAAGGTCCTTTGCTGACCCCAGACCTGCCCCCCCGTAGACAGCGGGTCCGCCAGCCCAGTTCTATGAGCCTGCCTGTACTCTGTGAGATCGTGCGAGCGGACACCTCTTCCCTTTGCCCATCGGAGTTGGAGCTCGTGTTCTGCTGTCTGAATAGGGTGTCTTTTCAGGTCTGAAGAAGATCCTGGAGGTGGGGGGCTCTGTGCAAGACCCTCCTGGGGAGCTCACAGTGACAGCAAACAGCCGCATGAGCGCCTCCATTCTGCTTAGCAAGCTCTTCGATGACCTGAAGTGTGATGCCGAGAGGGAGAATTTCCACCGACTATGTGAAAACTACATCAAGTAAGGGAGCCCTCCTGTAGCCAGGGCTCCCTCGAGAGTGCTGACTCTTTGGGGAGAGACAGCAGTGAAAGGTTTCCCATCAGAGAAATGGCCTTGGGGAGGACTTGTGAGAGTCAGAATGGTCCCAAGGGCCACTTGTTGTTTCAGAGTCTCTCTGCAGGGACATTCCTTCTTATTTATACACTGCTTAGCATATCAGATCTGTTCCCCGACCAGGGCTCAAACCCATTCCCCCTGCTGTGGAAGCACAGTCTTAATTACTGGACCGCCAGGGAGGTCCCCAAGGATATTCTTTCTTATGTCAGTTCTCATCCAGTGCAGCTGGCTCATAGCTAAAGAATCTGCCTGCCAGTGCAAGAGATGAAAGAGACACGGCTTCAATCCCTGGGTCGGGCAGATCTCCTGGAATAGGGGATGGCAGCCCACTCCAGTATTCTTGTCTGGAGAATCCCATGCACAGCGGAGCCTGGCGGGATACAGTCCATGGGGTCACAAAGAGTTGGACACGACTGAATACGCACAAGCTCAAGCTGTCTTAGTGCAGCTGGTGTCCCCCAGCACGTAGTGTGCACCGAGCACATGCTGTGTGTCCATCTTGACACACCGGTGCTGCTTCACAGTCCTCACCCTTAAGGGCTCACAGCTAGGAGCAGACTGATGGACGACAAGTCATGGAGTGAGTGGCCCAAGTTCGGACCTCAGTGACCACAGGGTGCAGACAGGGTGGCGTGAGTGACAGCGACCTGCGTTAGATGGCAGGTCATCGGGGCTGGGGGTGGGGCTCGAATGAGAGCCCGGATGAAGAACCCCGGTGGCTGCTGTCCAGAGGGTTGGTGTCCTGGTCTTCCCGCTGGCAGCTTTTCTTGCTGTTGTTGCCTACATCCTGTAGATGCCTGGCCAGTGGAGGAGGCGGAGGGAAGGGCAGTCTCTCTGTGGTGACTATGATGTGATAGCTGCCACCCTGTATCCCGCAGGAGCTGGTTTGAGGGCCACGGGCTGGCCGGGAAGCTGCGGGCCATCCAGACAGTGTCCTGCCTCCTGCAGGGCCCATGTGATGCTGGCAACCAGGCCCTGGAGCTGAACGGCGTCATGGAGAGCGTGATTGCCCTGTGCGCCTCGGAGCAGGAGGAGGAGCAGCTGGTGGCTGTGGAGGCCCTGATCCATGCAGCCGGCAAGGCCAAGCGGGCCTCGTTCATCACAGCCAACGGCGTCTCGCTGCTGAAAGACCTGTACAAGCGCAGCGAGAAGGACAGCATCCGCATCCGGGCACTGGTGGTGAGATGGGCAGGCCTGGGCTGAGCCAGCAGGCAGCCAGACAGGGGGCCCCAGCTGGCCCGTCTCAGAGTGCAGCCTCAGCACACGCTTGGTGAAAATGGGGGATGTGCAGGGCCTTGTTGAAGGGCCTCCCTGGTCGCTCAAGACAGTAAAAAATCTGCCTGCAATGTGGGAGATCTGGGTTCTATCCCTGGGTTGAGAAGGTCCCATGGAGAAGGGAATGGCAACCCACTCCAGTATTCTTGCTTGGAGAATCCCATGGACAGAGGAGCCTGGCAGGCTACAGTCCATGGAGTCGCAAAGAGTTGGGCATGACTTAGCAACTTTCACTTTCAGGGCCTTGTCAAGGTCGGAGCAGGGCCCTGGCTCCTCCTGGGGAGGAGGAGGAGGAGGTGAGGCTTGGACAGAGAGTATCCCTAAGAATGCAGGGCTGCCCAGGCTGCCCACTGTGGGCGGTAGGAGCGGCTCTGGGAGGAGTTGGAGGACACACTAGGCCAGGCAGGCCCGGGGGCTGTGTGAACAGGCTGGGCTGCCAGGCAGCCCCCAGAGCCGGTGGTCTAGGGAACACCTGACCCCTGTGTGCCTGTGCAGCCCTGCCCCTGGAGGAAGCCGGTCCTCCTCTTCGGGGCACCTTGTCCTGGGTTTCTCCCTCCCATGGGGGTCCTGGCCTTGGCTGAGGTGCCTGTCTTCTCCCCACACGTATCTTAGGTCTCCCCGTCAAGGGCTCCCTTGGCGTGAGGTGGGAAGGGACAGAGCGAGTCTGGTGCACGTCGGGCGGGGGGGGGTGGAGGCCAGGCCAGCATGTGGTCAGCATGTCAGTCTCTCCCAGATGCTATCACACGGCCACACTAGCAGCTGGTTTTGTGGGCTTCCCAGGTGACACTAGTGGTAAAGAATCCACCTGCCAGTGCAGGAGACGTAAGATACGTGGGTTCAGTCCCTGGGTTGGGAAGATCCCCTGGAGGAGAGCGTGGCAACCCAGTCCAGTATTCTTGCTTGGAGAATCCCATGGATGGAGGAGCCTGGCGGGCTGCAGTCCATAGTGTCGCAAAGGGTCAGACACGACTGAAGCAGCTTAGCACAGCTCAGCTGGTAGCCTGGTGGGGGTGTGCCTGGCCCCCAGGGAGCCTGGCAGAGAGCTGGCAGGGAGCCCTGCCCTGCCTCTGTCCCTTGGCCAACAGCTGGTTCTCATCCTCTCTTGCAGGGGCTCTGTAAGCTCGGCTCAGCCGGAGGGACCGACTTTAGCATGAAGCAGTTTGCCGAAGGCTCCACTCTCAAGCTGGCCAAGCAGTGTCGAAAGTGAGTGGTTTAGCATGGCCGTGGCTCTCTGCCTGCTGGCCAGACCTCAAGAGAAGAGGGGAATCCTCACTGCCCTCTCTTCCCCAGGCAGACCCTTCACATGAACTGCTTCCGTATGTGGTGGGGATGCCCCAGCCACTGGCTTTTCCCCCCTGGGTCCTGGGGCGCCCTTCCTACAGCCCCCCGCCACCCCCCTGCCCATTCTGGTAGTCATCAGTGCCCTGCACGCCCCCAGGTGGCTGTGCAATGACCAGATGGACGTGGGCACACGGCGCTGGGCAGTGGAGGGCCTGGCCTACCTCACCTTCGATGCTGACGTGAAGGAGGAGTTTGTGGAGGATGCAGCTGCTCTGAAGGCTCTGTTCCAGCTCAGCAAGGTAGCCCCTGGGTTCCTGCAGTGGTCCAGGGACGCTGACTAGGATTAGAGCCCGAAGGGCTTTCTTGGCAGGTTGTGGCCAGCGGCGTTTGTGACACAGGGCTGGTAGCCCGAGTAACTGCCCTGTGTGGCCTGGGTGTTCTGACCTGCGCCAGTGGTGTCAGAAAGGATGCTCTCTTAGGAGGAGTCAGGGAGGTCAAGTGCATGAGCTCTCAAAGGCAGGGGCCATCCTGGGGCCTGGGAGGTGCCCGGATTCATCCTAGGGTGCCCAGGGGGCCCAGCCAACGGTAGAACTGGGAGCCTGGGCAGCGCTGACCCCAGTCCTGCTCTGCCCCCGGGCTGGCTGCTGATGGCCCCTCTGCACCCCCCCGGCAGTCCGAGGAGAGGTCGGTGCTCTTCGCAGTGGCCTCGGCGCTGGTGAATTGCACCAACAGCTATGACTACGAGGAGCCGGACCCCAAGATGGTGGAGCTGGCCAAGTATGCCAAGCAGCACGTGCCCGAGCAGCACCCCAAGGTGAGGGGACCCCAGCGTCATGGGGGCCTGTTGACCCGAGGTATCCACAGCAGATGCACCTTCTGTTTAAGTGGGTTTCCTTCTCTTTTAGTCTTTTTTTAACTTAATTTATGTATTTACTTTTGGCAGTACCGGGTCTTTGTCGCTGCCCGGGCTTTTCTCTAGCTGCGGCGAGCAGGGGCTACTCTCGAGTTGCCGTGTGCAGGCTTCTCGCTGCGGTGGCTTCTCTCGTTGCAGAGCACCGGCTCCAGAGCTCGGGCTCGGTAGTTGCGGCGCGCGGGCTTAGTTTCCTGCAGCACGTGGGATCTTCCCAGACCAGGGATTGAACCTGTGTGCCCTGCACCGGCAGGTGGCTTCTCAACCACCAGACCGCCCTGGAAGTCCTCTTTCCCTTTGTTGCCATGTCCATCAACATGAGTCGTTAGAAGCGTTGCCCTTTGCCCTGCCTGATTGGCTGAGGTTCCTCTACTCAGCTGCCTCCTTCCCCAGGACAAGCCGAGTTTCGTGCGAGCTCGGGTGAAGAAGCTGCTGGCGGCCGGCGTGGTGTCGGCCATGACTTGCATGGTGAAGACCGAGAGCCCTGTGCTGACCAGTTCCTGCAGGGAGCTGCTCTCCAGGTGAGCCTGGCCCCTGCCCGTCAGCCTCCCCGCTGCTGATGAAACTACAGAGTGAGCCATTGCTGGTGCAGTGGGCTCCTGGAGCAAGAGGGGCCACCCACCTGGCAGTCTGCCTTTGCTGCACCCGGGAGTGGAAGGTCTGCCCGCCAGAGCCCGGCCCGCCCGCCTAGCCCGGCACTCTCCCCACAGGGTCTTCCTGGCTTTGGTGGAAGAGGTTGAGGACCGCGGCACTGTGGTTGCTCAGGGAGGGGGCAAGGTAAGCTGGTTCAGACTCCTTCAGGATAGGCCATTAAACATGACTCAGTGGCTGCCACAGCAGAGGTGGGTGTTGGATGGGGACAGAAGTGTCAGTAGCTGCCAGCAGGAATGTCTTCCTGACGCGTGAGTGATGCTGAAGGGCCCTGGACTTTGTGCCTACAAGGGTCTGAGGGCTCCTGTGTCATTGACCTTCACGGCCCCATGCCTGGCACAGTCCACGTCTAGCCCTTAATAAGTGTTTCCAGAAGCATCTGGGTAGCTTGCTGGGAGGCCTAGGAGGTGAGAGGGTGTGAGTGGGCACGTGGTCAAGCCCGGGAAGAGAGACGGGAGTGGCGAGGGCAGCACAGTCAGGGCCTTTGGCCTCACGGTCCTGGCTGCACCCTGGGTGCTGATGGGCCCATCCCACAGGCTCTGCTCCCGCTGGCCCTGGAAGGCACCGACGTGGGGCAGACGAAGGCAGCCCAGGCTCTCGCCAAGCTCACCATCACCTCCAACCCAGAGATGACCTTTCCCGGCGAGCGGGTGCGTGTCTTCCTGCCCCAGCCCCAGCCTGTCCTCCACCCCCTCGGTGGGCCCTCCTGGCCTTTGACTCGGGCTGTGGCTCCTCCGCGGGGCCCCGGGGTGGGGAGGGAGACCTTTCGGGGGCTGGACTCCCATCTGCAGGGCCAGTGGGGTCGGGAGAGCCGGGGCAGGTAGCCCTGATGCGTGGGTGTGTATCGTAGATCTACGAGGTGGTCCGCCCCCTCGTCTCCCTGTTGCACCTCAACTGCTCCGGCCTGCAGAACTTTGAGGCGCTCATGGCTCTAACGAACCTGGCGGGGATCAGCGAGAGGCTCCGGTGAGGTCCGCGGGGCTGCGGGACCTGGGCAGGGCACCGTGGTTTAGACCATTCCCAGGAAAGCTCTGTACAGTTTTTTTGGTTGTTATTGTTATTCATTTACTTATTTTGTTTTTGGATGTGCTGGGCCTGAGTTGCTGCACACTGGCTTTCTGTAGTTGTGGTCAGCGAGGGCCACTCCTCATGCTGTGCCGGGCTTCTCTTTGTGTTAGCTGCTTTTGTGGCAGAGCACAGGCTTTAGGAGCCCCGGCACAGGCTTCAGTAGTTGTGGCACATGGGCTTATAGTTGCTTCTCCGCATGTGGGATCTTCCCGGACCAGGGATCGAACCCACGTCCCCGACATGGCAGGCAGATTCTTATCCACTGGACCACCAGGGAAGTCCAGCACTTTACAGTTTGGAGAGCACTCCTCAGCTACTTATTTGCCAGACAGGCCGAGAGGCATGACTTGTACAGTGTTCTGCGAGAGGGCAAGTACCTAGGCCGTAAGAGTGCAGGCCCTGGAGTCAGACCACCTGCTTTCAAATCCTGGCTTCACTGGTTATTAGTGTGTAACCTCTCAAGTAACTTAACCTCTCTGTGCCTTAGTTTCCCCCTCTGTGAAATGGAATGGTCGTATGCCTATCGCGCGGAGTAGCAGTGAGGATTAAATGAGAAAATACAGGTAAAAGCGTTGACTACCTAGATGCCTGACTCCTAGCAGTGTGTCCAAGCAGTAGGTATCAGCTACGCCACTGACGGTGAGACGTCTCAGTCTTGGTCTCCTCTTCTGCAAAACAGGAGTGATAATCACACGAGCACCTTTACCATAGGGCTTTGGTGAGGATTTTTTAAAAAACATTTATTATTTGGCTGCACCAGGTCATAGTTGCAGCATGCAGGATCTTAAGTTGTGGCATGTGAGATCCAGTTCCCTGACCAGGGATGGAGCCTGGACCTCCTGCATTGGGAGCATGGAGTCTTGGCCACTGGACTGCCAGGGAAATCCCTGTGGTGAGGATTAAGTAAGATCGTCCAAGTGCTTGGTCAGGGTGAGTGCTCAGATGTTAGATGTTAGCATCGCCATCATCACCCCCAGGTCTCCTAACTCCTAGTTGAGAGCGTTTTCCAAGGTCCCGCATGCTGTCTCCTTGGCCGGGTTAGAAGGCTGGAAACCACTGCCTGGTGGCTTCAAACCTGCGCAGGGCGGTCTCTGCATATTGCCCAGGGAGATCCTTGGCCCAAGGCTTGTTGTACGTGTGGGGAAATGGGGCGGGGAGTGACAGATGCTAACACTCTGGCGATGCCGATGCTTCCGCCCTCGGCCCCGCAGGCAGAAGATCCTGAAGGAGAAGGCCGTGCCCATGATCGAGGGCTACATGTTTGAGGAGCACGAAATGCTCCGCCGGGCGGCCACGGAGTGCATGTGTAACTTGGCCATGAGCAAAGAGGTGAGGGCTGGTCCAGGCGGTCACGCCAGGCAGGCATGCAGGAGTACCCGGCCCAGCTGGGCTCTGCCCCATCTGACTTGGTCCCTCCCCGCTTCTGGCCGCAGGTGCAGGACCTCTTTGAAGCCACGGGCAACGACCGACTGAAGCTGCTGGTGCTGTACAGTGGCGAGGAAGACGAGCTGCTGCGGCGGGCAGCCGCCGGGGGCCTGGCTATGCTCACCTCCATGCGGCCCTCGCTCTGCAGCCGCATCCCCCAAGTGGTCAGTGCCTCTTCTTGGTGGAGCCGGGGGAGGTGGGCCAGGATCCCCCAGCCTGCTGGCGGTCGGTTGGTGGGAGGCAGCCCCAGGGTGTGCAGGTGGTGTTCGCTGCCGGGTTCCCTGCTGCGCTGGGGTACCCTGCTGCTCCGTGGTCACACTGCCCTGTTTCCTGCAGACCACACACTGGCTGGAGATCCTGCAGGCTCTGCTTCTGAGCCCCAGCCAGGAGTTGCAGCACCGGGGTGCTGTGGTGGTGCTGAACATGGTGGAGGCCTCGAGGGAGATCGCCAGCACCCTGATGGAGAGCGAGGTGCTGGAGATCCTGTCGGTGCTGGCCAAGGACAAGGAGAGCCCAGTCACCAGGGCAGCCACAGCTTGTCTGGGGAAAGCAATGGAATATGGGCTTATCAAACCCAGCCAGGACGGAAAGTGAGGGCCTGCCTCTCGCACACGCTACCCATCGCAGCACAAGGAGCAAGGACAGACTGGCTGGTGGGGGCTGGGATGCAAACACCTGGCCTCTGCTCCACAGCTGCCCTTTGATGTCCTCTGTTCTGAGTCAGGGAGCATATTCACAGCCCTGCACTCCCAGCACGGCCTCTGGCCTCCGGCCACACGCAGCAGGGCACTTTCTCCTGTACTACTAGGACAGCTGGGAATGAGGACAGCATGTCCTAATTCAGCCTGTGGGTTCCTGGCTTTGGGAAGGACACAGCAAGCAGCCTCACCAGCTATGAGCATCACCCGAACCTGCTAGCAGGACCACTTCTGATCCTCTAATAAAAGCTTGTGGAGGGGTTTCATTGTTGTCCAGTGGTTAAGACTTTGTGTTTCCAACGCAGGGGCTGCAGGTTCGATCCCTGGTCAGAGAACTAAGGTCCCATGTGCCAGTGTGGCCAAAAAAATAAAAGTATGTGGTACTCAAGTAGGTGCTCTGTCAGCAAGCAGGGATGGCTGGCAGTGGGCCAGAGTATGGAGCAGGTGCTGGGCATGATTGAGTAGTGTGGGTAGCTTTACAGCAACACAGCCACCTTTAGGGAAGGGATCAAATGGATTCCCACCCCAGGTCCGCTGAGTTGCTCATCCCTGTTAGAAGGTCAAAGGGTAAACATTGGGGAGCAAATCAGTATTTAGTTACATGGATATAAATGCATTCAGTTCAGTCGCTCAGTCTTGCCCAACTCTTTGTGATCCCATGGACTACAGCACACCAGGCCTCCCTGTCCATCACCAACTCCCGGAGTTTACTCAAACTCATGTCCATCTGTTGCCCTTCTCCAGTCTTTCCCAGCGAGTCAGTTTTTTGCATCAGGTGGCCAGAGTATCGGAGTTTCAGCTTCAGCATCAGTCCTTCCAATGAATATTCAGGACTGATTTCCTTTTGGATGGACTGGTTGGATCTCCTTGAAGTCCAGGTCTCAAGAGTCTTCTCCAACACCACAGTTCAAAAGCATCAATTCTTCGGTGGTCAGGTTTTTTTATAGTTTAATGCTCACATCCATACATGACTACTGGAAAAACCGTAGTTTGGACTAGACGGACCTTTGTTGGCAAAGTAATGTCTCTGCTTTTTAATACGCTGCCTAGGTTGGTCACAGCTTTTCTTCCAAGGAGCAAGGGTGTTTTATTTTCATGGCTGCAGTCACCGTCTGGCGTGATTTTGGAGACCCCAGAAATAGTCTTGTCACTGTTTTCCATTGCTTCCCCATCTGTTTGCCATGAAGTGATGGGACTGGATGCCGGGATGTTAGTTTTCTGAATGTTGAGTTTTAAACCAACTTTTTCACTCTCCTCTTTCACTTTCATCAAGAGGCTCTTTAGTTATTCCTCGATTTCTGCTTTAGGGTGGTGTCATCTGCATATCTGAGCTAATAGGCCTTTCAGTACTTCTGCCTTTGTAGTGAGAGTTCTCAACGGCCTCCAGTCAGGGAGAACTCGGGATCTAGGGTTGGGAAAACGCTGAAGAGAACCCCAGTAGCTGAGCCGGGTTGGAGCTGGCCGCCACATGCACCCCCACCTGGCTGGACGGATGGTCCCAGAGCGCCGGCTTCCGCTCTGCGGGCCAAGCCCAGCTTGACTCTCATTGGCTCACGGAGGTAAGTGACAGACTCCAGAGCCAATGGCTGGTAAAAGCTGCCCGCCGCCCGCCTTGTACGACTGCGGCATGTTGGGCAGCAGACCCACGCGAGTTGGGAGCGAGCTGTCGCCGCCCCAGACTAAAAAGAAGGACTGGCAGCACTCGTCCCTGGGGTCGCTCATAGCCAACCCCTTAGTTCTTTGTGAGTGTCCCCCAGATGCTTGTAATTCGGGCTCCGCGGCCCCGTGCGAGCTTGCGGGGGGCGGGACCATCTGGTCCAACCTCCGTTTCGAGCCACGCCCGCCGGGGATTTGGCCCACTCCCTGCCCAGGGCCGCCTCGGCCTAGCGGAGGCCTCGGGACCGGTTCGACCGAGTTAGGGCCGAACAGGCCGCGGCCGGAATTGCTCGAACCCAGGTGAGCACGTCCATTGCCGCCCGCCCTGCTCGGGGAGGTCACGCCGCTCTCCGGCGATTGGCCCCGGGGAGGCTTCCGAAGCCAATGGGCGCTTGGCTCAGGGCGCGGCTCTTCAAACCTTTCCTTCCTGGCTGCCAGCCGAGTCCTGGTCCAGCTGTCGACCGGTTCCTGGTGGCTGCCCTGCCTCTCGGCCTTTCCTCCCTCTAGACGGCCCATCGGATCGAGCTGCCTGAGGGGGTGGAGGACACAGGGTCAGGATTAAGGTCAGAGGCCTTCTTGGGCTGGGATTGGCCCAAAAGGGGTAGGAGCCCAGGCAGGATGTGGCTTCAAAGAGTTAAACGCAGAAAGGGGCAACACCGTGTCACCGGACTCTGCCTCTGTCTCCCCATTTATGCGTGAGGGCCTTGAAAGCCGTCAGCGGTGCTCCTCATTGCCTTAGAATAAGGATCAATGCAGTCCATGGGGTCCATGGGGTCCATAGGGTCGCAGAGTCTGACATGACTTAGCGACTGAACAACGACAAAGAATCGATAAATGCGTGTGAGATGAATAAATGAGTAGACAAGGTCCAGTTGAAACTGTGTTTACATAGGTCCCTAAAAACCCAGTGACCATTTAAAAAATTTTTTATCAACTCTTCAATACTGGATTTAACAAGCTGACACTGTGTGCTTACCATGCTATGTGCCAGCACTTGAAACCTTTATTTATATCTGTTCATAGCAATTCCACAAGGTAGGTACAAACATCACCCGCCCCTGCTGCCCAGCTTTGTACAACTGAAGAAACTGAACTGGACTGAGAAGAGCTCAAGTGAGTTGACTAAGGACAGAGGCCTTGCTAGCTGCAGAGGCAAACGTGAGCCCTGGAACCGGTCCTGCCCCTTACAGGGCGTTGCCTTTGCCTTTCACTGGTGGGAAATGATGTATCTTGAGTTCAGCCTTCTGCCCCTCTCGGTGCTGTTACCTGCTTGTGTAAGGGTCAGTTTCTCTGAGTCTCCACTGTCAAACGGAGACAATTCTAGTTCCCAGGATTACATGGGATAATGTGTCTGACATTGGGAATTTGGAGTGGGAAGGACTCAGTTTCCTAGTCCGATGCCTAAAGGAGAGGCTATTTACCGGGTGCCCACTTTGTGGGACAGTGAATATGCTTGAGTCAAAAGGGAGGGACAGGGAAAGGGCCCCACTTAACACAGCTCCGAATCGTTCTAAGTCTGGTAAGGACGCCCGCTCAGCGAACGTCGATGGAATGCACGTCGTGTGCCTCTGTGGTGGCTTTTCCCCCTTTTAACCCGTAAGGCAGCTGCAGTGTCTCGCAAGGGCTCGTCTGGAACAATCTCTCCGGGTTCTTGCCCTAACCCTCCGTCTAGCCGGCCGCTCCAGCCAGGTCGCAGCCAGCCAAAGACGCTGCGGGGCATGGACGAGGAGCGTCGCGGAACCTGGTTCGGCTTCGGCTTCTGCGGCTTCGGGCAGGCGCTGGGCTCGGGGCTCGGGCGCCAGGTACACAGCCCCGAGCCGGTAAGGACGCCGGGCGGCAGCGTCGACGTCTGCCACGTGAGCGCGAGCTGGAGCTACACAGCCTTCGTGACCCGTGAGCGCCCCCTCCGTCCCCGCCCCGGCCCCCGGCGCACGCGCCGCCCCCTGCGTCCCCAGCCCGCTCTCCGCCCCCCGCAGGTGGAGGCGGGGTGCAGCTGTCAGGCGCGGCGGGCGGCGCGGCGGACGGATACACGGACGCGTGGGCGTCGGAGGAGGTCCTGGTGCTGCTGCGCGCGGGGCCGCGAGCCGGGGCGGAACTGCAGGCCTGGGCGCCCGTTTCGGCGCTGCGCGGGGAGCCCCTCTGGTCTCAAGCCGTGCAGGAGGCAGAACACGGACCCAACCGTGATGAGACCCAGGCGGGGCTGCTGCCGCTGCTGCCCTGCGCTTGCGCCTACGTGAGCCCGCGGCCGCCCTTCTACCGGCCTCTGGCCCCCACGCTGCGGGCGCGTCGGCTGGAGCTGGGCGCCGAGCACGCGTTGTTGCTGGACGCCGCGGGCCAGGTGTTCTCCTGGGGCGCGGGCAGGTGAGTGGGGCTTGGCCCGGTGGGCCCGCTGGGCTTTTGCTGGGATGCCGCGGTTGATGGGTCGGTAAATGTGACCTCGGAGTGGGAGGTCAGCATACAGGTGGCTGGAGGGAGTGATTGGGCAAGGACAGGGAGGAGACCTCTTGGTGTGACTGTAGCTGATGGGACCTCCTTTCCTCAGGCATGGACAGCTGGGCCACGGGACCCTGGAGCCAGAGCCAGAGCCCCGGCTGTTGGAGGCGCTGCAGGGCCTACGCATGGCTGAAATCGCCGCAGGTGGCTGGCATTCTGTGTGCCTGAGTGGTGCGTGACCTAGGGCTTTTCCAAAACCAGCTCAGGATCTTGCAGGCGCCAAACCTTCCTCCTCCTCTCCCCATCTGATGGGGGGCCTAGCCAGGCCTCCTTCCAAGCTAATCCCGCATCCATCAGCCCAGTCATTCCTGACTCCCAAATGCCTCAGATTCAGCGCCTCCCCCCCCCCCACCCCGCCCCTTCATCACCACCCTGACAATCCGGACTGTTGGCAGTTGTTTCCCGTCTTCTGGTCTCACTACCCCTCCCATCCATCTGCCTCCATCCAGGGCTGTCATTTTGGGCCCCAAGGGAGAATGGAGGGGTGAGGGGCAGCCGAGACAAGGAGGACGGAGAAGAAAGGTAGCAGCTGCCCAGGTGGCTGTAATGCGTGGCACAGGGTGGACACTGGGAGGCCCACCCGCAGGAGGATGGTGGCCATTGTGAGCTCTGGTGGTGCCGTGGCTGGTCATCCAGGATGGGAATGAGTGTCCCTTGAGATTGTGTTCACCCCTCTGACAGGAGATCCAGGTGCAGCTGATAGCTAGGCTGTCGGGTGGGGCTGGTGGTAGATGATTTTCGCAAGGATCTGCATCAGGGGCTCTGGCCACTACTTAATATTGTTACTGACCAGGTCGGGTTGTGCAGCCAGCCGAACACTGAGACACCAAGGTTGATAGCCAAGAGTGAGTTTATTCACAAGGCAGCCAAGCGAGGAGATAGGAGAATAAGCCCCCAATCTGCCACCTTGAAGGGTTTGGGTTATTTATGGCATAAGCCAGGTGGTCTTAGGCATGGAGAAAGATGATTGGAGGTAGGGAAGAAGGTGAGGTAATCAGTGTTATGAGCAGGCATACCTGAGCCAACATGGTTCTGTAGATTTCAAAGTGGAGGTGCTTTGGGACTTCCCTGGCAGTCCAGTGGTTAGGACACGGAGCTTTCACTGCTGGGTTCAATCCCTGATCGGGGAACTAATATCCCACAAGCCACGCAGGCGGGGGGGGGGGGGGGGGGGGGGGGCGGGGCGGGGGCAATTAGCATGATCTGAGGGTGGAGTTTTCGAGCCTTCCGATATCAGAACACCACTCACTGCCCAACGTGCACAGACCCAGTTTTGGGGTCAGTGGTCCCATCTAGTCTCCAGCTGGCTTTTGCTGACTCCAAGTTCCTGTGAAACAGCTGGGTTATATGAAACTGTATGCAATTAAGGGAAAAATAGAAAAGTAACCAAAGTGAACTTAATGAAGGCACTTTACAGTAAGCAAAGGAGTTTTAATAGTGTGTTCTTCATCTGTTCTCCAAGGAAAGTTCAAGAATTTCTCCGTAGTTATCACCTTCTGTTAACTCCGTGGGGCATGGTTTCACTCGGAATCTTTAAAAATGACTTAGGCCTGCACTCTCCCCTCCCTATTCTAATGGGCCTGGGTTGGCAGCCAGGCTTGAGAAGTGCTGAGCAGGAGGAAGGAGACGAGAGGACCAGAAAGTGAGTGCAATGGGAAGTCTCACACTAAGGTCCAAAAAGAGTTTGAGGCCTCAGTGTCATGTGGTTGGAGCACTGCTGCTTCAAACCAGACCTCCCAGGTTCACATCAGCATCAGTCTGCTGCTCGTGATCTTGGGCAGGACACCTCACCGCTCAAGTTTCTCTGGAGTAGAGTGGATATATGGTGCTTAAAACACTGGCACGGATTAAACACTTGATAAAACCAGCTACTACTGTTAGTGAATTTTTAGCATTAGGGCTCTTGCTCCAGCCAACAAACTATATAGTGTTGTGGGAGGAGGCAAGCAATGTTGAGAGCTTCTAGAGGCCTTCGGGGACGGGAGAGGGTGTAACGGGTGAACTGTATGGCGACAGTTGGAAACCGACCTTTTGGTGATAAGCCAACTGTAGTACATGCACGCAAAATGTTGTGTACATGAAACTTACCCAAAAGTTTCATGCTGTGTCAATTAAATCAATGCTGTGTCAATTTAAAAAACAAACACATTTTTTAAAACAGGTCTTCAGGACTAGTGATGGGTAGGGCTGAAGAAAGGAGCCTGGGCTCAGTGGATGGGAAAGAAAGATACTAGGGAACTTCCAGGGACTCATTTCCAAATTGCATGTTGGAGGTGGGAGCTGGGAATTAACAACAAACGGGAAAAGTGACCCTGGAGAGGAAAGCCTAATAAGAGGTGTCCTTTAAGAATAGGGTGACCGAATGCACTTAAGGGGGAAAGGTCCTGCTGAGACAGGGAAGCTGCTGGGCCCTGAGGGAAGTACTTAATCTGGAAGGCTGACTTGGGTGGGGCAGGCAAGCGTTGTCTCTCAGGAGCCACACTCCTACAGGGAGTGTGGATGGATCCAGGGGTGATCTGAGTCTGTTTAATGGGACCCTATTCTCTCTGCCTCAGAGACAGGAGATATTTATATCTGGGGCTGGAATGAATCAGGGCAGCTGGCCCTACCCACTAAGAGCCTGGCAGAAGATGGAAAGACAACTGCAGGAGAAGGTGAGGGTCGATTTTGTTAAAAATTTATTTTATTGAAGTACAATTGATTTGCACTGTTGTGTTACCTTGTGCTGTATGGCCACGTGATTCAGTTATACCTACACATACATTTTTTTATATTTTTCCATTACAGTTTATCACAGGATATTGAGTATAGTTCCCTGTGCTACAGATTAGGACCTTATTGTATTTTCCATTCTATATATAATAGTTTGTATCTGCTAACTCCAAACTCCCAATCCATCCCTCCCCTACCCCCTCCTCCTTGGCAACCACAAGTCTGTTGGTGAGAGTCAGTTGTTGATTTCCACACATTTCTGTCATTTCTGCCTCCTGGCCATAGGCTGGCTTGAGAGCTACAGGGCTCAGAAGGGGTATGCGATATCCTTGGGTCCCCAGGACACGCTGAAGGACTCTGAACCCCTTATGAGAGGGAGCACGGCAAGGCTGATGGCCAGTGTCCTTGCGGCACACCCCACAAGCCTGTCAGCTCCAGCACTTCCCAGGGAATTCGGGGTTGGAAGCGACAGCTTTGGAGCTAGAGTAGGGGCTTCAGCTATTGTGTGTATGAATGAGGTTTATTATTTTTTATGATCGAGGTGTAGATCAGGTCTCAGTGAGTGTTCACCATCATTATCATCATAACTCTTACTGCTTCTCTGAAGCCTCAGGACTGGATGAAGATGGTTCCGAAGTGAAGAGAGTCTCTGCGGGTGAGGATGGAGCCCCTGCCCCCTTCATAGCGGTCCAGCCGTTCCCAGCTTTACTGGATCTCAGCCCGGGCTCAGAGGCAGTCAAGGTCAGCTGCGGATCCCGGCACACGGCAGTGCTGACAAGTGAGTGGGGCCAGGTAGGCTGGTTCAGGATGGAGCAGGAAGCCCCCTCTGCACACTGTCTAGCTGGCGGCTGCAGGAAAGGGTGTGGTCCCTTAAAAGACTAGCAGCCTCACTCCCTGGGGTCTTTCACAGAGGCTACCCAGCCTGTCAGGCCCCGAAGGCTCTGGGGGGAGGCTAGTGTTTGCCAGCCTTGCATCGGAGGAGGGTCTGCCCAACCCTGCTCCTGAGACTCCAGATTTGGCTGTGAGTCATAGCCGTTGGGCATATAGGAAGGTGAACTTGTTCGGTCTGGATCCTTTACCACCCCGAACGTGACTAGCCGGTGTGCAAGCTGTGTGCTAAGTCGTTTCAGCTGTGTCCGACTCTTTGCGACTCTCTTTGACACTCTGTAGCCTGCCAGGCTCCTCTGCCCATGGGATTTTCTGGACAGAGGAGTGGGTTGCCATGCCCTTCTCCAGGGGATCTTCCTAACATGTGACTATTGTTAAAAAAGGAGAGAGAATATGTGTTGCTCTGCCAAGCAAATCGCACAACGGCCACAGTGAGCTGGCTGTGGGTTGTGGCAGGCTGAGCTGGACTCATGCCCTGTCAGAGCATGGCAACAGCCCCTTTACTGTCCTTTCGGTTGCAGGGACGGGGGAGCTCTACACCTGGGGCTGGGGTAAGTAAAGGGTTTGCTTTTGTGATGCTTAAAGTAAGGGGAGGAAAAGACCTGCGGGTAGCGGGCAAGTGACAACAGCTATGAAGAGAAGTGGAAGCAGGGGTCTCAGCACGACCGCTGGACTGAAAAGCCGTCTATTCCCTTCTCTGGAACAAATCTAGGCACACTCAGAGGGGCAGAGCTCAGAGAAACAGGAAGTATCAGTATTTCCCATCTACCTTTCTGAAAAAGTATGTATCCCAAGGGAATATCTTGCCAGCATCTCTGAGACCTCTTTTGGTCTGGCCCTGGGAAGAGAAAAAGGTAGAATGAAAATCTCTGGGCATCTGAGCTTTAGGAGTGGGGAGCCTGGAGGATTTGCCTGGCTCTATGGTGCTGGTCTGAACTCACGGAGCAGACAGCAGCGGAGTAGAGTGGTGGCCTAAGCCCAGCGCTTCGGTCGATGGGCTGATTTTCCTTCCTGGAGGGGAGAAGCCACAGGGCCCAGCAGAGGATGGCAAAGGGGCTCATTTCACTTTAGGTAAATATGGACAGCTCGGCCACAAGGACACAACTACTTTGGACCGGCCCTGCCGTGTGGAGTACTTTGTAGATAAGCAACTCCAAGTAAGAACTGTGAGCTGTGGGCCCTGGAACACCTATGTGTATGCTGTGGAGAAAGAGAAGAGCTGACCTATGGATAAGGGCATAAAAGAACAGCAGAGTGGAAAATTATACAGCCAACACCTGTGAAACTCCCCACGGGGCAAGGAAAACCACTGCCAGCACCCAGAGGCCTCTCCCGGTCACAGCCCTCTTGCTCCACCTTAGAGCAGGCAGCATCTTCAACTTTGTCCCCTCACTAGAAACACCTGGAGGGGACTCCCTGGTGGTCCAGTGGATAGGACTCTGCGTTTTCACTGCTGAGGGAGCAGATTCAATCCCTGGTCGGGGACATAAGATTCCACAGGCTGCAGGGTTTGTGTGCCCCACACTCCCAGAAAAAAAGAGAAACACCAGGAGATTTGTAACTGGATGCCTAGAGACGCATCTTGAAGAGAAAGTGAAAGTCGCTCAGTCATGTCGGACTCTTTGGACCCCATGGACTATACAGTCCATGGAACTCTCTAGGCCGGAATACTGGAGTGGGCAGCCTTTCCCTTCTCCAGGGGATCGTCCCAACCCAGGGATTGAACCCAGGTCTCCTGCATGGCAGGCAGGTTCTTTACCAGCTGAGCCAGGGCCGGCACCATAGCCATGATGAAATCGTGAACTTGAGGGTGTAGAACGTAGGCGTGGGTAGATTTTTAAAGGGCTTCCCTAGTGGCTAAGACAGTAAAGAATCTGCCTGCAATGCAGGAGACCTGGGTTCAGTCCCTCCCTGGGTCAGGAAGATTCCCTTGAGAAGGGATGGCAACATGCCCCAGTATTCTTGCCAAGCTGCCCCATCCCAGGTGATTTTTGAGGTAGTGCTAAGACTCGGAACTGCTAGAGGTCATCTTTTGTTATTCATTTGAACTGTTTTCACTTTGAATCTTACCATTCCGTGTATGCCTCTTTATACAGTAAAATTTGTCTGCTTTTGAACTTTAGGTAAATGGTCATTCTGTGTATGTTCTTTTGTGTCTTTTTTCATCAGCACTGTAAGATTCATCTGTGGTATCCTACAGCTCATTCACTTTCACTCCATTACATGAATTATACCTCAAGTTTATATATTCTCTTGTTGATACTAATTTCTTTTTTCTTACTGAGTTAAAACACACATAACAAAAAATGTATTGTCTTAACCATTTTTAAGTGTACAGTTCAGTGGTACTGAATACACTCACACTGCTGTGCAGCCATCAACACCATCCAGTCCTATCTCTCCTCATCTTTTAAGTCTGAAACTCTACAGCTATTAAATAACTCCTCGTTCTCCCGAACCCGACAACTATCGTTATACCTTTTGTCTCTCTTTGTGATCTTGACTGCTCTACCTAATGTAAGTGGAATCATAACACTATTTGTCTTTTTGTGACTGGCTTATTATCAGTTAGCATAATGCCCTCAGGGATCATCCATGTTGTAGCATACTGCACAATCTCCTTCCTTTCTAGGCCTTATTAATGTTCCACTGTATGTATAGACACGTTCAGTTGATCCAGTCATTGGTTGATGGACACTTGGGTGGCTTTCACATTTTAACTGTTGCGAATAATGCTACTCTAAACATGGATTTACACATACCTCTTTAAGACTCCGCCTGGAATCACTGAGTCATATGGTAATTCCATTTTTTTACTTTTTTGAGGAGCCTATATTACTGTTTTCCACAGTGGCTTTAACATTTTACAGTCCCACCAATAAATAGTGCACAAGGGTTCCAATTTCTCCATATCCTTACCCAACACGTTTTTGCTTTTTTTAAAAAAATGTTTCATGTATTTCTGGCTGCGCTGGGTCTTCATTGCTGTATGTGGGTTTGCTCTAGTTGTGGTGAGCGGGGGCCACTCTGGTTGTGGTGTGTGGGCTCCTTGCTGCCGTGGCTTCTCTTGTAGAGGCTGGGCTTGCAGTTGTGGCGCTGGGCTGTTGCTCCGCAGCATGTGGAACCTTCCCAGACCAGGGGTCAAACTGTGGCCCCTGTGTCGGCAGGTGAATTCTCAACTATTGGACCACCAAGGAAGTCCAAGCTATCCTAATGGGTAAAAAGTGGTTATCTCATTGTAATTTTGATTTGCTATTTCCCCAAAGATTAGTGATGTTAAGTATCTTTTCATGTGCTTATTGGCCATTTACATATCTTTTTTGGAGAAATGTCTATTCAAGTCCTTTGCCCATTTTGAATCAGGTTTTGTGTGTGTTGTCAGTTGTTTTAGGAGTTCTCTATATATTCTAGGTATTAATCCCTCATCAGACTGATTTGGAACTATTTTCTCCCATTCTGTTGGTTGCTTTTTTGCTCTGTTGATAGTGTCTCTTTTGCGTAACTATTTGGTTTTGGTTGCATTGGTTGTTGGGCTGAGTAGTTCGGTGCATGGGCTCCAGTTGTCTTGTCACATGGGCTTAGCTGCTGACATGTGGGATCTTAGTTCCCAGACCAGGGATCAAACCTGTGTCCTCTGCATTGCTTTAAATTTTCATGAAGTCCAATTTGTTTATACTTTCTTTTGTTGCCTATGCCTTTGGTGTCATGTCTAAGAAATTATTGCCAAATTCAGTGTCTCTTGAAGCTTTTGTCCTATGTTTTTCTAAGAATTTAATTTTTTAGGTCTTACATTTAGGTCCTTGATCCATCTTGAGTTAAATTTTTGTATACAGTGACAGGTAAGGGTCAAACTTCCTCCTTTTGTATGTGGATATCCAGTTTTCCCAGCACCATTTGTTGAAAAGACTGTCCATTCCCCAATGAATGGCCTTGGCACCCTTGTCAAAAATCATCTGCTTATATATTCAAGGGTTTATTTCTAGGCTTTCTATTCTATTCCTTTGCTCTATATGTCTTGTCTCTTTTATGTCAACACTGGCTTGATTACTATCACTTTGCAGTAGGTTTTGAATCTAGGATGTGTGAGTCCTATAGTTTTGTTCTTTTTCAAAGTTGTTTTGCCTGTTTGGGGTTCCTTGAGATCCCATGAGTTATAGGGCTTTTCTATTTCTGCATAAAGGTTCTTGAGATTTTAGGGATTGCTAGAATCTACAGATTGCTTTGGGTGCTACTGATATTTTAACAATATTAAGTTTTACTATTGCTGAAGCTGAAACTCCAGTACTTTGGCCACCTCATGAGAAGAGTTGACTCATTGGAAAAGACCCTGATGCTGGGAAGGACTGGGGGCAGGAGGAGAAGGGGACGACAGAGGATGAGATGGCTGGATGGCATTACCGACTCGATGCACATGAGTTTGGGTGAACTCCGGGAGTTGGTGATGGACAGGGAGGCCTGGCGTGCTGCGATTCATGGGGTCGCAAAGAGTTGGACACGACTGAGCGACTGAACTGAACTGAATCCATGATCATGGGATGTGTTTCAGCAGTGTTTTGCACTGGGTTGGCCAAAAAGTTTTTTGTGTTTTTTTTTGGTATCATCTTATGGAAAAACTCAAATGTGCTTTTTGGCTAACCTAACAGTTTTCATCATACATGTCTTTCATCTCCTTGGTCAATTCAGTTCAGTTCAGTTGCTCAGTCGTGTCCGATTTTTTGCAACCCTATGGACTGCAGCACGCCAGTTCTCCCTGTCCATCACCAACTCCTGGAGCCAGCTCAAACTCAGGTCCATCAAGTCGGTGATGCCATCCAACCACCTCATCCTCTGTCGTCCCCTTCTCCTCTCACCTTCAATCTTTCCCAGCATCAGGGTCTTTTCAAATGAGTCAGTTCATCGCATTAGGTGGCCAAAGTATTGGAGTTTCAGCATCAGTCCTTCCAGTGAATATTCAGGACTGATTTCCTTTAGGATGAACTGGATGGATCTCCTTGCAGTCCAAGGAACTCTCAAGAGTCTTCTCCAACACCACAGTTCAAAAGTATCAATTCTTCAGCGCTCATCTATCTTTGTAGTCCAACTCTCACATCCATATTGACTACTGGAAAAACCATAGCTTCGACTAGATGGACCTTTGTTGGCAAGGTAATGTCTCTGCTTTTTAGTATGTTGTCTAGGTTGGCCATAGCTTTTTTCCCAAAGAGCAAGTGTCTTTTAATTTCATGGCTGCAGTCACCATCTGTAGTGATTTTGGAGCCCCCCGAAATAAAGTCTGTCACTGTTTCCCCATCTATTTCCCATGAAGTGGTGGGACCAGATGCCATGATCTTAGTTTTCTGAATGTTGAGTTTTAAGCCAACTTTTTCACTTTCCTCTTTCACTTTGATCAAGAGGCTCTTTAGTTCTTTGCTTTCTGCCGAAAGGGTGGTGTCATCTGCATATCTGAGGTTATTGATATTTCTCCCAGCAGTCTTGATTCCAACTTGTGCTTCATCTAATCCAGCGTTTCTCATGATGTACTCTGCATATAATTAAATAAGCAGGGTGACAATATACAGCTCTGATGCACTCCTTTCCTGATCTGGAACTAGTCTGTTGTTCCATGTCCATTTCTAACTGTTGCTTCTTGACCTGCATATAGATTTCTCAAGAGGCAGGTAAGATGGTCTGGTATTCCCATCTCTTGAATATTTTCCCATAGCTTGTTGTGATCCACAGTCAAAGGCTTTGGCATAGTCAATAAAGCAGAAATAGTGTTTTTCTGGAACTCTCCTGCTTTTTCAGTGATCCAACAGATGTTGGCAATTTGATCTCTGGTTCCTCTGTCTTTTCTAAATCCAGCTTGAACATCTGGAAGTTCACAGTTAATGTACTTTTGAAGCCTGACTTGGAGAATGTTGAGCATTACTTTGATAGCATGTGACACGAGTGCAGTTGTGCGGTAGTTTGAGCATTCTCTGGCGTTGGAATGAAAACTGACCTTTTCCAGTCCTGGCCACTGCTGAATTTTCCAGATTTGCTGGCATATTGAGTGCAGCACCTGCACAACATCATCTTATAGGATTTGAAACAGCTCAACTCGAATTCTGATCACCTCCACTAGATTTGTTTGTAGTGATGCTTCCCAAGGCCCACTAGACTTCACATTCTAGGATGTCTGGCTCTAGGAGAGTGATCACACCATCATGATTATCTGGGTGGTGAAGATCTTTTTTGTACAGTTCTTCTGTGTATTCTTGCCACCTCTTCTTAATATCTTCTGCTTCTGTTAGGTCCTTACCATTTACGTCTTTCATTGAGCCCATCTTTGCATGAAATGTTCCCTTGGTATCTCTATAATTTTCTTGAAGAGATCTCTACTCTTTCCCATTCTATTGTTTTCCTCTGTTTCTTTGCACTGATCACTGAGGAGGATTTTTTCTCTCTCCTTGCTATTCTTTGGAACTCTGCAATTAACCTCCTTGGTTAATTGCCAGGTATTTTAGTCTTTTTGATGCCATTATAAATTAAATCATTTTTGTAATTTCCTTTTCAGATGGTTCACTGTGTATAGAAATACAACTGATTTTTGTGTATTGACTTTGTATCCTGCTACTTTGCTGAAGTCATTTATTAATTCTAACAGCTTTTTGGTAGTCTTTAAGATTTTTTACATATAAGATCACTCACCTGCAAACATAATTTTACTTCTTTCCTTCCAGTTTGAATGCCTTTTATTTCTTTTATAGCCTAATGGCTCTGACTATGTTGATTAAAAATGTTGAAAGTGGACATCCCTTGCCTTGTTCTAATCTTAAAGCAAAAGTAACTGAGTATTATGTTCACTGTGGGCTTGCCATATATGGCTTTTATTGTGTGGAAGTAGTCTCCTTTTCTATTTTATTGAGTTTTTATCATGAAAGGTTGTGGAATCTTTCTTTTTCTACATCAAGTGAAATGATCAGTTGGGGAGTTAAAGCATAATACATGCTCAGGGTTGGATATTTGCTCAAAAATGCCTGAGAAAACACTTAAGTTTTCATTTCTGCCTAGGATTCAGGCTCCACACAGCAAGAACCGAAGGCAAAGGCACAGTTGTATATGGCCTGAAAGTGAAAGTCGCTTAGTTGTGTCTGACTCTGTGACCCCATGGACTGTACAGTCCATGGAATTCTCTAGGTCAGAATGGCCTGGCTAAGCATTAAAGACTTGCTCCAACACAATGAATATATATTTTTTCCCTCATTTTTCTTTTTTAGTAAGTGAGTTTTTAGCAAGTTGTAGGATACAAGAGCAATATACAAAAATCAACTATATATGTAGCCAAATAGCAACCAGAAATTCTAATTAAAAGATACCATTTACAATAGCCTCCAGATATGAAATACTTAGGGATAAATCTGACAAAGATGTGAAATATTTGTACACATGACCTATAAAATACTGCTGAGAGAAATTAAAGAAAACCGAAGTAAATGGAGAGAGATGCCTTGTTTGTGGGTTGTTAGTTCTCCCCAAGTTGGTCTACAGGTTCAGTGCAATGCCAATAAAAATTCTACCAGATTTCTCTGTAGAAATTGACAAGGTTTTTCCCCTAAAACTCATACAAAAATGCAAAGGACCTGTAACAGACAAAATGATGTTTAAAAACACAAAGTTGGAAAGTTAACATTACCTGATATTAAGAATTCATATAAATCCTCGTAATTAAGACAGGGTCGTATAGTACTGTCATTAGGACAGACAGATCAGTGGAACAGAAACTTACGGGAGAAAGTTTAGCTTTTCAGCTAATGGTGCTAGACAACTGGGTACTGTATGAAAAAGAATGAACTCAACAGGTGCTTCACCAGAGAAGAATGATCACAGAGAAGCATGTTAAAAAAGATGTTAAACAGAATTAAAAAAGAAAGTTAAACACCATCATTAGGAAAATGCACATTACAACCACACTGAGATACCATTTCACAGCTACTAAAATGGCTAAAATCATAAAGACCATACCAAGTGTCGCAGAAGATGTGAAGAAACTGGCACCTTAATACATCATGAGAATGTGAAATAAGCCAACCACTTGGGAAATCAGACTGGCAGTTTCTTAAAAAGTTAAACATACATCTACCATATGTAAGATCCAGCCATTTCACTCCTAGGTATTTACCCAAAAGAAAACACAGCTGTACACAGAGACTAGCAATGAAAACTTGGGAGTTAGGCTTTTTATTTCTCTCAGGAAACTTTTTCTCAGGACAAGAGATGTTCTTAATTTAGAAACACTCAAAAATCATGATCCTGACTAAAAATTTCTTGCATGTTCTTTTAGTCGTTTTTCAGACAAAAACCAACCAAAAATTATTGGGAAACAATGAAAACACCACTATGATATGTTTCTGAAATATAAGTATACATTTTAATTTAAGAATATATTTTAAAATCAGTACATGTATACGCATGACTAACAGACCAAATCCACACCAGTAAGCTTCCAAGAACCATTTTACTGTGCTGACAGTAGTAGGGGTACAGGCAGAGGGAAAATAAATAGTGTTTCAGGGAACACAGTAGTGATCGATAGGGTAGGTAAAGGAGGAGCCTCATCGTGGACGCTATGGCAGGAACAACTCCCCAGTACTGACATGTGCAAAGTTCCAGGTCTCCACGACAGGAACAGGAACGGCCCAACCCACCAAGCAGCCTCCCTACTTGTCTACCAAGTGCAGAGGGTGGAGGGACTCAGGCACAGGGGCGCAGGGATGGGGGAACTGGGCCCAGAAGTTCAGACAAGCACGTGTGTTCATACACCACCCCCGACCCACAGCATCGCCCCACATGACAAAACTACACGACTGAACAAAGGTGCTCCCAGCCTCCCTGTCACCTCTTTGGCAGTGAGTCAGGCCATCAAAACTTCTGACACACAGACATCTTCATCAGGAGGAAGGCTGTCCTGTGTGGTGGGGACAGGCCTTTAGGTGAGAACAAAGCTATTGAAGCTGTAGCATTAATTGGACATCCCTAAACAAAAAAGATGTTAATTGCTAATTATAAGTGTACAGACAAAAAAACTGCTTCATGTCCCATACCCCAAGGATGGACACAGTCATTTTCCTACTCAAAGGTGAAATATAACAAGCCCTTGATCATACTTCAGCAAGTACAGTTATGGGGCAGGAAAAGAAATTAAGTTCCATATGCTAAAATTTACACTTATTGCTATGAACTAAGTTTTAATGTATTTCTTGAGTCAAAACCAAATGTCTGAGGACGCACTAAGCTTATGATACTTTCAGCTATAACTCATTCACTTCTCTAAGTGAGACTCATGGTAATGGAACGTGTCCAGGCTTTCAAGCATCTAAACTGAAGAAACATTAAAGCCACCCTGTATAATTAGGCCAGAAAACTTCAGAGGGGTGACTGATCAGGGCTTCTCAGGACTGGATGTTGGTTGAATTGAGGATTCGGGAAGCAGCATCAGATTTGGAAGCCTTTGAAAGTTCGCGCTGTTGAAAAATAAACAACATCAATGGCAGGACTGACCCCTCTCATGCATGCCCTGCCCTGGTAAATAAGCACGAGTGAATGTCAGCACACGGCCCTCTGAGGGCGTTTCTCTAAGACAGTGGGCCCTAGCCCAGCACAGGCTGTTAGGAATCCAAGGGAAGGGAATGCTTAGTCACAGATTAAGCAGGTGCGTATATGCGCCTTGATCGCTTTCCTCAGCCAGTCCATTTTGTTAAAACCTCACAGAAGAGAAATCCCTTAGACTTCACCAAGTACTCTGAGTTGTCAAGCTAGATAGGCAACAAACTTTGGTCTTTTGAGCTCTTTATGAAACATCGGGCCAGAGTGTATATCTACCAATCCCTGGGGCTGAGGGCCTGTTAACCTGCTGGTGATTTCATCTCGTGCTGGAGCACATGGTACCGAAGCAGAAAACAAAGCATGTGAGACAAAGCCAGTGAGAAAGGACAGGTGTTAGTGGAGGTTAGTCTCCTGGATTCAGTGCTGCCTGGTGGAGCCCACAGTCACAACAGCCCAAACCAGGGGAGCCTTCCTGACTGAGCCAAAGACAGATACAGATACGTGTAAGCACCGAGTGGATGAAGCGGGGCTGGCTGAGCAAACAGGAAAGAGAAAGCTGGACTTTGTGGCCCACAGTCAGCTAACCACAGTGGCAAGTACTCACTTCTGTAGGTAGAACCACAACAGTCAAGTACTTGATAGGGACTTCTCTGGTAGATCAGTGCTTAAGACAGCTTGAGGTTCAGTCCCTGGTTGGGGAACTAAGGTCCTACATGCCACACAGCATAGCCAAAATAATAATAAAACAACTCTTTAAAAAAAAGTAACTTGACAAAAGTAAAAGAATATAAAGCGAGCTTCAGAGCTCAAAATGAGCTGTAGCCTTGGGCAGCTGTCACATTCTTCGTTACTGCAGAAAGACAATTGATGCCCTAGGCTGTCACTCAATATCCCCCACAATGGTGAAGGACGGCCTCGCCTCTCAATAGTTAGATACTCAGGGCTCACTAAGGAGAGGGCACTGCAGTTAAGTGTCGGTAAATGTGAAGTAGGTTACTAGGAGCTGAAGAGCATTGTGGGGAAAAAACAACTTTCTTCCAGTGCCTCCTGTGTTCTTTAGCAGCTCAACGTGGTAGAAATAGGCAAAGGCAGAGAAATGAGCATGGGCTAGCCCAGAGCAGACAGAAAGTTGGCAGTGCAGCTCCGAGGGGTTAGTCAGACATATACTCCAGGAAATAATCAGCACACAGGCCAAAAACCTGATAGGCAGCACACAGCTGGGGCTCCCCTCCCCACGTGATAGGGCCTCTCCTTTTTAGCACACTGGAGGCCCTTAATGTCACAACTGGGGAGGGTGGAAATTCTCTGTTGTGAAATAACAGGATAAAAAAACTTTGCCTAACTTTAGATGGGGCTGAGAATCCAAGTCTGAACAAGTTAATCGGCAGGTTAGTCTGTTTAGTTAGTCTATTGGGAACTTAAGCCAGATATTTACTATTTTTGAAATCTGTATTAGGGATTCCTGCTTCCTTTGTTAAAAAAAAGAAGTCTTATGATAGTAGACTTGAGATTATTGGTTAGTGCAGCCCTGTGCCCACATGGGAATGAAGCCAGCAGATGACAGATCAGCTTGGAAAAGGGACATGGGACATGCAGGGGTTGCCATACAGACCTGAAGCCCAACAGTGGAGCTGTCAGAGAGGGACGGATCCTTCTAAGAACAAAGAATTAAGACAATTACCAAGACTCCACCAAGAGAGCACCAGGGCAGTGATTAAAAAGGTTACCTCCTGCAGCCAGGGAATGGTATTTCTTAAGCAGAAGGATCCAGGTTAAATGTCTGGTTGCTGCTGCCATCTTTCTTCCTGTATACCACCCTTAAACCACCCCCACCTCATGCCATGGTCATGTCAGGAAAGGGATTCTCAGCCTCCAAAGATCCATCCGAACTAACAGCCTGGGTGCCCCTGGGGAGATACCGTCTCTGCCCCAACTGTGTGCTCCCCATGGACTGGTAGATATTAGAAAAGGTGAATTACCGCAAACTCAGAATAGGTGCTGGCAACAGAATTAATGCTGAAGTTGCGCCGTGGGGGGGCCGAGTCAGGGTACCCACCGCTGAGGATGCTGCCATTGAGCTCCAGGTTCTCCTTGTTGGTTCCATGCTTGACGGCACGGGGTGTTTTTTTCCCCGAACAGGTGGAAGTGATGACTGGCTGTAGAGAAAAGATCCTTCAATGTATCACCCTTATAATGACTACACATACACACGTTATCAAAGGCTGACACCGTCTTTATTCATGTGTCTGTAATCCTATTCTTCTGGTTTAACACATATAAATTCTTAATGATCTGCAGAACCCTTATCTTGAGCATAGTCTGTAGAATACTTGAAAGACTGAACACATTTTAGCACACACTCCTCACCCCTCTCCTGGGGTGAGAGTTCCTGTCTGCACCTAGTCATCCAGTGTCACTGGGCTGGAACCCACATGCAGAGGCCTCACACAGGAGCACTGAAGACCAGGCTTTCAACTGAGCCTATGGAGACTTCGGTTTCCCAGCCATCCCAGTGCTTCCACAACACTAGACAGGGCTCAGGATGACCATTCTCTCCTCTTCTCTCATTTAGTCTTTGAGAGACTAGTTAGCTTCCATCTGCTAACTCTCAGCATCTCGATGATAACCAGATGCAAGGACCTTAGAAACGAACAGGTGGGCGGGCCCTTGTGTGGCTGAACCACACTGACTCCTTTTTGTCAGCTCCACCTTAGGCCTGCAGTCCCACCCTCTCCCCGTCCTGCATGACTGACCTTCAATCTACACATAGGAATGTGCCCAAGCCAGACAAAGTCCCTATCAAGTCTGACCTTCACCTGATACGAAAACTGCAGAATGCCTTTCGCTGAGGCAGGTGTGGTGGTCTCGAGACCCTGGGAGAAGGAAAACTGCACAGTGCCTATCAGTACCGACGCGCTGCTCCTAGATGTTTCTACATTTTAAGCTTTGGCCCCTTTAAGTCCCTCTCTACCCCTTTCGGTGCTTGAGTGCAGGTGCAAATGCCTCTGGGTCACTGTCTGCTGGATCCTGCCTGTATGTAAATTACCCACAGTAAACTTCATAATTGCACTTGATGAAGCGACCTGCTTTGTTTTTCGGTCTCAAAGCTCCTTCTCAGTCCAGAGGACAGTATTCAGTGTCTCTGCCTCCTAACAGACCCTGGAGTGCATAGGCCGGGCTGGTGTTGCAGATGTGCTTGTACACAGAGCATACTGACCTTGCTGCCAGAAGGTGGAAGTCGAGACACAGGAGAGCGGTAGACTGTCCCCGAAAAGACAGGCCGAATGCTGCTGTTGGCCGTAGCATTGGACATGGTGGTAGTGTTCAGCTAGAACGAGAGACAGGATTACTGACGTGAGACAAGGTGCTGAGTAACCCATCCTTATATTACAGAGGAGTGAGCAGTCCTCCTGTGAGCAGGGAAGCAGTCTAGAAAAGTGTTCAGTGTTCCATCCAGCAGGTGGAATTGTAAAATGGGACAACCATTTTGTTTCGAAAAGTTAAACAGGCAACTATCCTAAGACCCAGCCATGTCACTCTTGGGTATTTACCCAAGAGAAATGAAAGCATATATCCATACAAAGACTTACACATAAATATTTACAGCAGCTTTATTTGTAGTAGCCAGAAAACTAGAAATAAGCTAAATATCCATCAACACAGGCAACTAGATAAGCAAATCGTGGTATATACATCCAGTAGAATACTATTTAACAATAAAAAGAGTAACCTACTGACATAACACAGATGAAAAAAATCAGACACAGAAGTATACACACTGTATGATTCTATTTCTATAAAATGTTAGAAAATGCAAACTAATCAATAGTAACAGAGCGAACAAAGCTATAGTTGCCAGGAGCTGGGGGGGATGGGTAAAGAAAGCAAAGAGTATATAAAAGGGCAAAAGGAAACTTTGGGTGTGATGGGTAAAAATTTATAACATGTTCTAAAATTTTCATCACATTATTTTTCTAATAAAAAATTAAGTACCTAATATCAAACAATAGGGAACTAGTTTAATAAATGACAGAATGTCAAAAAAACAGAATATATCAGCTAATAATGAGCATATTTAAAGAAAGTTTAATTCTCTGAAAAAGCAGAAATCAAAATTATATATGTGATCTCTATTTTATGAAAATACACTATTTTTAAAAGCTTTTTATAAAAGCAGGAAAAACACCAAATATTCTCATTGGTGCTTCTGGAGTTATACACTATAGGTGATTTTTAAAAAACATTTTATATGTTATAAAGTATGAGTTGAGGAGCGAAGAGGAAAATAGCACTCCATTTATCAAAAGAAAAGGTTTAAAAAAAAAACGGAGGGAAGGAAGGAACACAGCGCCATGGTCACTTGTCGGAATCACAGAATGAACCTCTGAAGGTTTTCATCATTATAGAATGTTGGCAGCTGCCGGCACCCCGCGTTTAATCCGGGACTCAACATCTGACACACATCAAAGCCCAGCAGTTCAGGCAGCTCCGCATTACCTTGCGCACTTTGCCTGGAGTGCTGGGTGTCGGTCCTCGGCGCTTGTTGGGTGTTCGCGGAGTACTGCCGTAGAGCATCTCTGTCTCTGTCTGCTTCTTGTTCTTTAGTTGCTATGTGAAAGTCAGGGGCAAGAGTGATAAATCCCAGAAAGAGAACAGCTCTGGGATGGGGGCAGAGGAAGGGCCAGAAATACAATGCAAGTGTCTACACCCAGAGCTAAAAAGAGCTGCCGGGAGCTGCGACTTCTCTAGCCAACCGAGAGCCCTGGCAGAGACTATGGGCCGCTCCCTCATTGCTCTGCCCCACTTCCCAAGCTGGGTTTACTTACTCGTTCCTGCTTGGCTCTCTCTTTCTCCAATCGGTGCATCTCCCACTGTTCTGTTACGTACTCCATGAATTTCTGCCCATTCACCACAAATGCCTTTGAATGCTCCCGTTCCCACATTTCAATCCTTGCTTTCAACTCCTCTTCCAACTGAGACCAGAAACAAGGACATGTTAATTACATCAAATCTTTGGTGTGAAACCTAAAAGAAATGATTCTCCCAAAGAACGCCTCCTACCCCCTCAGAGTATCAGTAGCCTGACTTCAGGTAGCTGGACCCATATGGGAAATAGGCCGGAGTGGCCAGAAATCAGTCTGGCATGGTTCATCCATAATATACTTGAAGGCGGGAAAAAGTGAGAACCCCGAGCCTGACCACTAAAGTTCTGGTGGCGGAAGCTGGAGGCAGCACCGGGGGAAGCTGCAACATTAAGCAGGCAGTGTTCACAGAGCAGCACTGGCTGGGCTGCAGCCTGGGATCCACCCCTTACGGGCTCTGAAGAGGTGGGCAAGGTGCTTAAGTGCTTAGTCCCTCCGTTTGCTCATCTGTAAAAACGGAAATAATAATACCAACCTCTTAAGGATGTTGTGAGGATTAAGTGAATTACTAAATGGAAAGCACTCTAAGATAGTATCTGGCACTTAATTCAATAAATGTTAACTATTATTATTAAAATAGAGAATACTAATGAAGTCCAAAGCACTTTCTCAAAAGGTCACCTTGTGTTATGGGATCAATGGTGCCCCCTGCCAAATTCATATGCTGATATCCTAATCCCCAGTACCTCAGAATGTGACTTTATTTGAACACAGATGTAATTAAGTTAAAATGAGGTCCTAAGGGCGAGTCCTAATCCAACTTAAGAAAATTTAAACACACACACATACAGTAGGAGGACGGTGTGGAGATACAGGGAGAAGATAAACTGTGTGGAGGCAGGAAAGAAGCCTCGGAAGAAACCAGCCCTGCTGACACCTTGATCTCAGACTTCTAGCCTCCAGGACTGAGAAAATGAATTTCTGCTGTTTAAGCCACCCAGTCTCTGCTACTCTGTTGTGGCAGTCCTGAAAACATAATAAAACTTGATATTCAGTTATCAAGGAATACTTGATACTAGGCAGACCCAGCAAGTACTTACTATCCTTGCCTAACCTTTGGAAGAGAATACAGTTTGGGAGCAAAATGATTCAAAGCAAGGGATATACAAAAAGTGAGATATTTTGTAGTCATGCACCAAACACTCGGAGCAACAGTATTACCTTAGGGAGTGTTTTTTGGAGCTTGGCTCTCTGCTTTTCCTCTTTTAGAAGATTTCCTCCACGATTTGTAAATCGACTTGGATCTGAAGCTTTTCTCTGTGAAAAACACATTTTAATTAGTAAATGCCTGTCAGTCAGTCACTTCTGCTAGAATCCATGCTCTCATAAATGGATGCATATTTGTAAGGAGACTTCAGAGTTTTCATCTCCACCCACTCTGAGTAGTGAGACACGGTGACTTTCTAAGGCAGGGAGTGGGGTATGACTACTCCCAGGGAGATGCAAGGTCATACACTGGGGTGCAGAAAAACTACTGTTTCCTTTTCCATCTAAAAAGTAAGACAGACTTTCATATTTACTGCACAATGTCACTGGCTCCTTTCCTTGGTTCAGAGGCCACCAAAGGGAAATGGGGGGTGCAGGGGGACAAGCAGGAGGTCTACACTCAGAGGGCTTGCTGGTGACTCCCCAACTTGCCCACTCCCACTGTATTAAAACAACACAGCTTAAATGTGCTCAGTGAAAGGGTTTACAGATCGTGTGATTTTTATTAAATTAACCCTCACAAAATGGACAAAAAATGGATAAAATGTTAGGCTTCTTATTCTTTTTAACTTTACTGTTTTTAGTTACATTCTACATTATATCAGAATAGTAATGTAAGTTTATAATTTATAAATACAAATTAGGTGAATACACTTAAAAACAGGGCAGATAATCAAAAATGTTTAGAAATTGTCTTGACAGTTTGGGAGCCAAACTGATAAATCCTGTTTCCTTTCCAGGCTGTTTGATTATTAACTTTCTATAAGCATATCTAAAAGGAATGGTAATTAGTTTTTTATTTTTCCTTAAACATTGGCATGTAAACAAGGGTTGCATATTTGGTTCTTTATTAGCTTTATATATATATATTTTAAAATTATAGTTGATTTACAATATTATATAGGTTTCAGGTGCACAACACAGTGATTCACAATTTTTAAAGGTCATACTCCATTTATAGTTACTATGAAATATTGGCTATTCTCTACAGTGTTCCATGCTGTACAATGTATCCCAGTGGCTTAGCTATTTCATACATAGTAGTTGTACTTCTTAATCCCCTAGCCGGTATACTCCCAGTTTCCCCCTCCCCACTGGTAACCATTAGTTTGTTTCTATGTCTGTGAGTCCGATTTTTTGTTATATTATATGTATTAGTTTATTTTCTAGATTCCACATATGAGTGGTGTCTTACAGTAGTTGTCTTTTCTCTGAGTTATTTCACTAAGCATAATACCCTATAGATCCATCCAAGTTGTTGCCAGTGGCAAAATATCATTCTTTTCTATGGTTGAGCTCTTTACTGACTTTCACTCTCCTCCTCCTTGCTTTCTACCAGAAGTAAGGAGGCATGGAGGCCTCGAACACTTGCTTTTAAACAGCTGTGAGATCTCACGCAGTTTTCTCTTCTTCTGAGTCCCAGTTTCCTGCCTGTAAACTTGGAGTTAAACTCCGGATTTGCTAAAGGGCTGTTCCAGCTCTAACAGGACTGGTATGGACCTAAGAATAAATCTCATGAATTTTATGCCCAAGGTGCCTCACTTGCCTCAACCTGATCCCAGCTCTGAACTCTAAAATGCTCTAAGGGAACCTATTCGTGCTAAGTCTATCAGAACAAAAGGAATACAGAATACACAAATGTGCCCCAATAAACAGGCAATTTTCTAAGATAATAGCAAAAGTTTGAACAGTACAGAATGTTAGTTATCTGCCCCTACATCCACTCTTCTCTCCTTCCTTAGAAACAGACCTTGGATTTATCTACGGCAGCAGTTCTCCCAGCCTCACCCATAGCTGGTGTGGCATTTAAGTGGAGGTGCTATGAAGAGAGCCTGGGAAAGGATCTCGGGTGGGGGGGTGGGGGTGGGCAGTGCCTTTTGTGCTCCCGCCTTCACATGCTGTGTGAAACGCTGTGGTGGGAGCTCCAGAACCACCGTGGACCTGAGCTTAGACTCACCCCTTAGTGGTGGAGGAGCTATGAACTGGAGAAGCCTGGGACCCCACTGACTATGGAATGGCCATACCTGCCTTACACTGCCTACCTCTAGACTTCCTTTATGCAAGAAACTTCAGCCTTATTGAAGGAATTAATTTGGGGTTTTTCTCTTACATGTTTCTAAGCTTGACAAATACAGATGGGTTAGCAGTAACTTATAGATGTAATGATAAAACCTGGTAAACAGCAAAGGAAACAGGCTCTGACTCCACGCAGAGGATGTTTTCTTAACACCACACTGTACTCTAAGGAAAACAGAAAAACTAGAGTAGTACCTCAAACTCTAAGAAAAGCCTCCAGCTCTCTTCCCACTTCTGGACACCTTCAAAGAGTTCTTTGTGAACCTCATAGTAGTTTCTTAACCGCACGATCTCGGCATCATGGAGCTGGAGCAGATTTTCTGTGTAGTCCTCTGCAAGATACAGGCCCAGTAGTTTTAAGAAATCCCTCCAGTGTTTAGTATCCCAATTTACTAACCCCTCATCCCCCTAAAATGGAAGCAGATTTTTCTCCCTTAGAGTAAAAGTGATACACGAGTAATTGTGTGCTGTAGATAATAAGAGCCAGGTTTGTCACCATCAGCCTGGTAGGACTGGAGACTGATCAAGGCGTAGAATAATATGACTAAGATTCTCAAAACTTCTGTCATCTTTTGCCTTGTCTTAGGTTTCTTTCATATTCTTTCTTTTCATGCTGCCCAATAGAGGGCTGAGTCACAGAAAATGTCCAGAAATGTGGAATTCAGTAAAGACAGCAGCATCTTTATATTCAGTTCAGACCAGAATTCCACTGGGCCCTTGGGGGCATACTCCTGGGCTCAAAAGTGGGCTCTGCCATTGACCTGCTGTGTGTGTCTGGGTTAAGTTGTGCAACATTTATGTGCCTCAGTGTCCTTCCTCATCCCTTAACCTGAGTATTAAGTGAGGTAATCCTGTTAAGAGTCTGGCATTGCACCTGGCAGCACAGAGTAAGCACCTGATAAACCTGAGCTTCACACCCACAGGCCACAGAGTTATACTGCTTCAGAGATCCCTCATTTCCCAATAGCATTTGCAAATGCTTATTTGAACAGGAACGGCAATTTATGCTGAATGGCTTGGAAATTTATGCCTCTGTTCCAGAGGAAATACTTCCCAGTGAATGTCTGCACTTGTAAAACACAAGTGAGCAGCCGCATGAAGAGTGACACTTCTGTACGAACCAGAGTAGTAAGCAGCGAAAGCCTGCCTCTGCTCCTGGCTGTAAAAACACTTGTCCCAGTACTGAGCCACCTCCACTCGGATTGCCTCAATCACTTTCTTCATGTTTTGCATTTTAAGTTCTTCCAACCGATCCACTTCTAATTGCAGCTGAAACAAAAAGACCTGTTAAAAGTGCTTCATATTTATGTAAATTTGCAAAATATTTTCCCCGTTTTTAATAAAGTGAAGTGAAAGTTGCTCAGTTGTGTCCAACTCTTTGTGACCCCATGGACTATAGTCCATAGAATTCTCCAGGCCAGAATACTGGAGTGGGTAGCCTTTCCCTTTTCCAGGGGATCTTCCCAACCCAGGGATAGAACCCAGGTCTCCCACATTGTAGGCAGATTATTTACCAGCTAAGCCACAAGGAAAGCCCGTTTTAATAAAATTACAACACAAAACCACAGTGGCAAGTCAACACTCTATAACAATGATATCCTAGGAGCCAGAAATGTAAGAAACATACACACAAAATAACAGATGATCAGGCTACTGCCACCCTTTTCTGATGCTTGTCTTAAAAACAGGCTCACTCAGGATTTCCTTGGTGGTCTAGTGGCTAAGACTCTGTACTCCCAATGCAGGGGGCCCAGGTTCAATCCCTGGTCAGGGAACTAGATTCCGCATGCAACTAAGACCTGATGCAGCCAAATAAATAAATATTAAAACAAGAAAGAAAGAAAAAAACAGGTTCATGCAAGGCAGAAGCTGGTGAAGACACCAGTGTGTGCTCACGCTCAGCTGCCTGCCACTCTTCGGGACCCCATGGACTATGTAGCCCGCCAGGCCCCTCTGTCCGTGGGATTTCCCAGGCAAGAATACCAGACTGGGTTGCCACTTCCTATTCCAGGGGATCTTCCTGACCCAGGGATTGAACCCACATCTCCTGCACTGGCAGGTGGATTCTTTACCACTGAGCCACTAGGGAAGCCTCAGAGATATCACACTTGACACCAAAAAGCTGACTCAGTGCCCTTAGGGTTCCTTACCGCTTTCCGGACCTTGGCCTTTGACCCAGTCATAACCGTGGCCACAGCTTCTCTTTCTTCTGCAGGTATTTGCAACCTATCCCAGAGCTCTCGTATCTGAGCACGCAGCCCCTCACACACTGCTTCATTTTGTGATTTTCGCACTTCCAGCTGTAGCAAGGAAAGCCAGGGGTTACAGCAATGAGAGCAGCAGAGAGAAAGCTGGCCCTCTGGCTTCCTACAAAGATACATCTTTACCGCACGGAGAAGCACTTTCACAAGACTGTGAAGAGCTGTGTTTTCATGAATTCTGAAAACAAACTATAAGGCTGCTATTATGGTAGTAGGGTGTCAGATCTCCAAAATAAGGATTTAAATTTAAACTAAAAAAAAATTTTTTTTTCAGTTAAACACTAAACTAATTCAAATAACTTAGTTTTCCACCCAAATCCTGTATTTCATATTCTTAGAACTACATATAAATTAAGGTTTTTGTTTAAAAAAAAAATTAAAGGTTGTATTTCACACAATACTATCTTTATCTTAAAGGAAAAAACTGCACGTTTTTTTTTCCCAATCTGCTGGATACTGTGGAGATCCCAGGCCATAATCTGAGTGACATTACCTGCCGGAGCAACTTCTGTAGTGTTGCAATATTTTCCAGAGATAAACAGAAGGCTTCTTCATCTTCACACACCACGTCTCTTTCAAAGCTTGTGTCTGGCGTGTGCTCTAATTCCTCCATACACAGTATGATCTGTCTCTTTATGTTAACAAACTCCTCACGCCTAGATGCCTATGAAAGAAGGTGATTATAAGATACCTGGAGGAAAGTCAAATGACTTTTAGGACATATGAATGTTGACATAAAGCTATGACAAACCTAGACAGAATGTTAAAAAACAAAGACATCACTTTGTTGACAAAGGTCCATATAGTCAAAGCTACGGTCTGTCCAGTAGTCATGTACAGGTATGAGAGTTGGACTATAAAGAAGGACGAGTACCGAAGAATTGATGCTTTTACACTGTGGTGCTGGAGCAGACTCTTGGGACTGCAAGGAGATCAAACTAGTCAATTCTAAAGGAAATCAGTCCTGAATATTCATTGGAAGGACTGATGCTGAAACTGAAGCTCCCAATATTTTGGCCACTTGATGCAAAGAGCCGATTCATTGGAAAAGACCCTGATGCTGGGAAAAATTGAAGGCAGGAGGAGAAGGGGGTGACAGAGGATGAGATGGTTAGACAGCATCACTGACTCAGTGAACACGAATTTGAACAAACTGCAGGAGATAGTGCAGGACAGGGAAGCCTGGTGTGCTGCAGTCCATGGGGTCACAAAGAGTCACACGCTACTTGGCAAACTGAACAAAAACACCAATGTTAGCATACCTTTGTTTCCCTCAGAGTTGCCACGTGTTGTCTAAACTGGTTCAGCTCTTCTAAACTGGGAACTGAGGTGCTGTCAATTTCATAATGGGGCATGCAAAGAATTTCACACAGTTCTTGATCTTGTTCTTGAAGGATTTTCAGTTCTTGTTTTCTTTCCTTTTTCTGTTTTCTCCTCAGTTCCACCTGAGTGCGCAAATCCTTTTCTAGTTGCAAGATGGTTGTCTCTCCTTCTTCCTGTAGGAGACAATGTACCACTGTTAAAGTGCCAAGTGGATTTCTTCAAAGGAGGAGAAAGATGATGGAAAAAAAAGACTAGGATGACAGACTTAGTTAAACTTACAAATAAGTTAACTTATTTGTTAACCTAACAGAATATAACCTAACCTAACAGAATATGGCACAGAGAGGGCCCCATAACAAGGTTCCCCAGTAAGGAAAGGTGCCAGGGCAATTTTATCAGAGGTAAAAATGGTTGAAAAACTTGCTTTGAGTTAGCTATGGTTATTTAGCTCCTAACTAAATGTTTATCCCAATAATCCTAAGAACATCACTTAACCATCCCAATAATTGAAGGTTATCACTTAACCAATAAAAATCCATTTTGTACTCCTTGCTCTACTCCTGATAAGCAGAAGAAAAAAGTGGCAGTTATATGTCCTATAAATTTTATTCAACATTAAACTAGGAACTGTCATATAATTTAAGGGAGATGTACTACTGAATACCTAACTTCTCTTCCAATTTCATATCAAAAGTTTTTTAAAAAAAGACTTAAAGAAGGAATCTCAAAAAACAACAAAATTCTGTAAGGCAATTATCCTTCAATTAAAAATTTTAAAAAAAGGAATCTCTGTTCAAAATCAATGATATTTATGCCATTTGTGTTGATGTCCGAGTCTGCCTGATTGCTCATGGCTACAAGATATTAATTATCCTTAACTCTTTAAACAGTGTCCTCCTCCAAGGCTGCCTCCATCTAGAACCCCAGGCAGTTCTTTCTGTAACAGGGAGAGGGGCCTGAGACCTTACTGGCGCCACATCAGCCCCCTGTGTGCTGTCCCTGCACCCACCTCTATTCTAGTTACCTTCCCAACCCTCACTGTCTTCATTTTTATGATCCCAACACTGTTTTTACTGGTTCTAACCAGGGCTATGTTTTGGGGTCTCTTTGTCGTTCATGTCATGCTTGCTGGTGTCTGCGTTCATGTCTGACTCGTGCTGGAGCACGGGACAGCAAACTTGCAGCAAGAAACACAGATGAGCATCCTTGGGTTTGACCTCACTCTCCTGATATTCCTACTATGGAAACATTTCTTCTCATGTGGCTACTCTGGCTGGTTCAGTGGTGTGCAGCTTTCAAGTATGAAAAAATCCACAAAGGCAGGTTTGGGGGGTAACTTTCCCTTATATCACTCATCACTTTTGTTTCTTAAGTAGCTCTTTTCATTTTCTTTCACAGAAAGAATGGAATTATATCATCTATTCCTCTTTTAACTAAGCTCAGAGTTAAAAAATTTTTTATGTCCTACAAATTGATAGGAATAGGAAATTTGTTTTTGATTAAAACATTGCAACACTTAGGTGTTTCACCTCTCAACAGGGCAACTTATTT